>NC_142600.1:59838202-60146488 GCF_041222555.1 Hakea prostrata
GCTTGCAATGATCATGGTTAAGATCATTGCATTAGCCATTAATCCTTAGGAAGATCATGAGAGACAAGTCCAGAGATGTTTGCAACAGAGAATGCAGCATCTCCTCTACTGTCTCAACTCAAAAAGGAAAGAAAAACAGAGATGGAGGAGAAGATGAGAGTGTAGACATACCTTTGATGCAAGAGGAAGAGTTTTGACGAAGATCCGTCAAAATAAACACCAAGGATGCAAGGGAGATGACTTGCAGAGGTCTTTGGTTCGTTCCAAAGAGTTTGGAGGCAGAAAATACGAAGTAGACTCGAGATTGGACTTAAATAGAGCAAGCAAGACCTAATTGCCAAAGACAGAACCCATTGGTCGAGTGGATTGGTCGACTGGTCCAGTCGACCAATCAATTCAGCAACTCCTAAACAGGGAATTGAAGACCCAGATCAAATCCAATCCTAAAGGGGTTTTGCACACATATCAAGTGACTTACCTAATAGGTAGAAATGCCTTCAAACCATGATAGAGAACACTCCAAGTCCATCAACTAATCCGATCTTCATCAAGATTCAGTTTCCATAAATAGAACCTCATCATCAACTCTCATGGATTCAAAGCCAGACACCAAGTCCTCCACTGGGATGGCCCAAAGCTGACTTCTTACTTTACTTCGGGTCACTGGACCTACAAATAACAAGGTTTCCGGGTCAAGGTTAGGGCTGGGTTTCACAACAGAGATGAGAGAGACGAGAGAGATTCGAGAAACTAGAGAGAGTCATGAGAGTTGAGAGAAACCAGAGAGAGACGAGAGAGACTCGAGAGAGTTAAGAGAGTTGAGAGAGACCAGGGAGAGACGAGAGACATTAAGGGTGCGTTTGTTGGCTGGGATAAAGGTGGGGTGGGGAAATTCTTGAAAAAAGCAATTTTTATTTTTATTTTTCCTACTTTTCCTTTGATGTCCTTATCACCGTCAACTCTAGTGTTGTGCCCGCGTGTTTTCACCAAAAGGAATTCTCTATCAGAGAAGCTCAAATTTGGAGCTTTTTATTGGCATAGAATTTGTGTGCCAAACACCCGGTTTAGCACAGTTTTGCTGAACCAGAACACAAAAGTCGAATCGGTTTACCATACAAACTTTTGATAACTTCTGTGTCAAAATGGGCAAATAGTACAGAATAAGTGTGCCAGGATCATTACCATACAACCCCTGTTGGCACAAAAATTGTGTGCCAAACACCTGGTTCAGCATATTTTTGTTGAACCAGCACACGAAATTTAGACCGATTTACCATACAAACTTCTGTGCTAAAATGGGCAAATGACACAAAATAAATGTGGCAAAATCATTACCATACAATATGAATTTCTCACCTTTGATTTTGTATTACTTATTTGAGTTTTAAAAAACTAAGTCAGGCACCTAGGGGTTTGAGGTGTCCAAGGTGATGCCTTAACAATGATGATTGTCACCCATGGTCAGAGAAGTAAAAGACAAAGTCACCATCATACAGAATTGGCAGAGAAAGGATTTCTAGCCCTTTGTAACTGATGACTACTGATGTCCAACTCCTCCTCAAGCCACGATCAACTGTCCTTCTTTGCCGGCCATTGTCTCTGCAATTGTTCTTGGAGCTCCCACCAGCGCAATGATGAATGTTGTGAGCACCAATTTCCGCAACACCAACCTGCCGCCTTCCTCCACCTTGCCTAGTACCTCCATTCTTGGACTTGTACCTATCCCTGGGGCTCCCTCTTTGTCGATTGTGCCCCCTTTTCGTGTATTCGAACCCTTCCCCTACTATGAAATCCCTCAAAACCCTAACCCGAAAATCCATATTGTAGGTCTGAAAACTCGGAGTGTGAGTATAAAGTAACTGTGGGTCATCCAAGTTGAGACCATTGCATTAGACTCTAAACCAATGGAAGTAGATGGAGATATGTCAAGTTGGGAGTTTTGTCAAAATATGAAAGAAAATCTAACTCGGACATTGACAAACTTGGTAGATGGATCAAGAGTACAGTGATGACACATGTAGAGGCCCCGAAAAATCAAGTAAGGCCCTTCTATAGCATAGCATAAGACCTAAGACTGAGCTAGGGCATTCAGGGCTTCGATTCACTCTTAGAATAAAAGTATCAGGGATGGGTTGCCTACTTGTTCACCCCAGGGCGACCCACCCGTTTCAGGGAAAAAAGGCATTTTGGAAAATTGATGTTTTTTAAGCCCTATTTAATGATTTCTCGTTCTAAAACGCGTCATTATGTTCTAAAGCCGACAAAGAATGTCAGAGCTCATCAAGAGAACCGTCTCCAAGGTGAAGGAAGGTGTGGAAAGTGTCCGTCAAGGTTTCCGATCGTCATTTGGCTTTCTAAAAGGTTAGTATTCATCTTCTTCATTCTAGTTCTCTTCTTTTGATTGAATCATCCTACTGCCAAGACCTAGAAGAAGGTTTCTACTTGTTGTAATGACCTAATTCTTCTATCCTCTTTGCTCTAGCTCATCTGTGAATCTCCATATAAGATTTTGAAGAAGACTTAATATAGGATTCGTTAGGTTTTCATTCTTTTTTTTTATTATTATTATTTATCTTTAAACTATGTTAGATCATGTTCTAGTATGATTTCAGAATTTTCCAAATAATTTTGGAGTAGATGAGATGTTTCATGTCGATCTAAGCCAAATATGTCCGTACATAGAGCTTTGGTTGCCTCGTGCGACCCACCCAAGCTTTGGTAGATTCATGGATGGGTTGATTGCTTTGGTTGCCCTAGGCAACCCACCCATAGACAAGTTGGTTGGTTGTTTCTCTTTTGAACACCATACATCTAGGGTTGTTTCAAACTTTGAACCAACATGTTAATATGACTTTTTGGGAAGCGTGAACATACTCTTTGACCTAATTTACAAGGTTGCAAATCGATAGCAAGGTGATGACGTTCACTTGTATATAACCATTTTACATTCTTGATTGCTATGAAACTTACGTGTAAGATTACATATTGTTGTTTTAGGGTGTAGGAATGATTATTATGACTCTAAAATTTCAGTATACATGTGATTAATAATGTTTATAATATATGTACTAACCTAGGACTGTATGAACTTAAATTGACCTATGAATTTGGGAATGTGATTGAATCCATCTTGTAATGTGAATATAAGTTGTGATTGTGAATTGGGGAATAACATTTGGGTGTTTCTGTCTTGGGGTATGGGACACAATCCAATGATGCCCCTTGGCATTTTTCATGATTATTGGATGCCATAACTAGGAAGTCTAGTTGAGTTTGGATGGAAACCCCATCATATCATCACCTTATTGGTGGGGTATTGATGCCGAGTGACCCATGGTAGCGGTATTTGGTTGGTGAGCACTCAAAAATGTGAGAAGCATGAGGGGACACAACATTGTCGTGGGGGCCATTCATTGGTAGGGTTGCGTATAATAGGCTGGGGCTCGTGGGTGCCCAAGAATGCGAGAAACATGAGGGGACACGAGAGCTTCCTGCCAGTTATATGTGGATGACCAATAGGGTTAAGGGAAGGCATGGTCCAAGAAGGAGACATTGACTCTAGATAAGAAAGGATACTGAGCTAAGAAGACGAGAAGCATGAGGGGAGGTATCTGGACCTAGTATGATGTGACTAAGTAAATGACTTGCAGTGGGTTAGGCTTATCCCTGACATATGTTAGTACTCATACTAATGGTGTGGTGAGAGATGGTGACCTAAACCCCAGCCATGGTGATAATTCGAGAAGGATGCCTTGACCCCTTACCCAGTATCTCAAAATCAGTAACCAACACATGAGAGATCAGAGTGACAATAGCTTTCCATAGGAGGCCGGTGTTCTATCTTAATGCATGTCTGCCATTAGAGACTAGCGTCAGTTAAAGTAATGTTGCATTCTTGCATTTTGTCTCATATCATATTGCATCATGTAATATATTAATTTGAATTGTAATATTGATTATTTGTTTGTGAATTACTCGTTGAGTTCTTTTGAGCTCACCCTTCGGGGACAATGTTGTTTTAGACTTTGCCGCAGATACAGATGTTACCGAAATCCAAGAATATGAGACACCGACGATCGATCCCCATGGTGTACAAGATTTTGGCGACTATGACGTTCACAATGAAGAATGTTCATGTCTCTATTGAACGTACTAGAATTAGTTCGACTAATGAGTTGATCTATATCGTTCGCAATACAGAGATTTTTTTTTTTTAATTTAAAAACTATATTTTACTCAAGGATACGTACCTAATGTAACACTTAGGATAATTTTGATCCTTACATTTTTCCTTCCCAGTTGTATACTTCAAATTTGATATTACTTCCACACTCTAATTATGGTTTTGAGATCCTTCTGAGATCCTTAACATTTGATTTATTTCTATATTAATATTAAAATATTGATTTATTCTTGCTCATGATTGGTCTAGTATGTGGAATGGTTGGACAATTGTTTGGGACCTGATCTTTGGGGTTGTGGATCACACCTCCAGGTATTCGGGTAAATGGGTACCAACTTGGGGGATGTGATAGAGTGGTATCAGAGTCGAAGGTTTCACATAATCCTAACTAAGAAAATCACAGTAGTAGAGCATTCTCGGGTCATAGATCTAGAAGTGACCCAACTCTCCTAGAGTGACTAATAGATAACAACAAACTAGATACTTGAATTAAAGAAGCATAATACATCAAGTATGAATAATACACAATAACCATGGTGAAACAAACATAAATCATATTTCAAGAAACGAAATCCATAATGCACAATAAAGAAAGTGAAACAAAGATAATCTGAACTTCATTAATTATTTAGAAAAGTTTTACAAGATAGCTAAATAAGTAAATCAAAATCCTAAAGCTAATGATCTATTTAGGTGACCGCCTCTGAGATCCGGTACTGTATCGATTAGTGTGAGCACGGACCTCGTCCTCCACTCAAGACAGTCTCGCCTCAATCTCTAACAAGTGAGTCACTGTAGCCACTTGTCGGGCCTCTATCCTCTCTAGGGTACTGAGAATCCTGGACCAATGTGAGTTTGTAGGTGGCTTCTCTGGATCTTGATGTGAGGAACACCCAACCTCCATCTATCAAGGCAGAATATCATCATACTCCTTCTATACTTAATCATCCTCCTACTCACCAGCATGAGTCTGATCATGGGCCTGATCATCCTCATCCTCATCATCCTCAACCTGGACCTCCTCATCAACCCTCTGAGGTGATCCCTCATACCCTTGGAGACCAATCATAGAAATCAGACGAGTCCCTATGACCTCACCTAAGCCTTGGTAAAGTACCATCGTATCCTCCAAGCTGACCTCGAAGTAGTGAAAGAGTTGAGTAAGAAATTGGCCTAATGCGAGATTCCTAACCCCAGGATACTCGAGTTGATCTATCATAGCATGCTGAATGATGTAGGTTAGATCAATGCGATGACCCACATATAAGGAGTAGGTCCTGAAAGCCTGCATGTTTTGATCATACTGTGATGCCCTCCCTCTGGCACGATGTTCCTGCCAATGATGCGAGCAAGAACCGAGCTGATTGAAGTATCTCTATGGCACAATAGAGACAAACACAATTCCCATAGCATGGAGCAAATATGGCTAAGCATGTAAGGAAACAAGTAAGAGTTGTCCTCTATACCTAGCATAATCCACCAGCACTAGTTCGGAATATGAGGTATGTCTAGAATGTGAGCCAAGACTCTAGTAGAAAACCAAATAAATGTCTCAAGAACTCTCGTGGAGATCACTAGTCTAGACCTGCCTCTCCTGTCGTCCTCCATCCTGTGAGTCAGGTTACTATAAAAGTACCTGACAAGCTCAGGGTAGACGGGCTGATCATCAAAGAGAAGGTGATCCTGCCCTAAAGCATGGAACTGCTCCTAAATACAGAAGGCCCTTATCTCATCTATGATGACAAGTCTGCCGTACTCAATAGGCAAGTCCTCAAAGAAAGTGTGATAGAGGTACTCCACATCCTAAGAGTTGAATAGATCAGGACGCTCAATACCAGGGGCGGACCCACTAAGGGGCCGGGGGCATGCCCCCCCCCCCCCCCGGATTTTTAAATTTTTTTACTATTTCCTTAGCTTTTTCATTTTTATATTATTTTCCTTCATTTTTCTAGATTTTTTCTCTTCTCACATGTGAAATATCACTATTTGCCCCCTCCCCCAAATTTGAAAACAAGTTTTAAAGGTAAAATAATGGGTATAAATGTCATCCCTATTTAAAAAATAAATCCTCAATCCCTATTTATTTTCCCCTCTCTTCTCTCTCACATATTTTCTTCCTATTTATTCTCCTTCTATAAACGGCATATTTGTTCCGCTCTATCCTCCACGCACTGCCGCGAACACTTGTTCTTTAAATATCAGACGGTTAAAAATGAAAAGCGAATATTAACGTTTGTTTTACACTTTAAGTTTTAAAGTTTTTAAATTTACAATCAAAATCCAACCTCATCGGCTGTTTGTAGGAATTTTGTTCGCGGCTGCGCGGGTATCCATCCGCGCAGCCGTCAGAATGTGCCATGTGGAATAGAAAAAATGAACGGTTTAGATTCTTTCACTAAATTTTTATATTTAAAATATTTTATAAATTACAATTATTCGTCCCTTATACTTTTTAAATTTACAAAATCAATCCCTGTTCATCTCCATGAGAATCAAATTGTAAACTACAAACTCCTCGAATCTCTCCAGTGTTCACTTTGCCTTCACCGAAAAATCACCGATGGGCTCCTCTGGTGACTTTTTTTCAAAGTTGCAACATGAGAGAGATTTTCTAGCAACAGATCAATTTAGTAGAATGAATGTAGTGGGTTTGTGGTGTAAAGGGAAGGCATAACTGTTGGAACAAAAGGAAAGAAGACGAGCAAGAACAGAGTGATAGGAAAAACTCCAGAATACTTCTTCACTTAATCGATTACCAAAGACCAGCTTTAATGCATTTTTTAAAGAGACTCTATGTAGACTTCAAAACCAGAAAACCATAACTAACAGTCCTATAAAAATTAAAAACAAAATAACTTCTCAAACGGGACTCAACCTCCTACAAAATAGCTAACTACTTTTACACTCGATCAACTCCTAAAAATAGCAACAGAAATCAGCAACGGAGAACCGTTATATGTAGAAGACTCATTTTCCCACCATTCTACCAAATTATCTCTTCTTCTTCTTTCGGCTTCAGCACCCAAAATCCAGATGTTTCTTCTGTGGGACACCAAACTCAAGAGCTTCGGGAGGAAGAGGAAACTAGGAACTGCTTGTCTTACAAGATTGAGAAGCTTGCCAGAGGACAACCCGTTTTGTCTACCTCTGGATGAGCAACGGATTTCCCGTTCATAGAGGCGATATCTTCCATGCACACCATATGTTTGCTTAAATGCTCAAAAGAACCACTACGCCACCTAATGAACCTCTTCAATCTTGGTTGAGTGCTTTTAGAGATACATTACTAAGTTGAATATCTGCTACATTGTGACAGGTAATGGAATGGGTAATTAGAGAAAGAGCTTGATTACTCTTATCTGTTGGTTGGAGTTCACGGTTAAGCTTCATGGGATATGCAAGGTGAGAGTCTTTTCTCCTCCTGAGTTCACGAAAATCTCTCTCATGTTGCCCATCGGTGATTTCCGGTGAAGAGGAGTTTGTAAATCCGGTTTATCTCTTATGTTGCCCATCGGTGATTTCTGGTGAAGAGGAGTTTGTAAATCCGGTTTAGGATTTTGTTCACACCGAGATGAGCAGGATTGATTTTGTAAATTTAGAAAGTATAAAGGACGAATAATTGTAATTTATAAAACATTTTAAATATAAAAAATTAGTGAAAGAATCTAAACCGTTCAATTTTTCTATTCCACATGGCACATTCTGACGGCTGCGCGGATGGATACCCGCGCAGCCGCGAACAAAAATCCCTGTTTGTCGACTTATGTCTTCATCCTCTAATTCTCTGTCAAGCAAACTTGATTTGGATCTTCGAGATGCTCCTTGATGTGCTGTTGCGAGACCAAGGGCGATTAGATCAATGAAGACGATGATCAACTGTAGTTTTGAAGCCATGGATAGGCAACAGATTTTTGCGTACCCTGTATCTTCACTTGGAAAAAAAAGAGAAGAAACCCAGCAGCTTTTTAATCTCATCGTCGTTTGTTTTAATCGAATCATGGTCACAGTTATGACAAACAGGAACCATCTGCGAGATAAGAACTGAAAAGGCAAATCAGCAGAAGAAAGAAGGCCAAATCTTTGAAATCTAACCTTAGATTGACAAAAAGCTAAACCAAGCTTTCCAGGTTGTTCAAATTCAGGCCTTTCGGTTGCTTGGCATCTGTGGTAAATCTCTAATGGAAATTTCAAAATATCTTTAAAAAAATCAAATCCTAATTTCTCCACATTAGGAGCATCGAAGATCCAAATCAAGTTCGATGGAGAATCAGGAAGAAGAAGGTAAACCGAACAGCCCGATGAGGGTGGGTTTTGATTGTAATTTAAAAACTTTAAAACCTAAAGTGTAAAACATACGCTAATATCCCACTTTTTATTTCTAACCGTCTGATATTTAAAGAAAAGGTGTTGCGTTCGCGGCAGTGCACAGAAGATTTCCACTTTGCCGCGAACAAAAATCCCTATAAACGTGGGTTAAGGGAAATTTTTGTAAAAAAGTTACTATTAAATATTTAAAATGCCATTTTAATGGAAACTAACTCCTCAATTCCTATTAATTCTCCTCTCTCCTCTCTCCTCTCTCCTCTCTCTCTCACATCTTTTCTTCCTATATATTCTCCTTCTAAAAACGTGGGTTAAGGGAAATTTTTGAAAAAAATATATTATTAAATATTCAAAATGTCATTTCTAATGGAAATTAACTCCGTAATCCCTATTTATTCTCTCATATCTCCTCTTTTCTTCTTATTTATTCTCTTCGGTTTCTTTCTTTTTATTTATTCTATAAATGCCGATTAAGGAAAATTTGGGGAAAAAAAATCTTCTGCACAATTAGGTTCTCTTTCTCTTTTTCAATTTATTTATTTTTTTTCTTTTACTTATTTTTTATGTTATTCTTTATTTGATTTTATATTCTTTGTTTTTGTATTTCTTTTGCAATTTTTATTATTTGATTTTATATTGTAAATAAAATGTCTATAATTGTAAGGTAACTAACTACCATTGGTTTGCATCTCTTACCTAATTTTATTTTTTTTGTTTGCAAACTTTTTAGGGTTAAAGTCACAGTGTATTTTTTTAACTGATGCTTTAATTTATCTATATCTTGTTGAAAAAAATACCATTATTAATAATTTACCTATTTTTGTCAAATATATGTGGGCCCCACAAAACATATGTAAGCGTATTTCTTAATATAATAAATTAATTCATAGGTGGGACCCTAATAGGTCTTATAAGGGCCCACACAATATGTGTGACAAAAAAGCATTGGTGGTTCCCCAATCTGAAATTTTATTATTCGCCCCCCCCCCCGCTATTGAATCCTGGTTCCGCCCCTGCTCAATACAGTGGTGTGGAGCCGGAAAGTAACCTCGGCCCCTCATAGAACCAAGATGCCCTCCTCGACGAGCCATAGTCTGAATCTGGTGAAGACAAGAAAAGAAATGCATTGCATTAGTAAAAAAAAGTTTAGCAAGCCTATTTTAAGAAATAAGAATGGCTAGATTGGTGAATTTTTGGAAAAATGCAAATTTGGTGCAAAGTGTGAACTAGATGGGTTGGACTATGCTTTGGAGTTGGATTAGTGAGTTAAGAATGATTTCAAGTGAAAAGCTCACCAAAATCCAAGCAAGAAGAAAAAAATTCAGCAAGAGGCTTTATGGTAAAGGAAGCTAGATTGTGAGTTTTGGGCAAAAATTTGAAATCATGAAATAGTGATCATATGAGAAGTTTGGAAGCATGATTTGAAGTAAATCAGATGTAAAATAAGTGATTCAAACAAAAATCCATTTGCGTTTGTGTTTTGAGAAAAATTTCACCAAATAGGTACCCAATCTGAGATGAATGGTAAAAATTTCATCAAAGCAAGAACTTGATGTTGAAGCATGCCATTGAGTGCAAAATGGTTGGGAAGTAACGAAAATCACCCTTAGACATGTTTCTAACATAAACCATAACGTATCTTATAGTTAGAAGCAAAAATGCAAAAGGATTTGAACCACCTGAGAGCCAATTGATGTCATACCTTTGTTTAATGATCAAAAGAGAAGTTGTTGGTGTTGTAGAAACTCAAGGAATCCCCAAATTTCCTTTGGTTGCAAGAGGAAACCTTTCCCAGAGCTAGGATGAAGTTTGGAGCAAAATGGAGCGAGTGGGCCACATTTAAAGCCCAAAATTAGCACAAAGTAGGTTTGGTCACTTGCTCTGGCTGCCCCAAGCAACCCACCCAGGCAACCACCCTTGCCCAGTTTTGCTAAATTTTGATTTTTGGGAGAAAATTTTGGATTTCATGCATATATTTGAGTATTTGATGATTTATATTGATGAGTTAAGTGTTATAAGCATGCTTCAGGTTTGGAATTGAGTTCTAATAAGAAATTTTGATTGGTTTTGGTGTTGGAATAATAGAATGGTGAACACAAAAATTGAAATGCTATGACTGGGTCGAATGTGTTTGGAAGTAACCCTAATGGAGTTGTATCTCCTGGTGCTGCTAAAAATTAGAGTTTTCCTAATGATCAACTTGCTGGAAATCCTCCCGATGCTCCCTAGGTTGTGATTGTGCAAGATGTTTTGAACATAATGAGTAATGTGATACAACAACTGTGAAGTCCCTCAGAAACCCTAATCCAAAAATCCATGTTGTAGGTCTGAAGACCCGAAATCAAGGTAGGAGACAACTATGGACCCTCTCAATTGAAACCATTGGCTCTGACCTAGAACCAATGGAGGTTGATAGTGAAGATCATATTATGGAAACCTTGAATGACTTTGAGAGAAGATGTAGTTTGAGTGAAGATGGACTTGGGAAATGGACCTTGAGTACAGTATTGACAGCTTCAGAAGGTCCTACACAATCAAGTAAGACACTTTCTTTAGTTGGATGAGGACCCAAGTGGTGATTTTGTCTTCTAGGAACCAAAATCAGCAATTGACCTTGGACCACTGCATTGGTCGATTGCCTTGATCACCCCAGGCGACCAAGCTAGGTGACCAAAGCTGGCTAGGGACATGATTGTCTCTTTTGGAGAAAATTAGGTTTTTGGAGCCTTATATATATATATATATATATAGGTCTAATTTGTACTACTTTGCTTAGCTATTGGAGAACATGAGAAGAACCCTAGAGCTTCCTCCTCAAGCCCGAGGTTGATTCTAAGCATTGAGAGATTCCTCTATTGAATATTCTTCTACAAGGTTAGTATTCACATCTATACTCTATTGATCTACCCTCTCTACTGATTCAACTCATTGCTTTGATTGTCAGGAAGGTCTACACTACTGTAATGACCTAATCAATGATCCTCATAGTCTTAGAGTGAATTCCCATTCACTTTACTCTTATCGTGGAAAGCACGGTGTGATTTAGTTTTTAACCTAGCATGATGACCATGATTTATTCTTACTTGAGTTGTTTGATTTTTAATCTATGTTAGATCTGTTCCTAGGTAGTTTTATAACCATGATCTACTTTTGCTTATCTCTAGAATGAATCCCCATTCATTCTAGTCTTTTCGTGAGAATCCGCGTATCAAGTTTATTATGTGATTTATAAGATTTCTATTCCAAAGACCTTGTTTGATGCTTAGATTTTCATAGATAGTCTTCATATGTTGTTTTAGAATTTTTCTATTAATTTTGGAGTGTTTTGAACTCGAACGAAGAGTTTCTAACCAAAGTTGGAGTTTGTGGTCCATACACAACAGGCTTGGTCGCTTGCTTTGGTCTCCCCAAGACACCAAAGGGTCAAGCAACCAAAGGGGTCTGTGACAACAACTTTGCTCTGTTTTGTATCCGTCTAGTCTCCGATCATTAGGGTTTGATCCTTATACTCTATGTTGTTTCTTTAGGGTTGTTTTGGTGATTTTGGACTTACCCTCTAATCTCATTCTTCAAAGTTTACGAATCAATCATAAGGTGAATACGTTCACTCACAATTAACACGAATACATGCTTTGATATGCTAGGACTTGTATGCAAGTGTTAGCTATTTTAGTTATACTTTTTCTATAATGTTATACTTCTGTAATTCCAGAATATGTCATTACGTAAATTTCATACTTGTATGACTGTGATTGATTCAATTGTGAGTTGAACTTTATTGTGATATTTATGGAATCATGATATGATGTGATTGCCTAAGTGTGTTGTGGATTAGGGAATGCCCTTTTGGCATTTCTGTCATTGGACATCGGTGGAGGTGGTATAGGAGGCATTCCTATGGTGCCCTTTGGTGCTTTCCGCAACTACTGGATGACATACTTAGGATTGGTCTAGATGAGTTTGGCTAGGGAAACCCTGTCATATTTGATTTTATCGAAAGGGGTATTGAGACCAAGTGACCAGTGGCAGCAATCAGGATTGGTGGGCGCTCAAGACTGGTAACCAACCTGTGAGAGGACACAATCACAATGAAACCTTCAGCCAGATGGTTAAACCAACTACCATTTACCTAGTATTGGCTCTTGCTATTTCACTGTCTTGGCCTATTCGCCAACTGGATATTTAGAATGCCTACCTCCATGGCCTTTAGCATGAAACTGTTTATATGAAACAACCTCTTGGTTCACTAACCATTTTCATCCGGATTATGTTTGTAGACTTCACTAGTCTCTTTTTAATTTGAAACAAGCTCCATGAGCTTGGTTTAATAGGCTTAACTATTTTCTTTTTGAATATGGCTTTATTGGTTCTAAGACTGGCACCTCATTATTTGTTCAATGGTTCTGCTGGTACTATGTTTATCTTAGTGTATGTTGATGATATTATATTGACTGGCAGTTCTGACAGCTTCCTGGCCAAATTCCTAAGTGACCTTGGATCTGTCTTTGCCCTCAAAGACTTGGTCTATTTGCATTATTTATTGGAATGTCTATCACTATAGGTCATGATGGCCTACATCTCTCTCAACAACAGTATACTCAGGATCTTATCAAGAGGTCAAATAAGTCTAATTGCAAGCCTATCTCTACACCAGTTTCCACCATTGACAAACTCCTTAAGTTGATGTGCGAATTAATGGTCGGTCCTAGTCTCTATCAAAACGTCATTGAGGCCCTTAAATATGCTACTATGACTCAACCATACATTCAATTTGCAGTAAACAAAGTTTATCAATTCATGCACTCTCCTACCCTTGACCATTGGTCTAGAGTCTAGTGCATTTTGCGATATTTAAAGGAGACTTATTCTCATGGCATGCTTATTCATCGACAGTATTAGAATTCCTTTTTGGCATTTTCCGACGCAGACTAGGTTGGTTGCCCTGGAAATTGAAAATCTAGTTGCAATCTTTGTTGCACGAATTGGGGTTTTATTTTTTGTCTCCTCCTATACTATGGTGTTATAATGTGGGGACCATCTATCTCACTTCCAGTCCAATCTTCCATGCTCATACTAAGCATGTCAAGATTGACTTTATACTTTGTTCATGATAATGTTGCCAAGGGAGATCTTCAACTTCGGTATCTATCCACAAAGGATTAACCCTGTTGATATTTTCACTAAGCCTCCATCGCATCAACGGTTCAGTACTCTATTATCCAACCTCAAGGTCTCATCTCCACCCTTGAGTTTCATGTGTTAAGGATAATATGATTTTTCACATTTGAAGAACAAAACTAGAATCTCTCATGCAACCCTAGCTGAACCTAGGGTTGCCTTACCCACCATCACTCTTCTATGTGTGAAGGATTCTATTGGATACTCACCTAAATTCTAAAGTATACGTAGTCGTGGAATTTCATTAGTTCACTTGAATGACCAATGTTGTCCATGCATGTATTAATGAACTTTTCTAAAGTATACGTAGTCATGGAATTTCATTAGTTCACTTGAATGACCAAATTGTATATGTTTTCGACTAACAAACTTTAGTTACCTGAAATGGAAAATCTTAAACTAGTATCATGTCATAGCCTCAGTAATGCCATAGGATACCTAACATTGAATGGAGTTAAATATCAAATTAAAAACTACACACGACCACCCCACCACTACTACTTCTTTTAGTTTGAAACGGTAAAATGAAATATCTTCTTGGTCCTTTATCTCACATGGACTAGCCTCAGTAATGGCATAGGATAATTATTGAAATGGAATTGTGATCTTGATACTACTATTGCGATGCTCCTTCATCATATATTCAAGAGAGATCATCTCTGTATATGACCAAGGTAGACCCTTCTTAAATATATGGTGTTGGAGGGTCAAGATAGTCAGAGGCGAGGGCACTCAATTGGAGAAAACTTTTAACAATAAAGACAATGGGTGGAAAGGTCATTGTGTTTTGGTGGCTTTTCACTTGCTCTTGTAAGAAATTAATATTGATTTTGAATTAAAATCCTTATGGTATTGTAATATGGCCTTTCACTAATCTCATACACACTTTGCGAATCAACTCCAATCATAGCTGGAATTGTAATTTTGCAGAAACAAAAAAGGGAAAGGTGTAAGTTTCGATTCTTTAAATATCAAGAAAAATCTTTTCATTCGAAAAGTGTGTATGAGCTTAGTTTTGTACAATATAATGAAAATATTGATAATGAAATTATCTGCCTATTCAAGATATTGTAAAGTTATGTGTAATGATTTTGATAGATGAGATATTTTATTTTTTATTTTAAACCAAAGTAAAATAAACCGTAAAAGTAGAATATTGCCATTAGGGTATATGTGGTTCCTCTCCACTGTAGAGTTGCACTGGAGTCCATCTTTAATAAGATAAGTGTAAGGGTAATTTATTTCGGTTCATTTCGAGTTGAGCCCTTTCTATTGAACCGGCTTGGTTCATATCTTGTATATATTTCATGTGACTGGTTTGATTTAGGCGTGTATTCAAAATCAGAAATTTGGGGTTTTTGGGTCTCGCATTAGAGCTCTTTCGGTTCTATTCCGTTCTTCGGTTGTGATCTTGTTCTTGAAGAGGCGATTCACCACTGCAACATGGAGGTTGTCCGGCGACTGGATGAGCATTCGACGGCCGATGGAGGAGCTATTTGATTCCTATCTGATTACTCTTTGTTGTATGATTTCTTCTATGATTTGCAAATATTTCGAACAATCCCCATAGTAGATTGGACTAGTACCTGAGTCCCAGAGACGTAGGTCCTCGGACCGAACTCCGTTATCAAACCATTGTCTCCTTTTAGCTTTGCTTTGGTAATTTCTCAAGTCAATCACGTATGCGATAACAAATTGGTATCAAAGCTTTGGTGTTGCGGTGATTCGATGGTGAACGAATTAGGGTTTGTGTGTATTTACTTCCTAATTTGGTTCTGTTTGATCTCATAGGAAATATAGATTGCTTTACTTTTCCTCTTGATCTTTAAATGCTTCTGCTGGTTACCAGTCGATATTCGGGCCTTCCTGTTAGTGATTTTAAATGGTCAATTTGGTTCGGTAATGATGTTAGCCTACATATGAGATTGTATTCTGTTAGATTAATTGTTGAATAAATCACTGGATATAGGATGTGCTAGAAATTGATACATGTCTGCATTATTTATTCATTTTTGTTAGCCAGACACTTTATTTGGTTTGTATTGGCCATGTGTGTTAACAATTGTGTAAAGTTTGATACTGCTGTAAATTGTACATGCTTAGCCAACAGTTTGTGGTTAGATTAATTCTTGTAATAATTTTTTTCAGAATTGTTCATATCAGTATTCATGTATTTTTATTGTATATACTAATTTGTGAGATTTAACGGTGTAAAAGTGGAGTTAAGTAAGGAGCTGAGTCTACCTGGGGAGGATTCTCCTCCCAATGTGATTACCACAAGCTATAGTAGAGTTGTAGGTCTGGGTGAAAACCCTAAGTACCTAGATTTGGGAGCCCTATTGGGGATTTCTAGAGTAGAAATAGAAAAGTTTGATGGGACTGGGGATTTTAGGATATGGAAGAGGAAGAGGAAGATTAGAGCTCTCATGGCCCAATAAAGACTTCTAAGGGCAATAGATGATCCTGATGCTTTCTTTGAAAGCATAAACCCTGTATTGAGGACTGAGGTGATGGAGAATGCAATTGGTTGCATGCTCTGGAACATCATTGATAGTGTTATTAGGTGCCTAGATGAAGAGGATAACACCCCTATCAAAGTGTGGACAAAACTTGAACAAATTTATTAGAAAAAGAACTTGGGTAATAGGATTTATTTGAAAGAAAGATTGTATGGTTTTAAAATGGATCTTGCTATCAGTCTAGACCAAAATCTAGATGTATTTAAGAAATTAGTTTAAGATTTGGCCAGCATTGAGGAGAAGAGTAAATTAGATGACCAAGACTTGTCTATCATCTTGTTAAATTCCTTTTACAATGATTATCTTGTTGTTAAGAATTCTATTAAATATGCTTGTCAAAATATTACCCTTGACCAATGTATTGATGCTTTACAGAATAGAGAGTCAGAGTTGTTGGTTTCTAGTAAGGCTAAGGGAAGTGGGGAGAACCTATTTGTTAAGGACAATGACTCTTACAATCAGAGGAAACTCAAGGGGAAGGGTAAGGGAAATGACAATCATACCAATAACAATAAGGATAGCAATGGAAATAATAGATTTGATTCTAGCACCAAGAGATGTTTCTTCTATAAGAAAGTGGTCACTTTAAGAAAAATTGTTTTGCATACAAAAAAAAAAATTGAAAGAAAATGAAACATCTAATTGTAATATGCTTTCTTTTAGTGATGGTCAAGCAAATGTGTATAAAGTCCTTTGATGACTCAGGTGCTTTCTTTGGTAGCATAGACCTTGTTTTTATAAAGACCTAGTTATTTGGATTGCCATTGGGTGCACACTTTGGTTTATCCTATTTTTCTCCTTTGTAAAAAGGAGGGGGGGTCTATTTTATTTTTTAAGGTGTTTTGCTTGTTGTAAGGAAGTTGATTATTAAATAAATCTGAGACAACATGTTTTGTGCCTTGTCTTCTATTATTATTGGTTAAGCTATGCTTTATTGTGTGAGAAGTCTTAATCAATTATGATAGTATTGGCATGTTAATTGTTTATTGTTGTTTTGTACTCTCATATATGCTCATATTTGCATTGGTGTACTTGTTTGACTGAAGTTTGGAATGTTAGAGTGATAATAGGTGGTGTTGACATGTGTGCGATTGTTTTTTGCACAATTGATTGCATGCACATGATGATTCCTATTTCACTTGGTATAGCATTAGGTGTATCCCTAGTATTTGGAGAGGTTTTGGTCTCCAGTTTAGCCTAGATAGTGCTGGTCTTGACACAGGTGTTGTCAAGGGATGTGTCCTCACATGTTGTTGGGGTTCATATGAGATTCAGGGATATGGTTTTGTTAGCTTGTATAGTTTGAATGGGAGTATTTATCTTTAAGATATCTCGGATTTATGTTGTTGTCTAGTAGGTGGACTTGCACCAGTGTGTTTGCTAGGTTATGTCATGTTTGAAGTTGGATTTTTTTTTTATAGCTTGTGTGCATTGTGATTAGGCATCATCATGGTTCATTATTTCGTGTTTCATTAGTTTGGTCTTGTAGGACCAGTGTTGTTAAGTTTTATGGAATTTACTTCTTTTCTTTGTCTCTGGTTTGTATCTACTCTAGGTGACTTGGATTTGTCTAGCAGTTGACTTGTGCCCTCCTCATGGTGAGTGGGTGGAGAGGTCTTGATTGAGTAGTGGTTAGTAAACCAGGGTTGGAGTTAGGAGTGTGATTGCCTTTTGGGTTTGTCTTTATATTTTTCATTTTGCTGTTAAATGTAAGTCTATAAGAGTGTTTGTTATCCTAAGTAACTCCCTTCATTATTTTATTGGGTAATTGGATACTTGTTGTCTTTCTTTACACTAATGTAGAAGAAAGAATTATTTGCAACTTCTTTAGACATTTTAACAACTAAATTGAAAATATGACTTGTTAATGAATCCTGTTGTAGTTTCATGTGTACTCCCTTGGCATTGATATATAAGATTTGATGTTTGAGTTTAGCATTGTATTTTGCATTTATAGGTTTGACAGTTGCCTCTAGTTTCTCATTTCTTTTATTTTTTTTCTGTGCCTTTTATCTGCCTTTATGTGGTTTACATATTGGTTGCATGTCCAATTTTTTGGGAAAAGTTTTAAAATCAGAATTTTGAAATGAAAGTACTTGGATCTGTTAGGAATTTCCTAGGTTTTGGGATCTACCTGGTTGAGGGGGAGAGGTTTATTTTTATTTGTCTGAGTTTATTATTTGACAAGGATCATTAGAAATTTAACCTGTTGGATTCTATTCAGTTAAAGTTTCTTTAGAAGTTCATGTGTTAAATAATCATTGATCATTGTCATGATTTATATATATTTAAAGGTTGAATTGTTCAAATCTTTCTTCTCTAGTTGTTGAGTTCTCTTATGTATCATGTGATATGTTTTAGGCTTGACTTGGCTTATATTGTGAGCATTTGTGTAGATGGCCTGTTTTGACAATATGTATTTGCTTGGATCCAGGTTGTTTTTTATGATGGGTTTGAGGCTCTGTTAACCTAGTTTGTCTTTAGGTATCACTATGTTCTTCTTTGAAAGTTTACACTTGCTTTGTTTTAAGTCTTACTTGTTTTTAAATTATATTGTTATGCTTCTACTGGCATGAGTAAGTCTATGTGGTGATTTGGTACATCTTGTAGGAGTGTATTATTTATTTTTCCATTCATCTTTGGTATGATGATGTCCAGGTATGTTTTGTGTGTTTTATCAGATTTTGCATATGTTGTATTTTTAGGGGAGATGCTGCCCAATTTTTTTTATAGTTATTGTTCTTTTATCTCTATTATGAGATGTATGCCTAGTTTGTGCATGTTTATTCTCCATGGTTATTTGGTTGAGTTGTAAACATTGTGAGTTGTTGTTTAGGGCTTCTCTACATGTTGCATTTGTTGCATGGTGTGCCTGCAAGGAGTACTCCTCTGTTGTTGCATTATTAGTTGCATATGTATATGTATTTTGCATATTTGTATTACCTTGTATTGTTGGTCTCTTTTCTTTTTTGTCTTGCAAAAACACTTGGACGATGATGGTTGAAGTCCAGTCTTTTATGGGAATTTTATGCTTACAGATTAAGGGGGAGATTTGTAAGGGTAATCTGTTTTGGTTCATTTCGGGTTGAGTCAGTTCCATTGAATCGGCTTGGTTCATATCTTGTATATATTTCATATGACTGGTTTGGTTTAGGCGTATATGCAAAATTAGAATTTGGGGGGGGGGTTTGGGTCTCGCATGAGAGCTCTTTCGGTTCCCCTCTGTTCTTCGGTTGCGATCTTGTTCTTGAAGAGGCGATTCGCCGCTGCAACATGAAGGTTGTCCGGCGACTTGGTGAGCATTTGATGGCTGATGGAGGAGCTATTTGATTCCTATCTGATTACTCATTGTTGTATGATTTCCTCTCTCATCTGTAAGTATTCTGAACAATGCTCATAGTAAATTGGACTCGTATCTGAGTCCCGGAGACATAGGTCCTCCGACTGAACTCCGTTACCAAATCATTGTCTCCTTCTAGCTTTGCTTTGGTAATTTCTCAAGTCGATCACGTATGCGATAACAGTAGGCATAAGAGAGCAATTTGGTTTACCAAAAAAAAGGGAAAGCAATTAGGGATTATTGTCATTATTCACATGGCAGTTGATTCGTGGGTATCTTATTGTCACATGTCATATCACAAAGACAGGTTGAGAAAAGATGATCCAACGGAGAAAATGAGGGAGAAAATAACAGATATTGATATTATTATTATTATTATTATTATTATTATTATTATTTTTTTATTATTTTTATTATTTTTATTATTCTTATTATTCTTATTATTATTATTATTCTTTTCTTTTCTTTACTTTTTTTTATCCATCGTCTGCATAAAAGACAATTCAAACTTAAAAAAATTCGACATCTTGAAATTCAATATAAAATTAAATTAAAAAACCCAATACTTTGACCCCGGCAATGGGGAGATGGATCTAATTAAAAAAATAAGCTTTGATGTGTAATTAATTTATTAATTACTGAAGAGTATGGTTTCAGCTTCTTATAATCTATTCTGACCACTTGATACATTTTTGTTTGGAAGTTTATTCAGACTACTTTGCGTACACTTGACTACATTTTGAGAATAATTTTTGCATATTGAGACTTCACCCCTATCTTCAAATTTTTATTTACAATCATAGATTGAGACTAGGGTGATATGAAAATAATCCTATTAACGTAATTGGCATGAGGTAGGCATTGTTTCTTCTTCTCTTCTCTTCTCATCTTCTTCATCATCATCATCTCTATAAATTGCAATTGATTTACTAAGCACACCACACTAATCAACGATGTACAGAAGTAATGGGGTAGTGAACAGCCAGGTCGAACCATCAACTTCCAAACTGATCATCTACGATTTGTGTCTTCGGATCTTACTGTTCTTGTAATGACTAACTGCCATGGTTGACATGATACTACCAAGCAAACCAAGCTTGTCACTATCCTTTTTTTTTTTTTTTAATGTATTTTAATGTTAGTAGAACCGAATGAAATTCACTATATATATATATATATATATATATATATATATATATATATATATATATATATATATATATATATATATATATATATATTTTTAATAGATACGTTGTTGCTGCGCTATCGCTTGCCATGGTGTATAGTCTCATTAGACTTACCGTGAGCACAAGAGTCCTTATCAAGCCATGTATGTTACTCCAAAAACCCTCTACAGGTATATTTGGTGTTAATTGCCAACAAGGTGGTAAGCTTTTATAAAAAACCCTTCCGTGCTAAAGAAGTTCTTGACTCGAGGACTAGTTGAACAACAAAATAAATGGTCAATGTTGTAGTGAAGACTAATTTTTACCATGTAAAACAGTTTGAGTCCGTTTCAAGGCCTAAACAAGTTTGACTAACTGATTTTCAACGTCGGCAATCCCTAAGTAGCGGATCTTGTCCAGAGTTTCAAGCTTTTAAAATTAACTGGTTGTAGCCCCAAACTGTTTGGAAGTTTTGTGTTAATTGTTTTGGGCATTACCTGGTTTTTTTTTCTTCTTTCAAAGTAGGGATTTCACCTTTTCTATATTTATAATCTCTCAGAAGGGTTTAAAAGCGTAGAAAATGGCTAGGTTCTATCATGTTCTTCTTCCTTAGTGAAATCATCTTTGCTCACTCATGGATGTAGCCTTTGGGTGAACCACATAAAACTCGTCTTTTATATATGTGCTTTTGCTCCCTCTTGCTAAAAATTATCCTTTTGATCGATGCAGGTGATGGTTGGGGCAGCAGCCACAGGTGCAGCTGGTTGTGTTGGTTATATTGCTTTGAAGGGCAGTTCTAAAATAGGATGGAACAAGGTGTGTAATAGGGGTGCATGTTTGACTCTGACGGCCCTGACCAGCCCTGCGCTCAAATAGGGCTTGGGCTCAAGATTTTGGCTCTGAGGGAGGGTTAGGGTCAAAACATTCTAGCCCTGACTAGGGCCAAGGGCGAGCCTGGGATTACTCTTTGGCCCACTAGGCCTGTCCCGACTTGTCTCTGATTTTTTGCCTTGACCCTGACCCTGATTCTGGCCCTAATCATGGCCCTAATTTTATCCCCAATGCTTGATCTCAATGAATTAGGAACATGGACAAGGATAGGGTCAATCAAGGAGATAGGGCCAATCAGGGCAAGAGCCATGGATAGGACCAATCAGGGCTAGGGACAAGACCAATCAGGGCGGGAATGGGCTTGTCCTAGCCTTGTAGGGCTTAGGGCCAGAGACAATAATCATTGGCCCTGAATTAGGGCCAGGGTGGGAATGGGCTTAGATTAGAATATATAGGCCTGGGCTTGATATTGCAAAAGTCCGAACTAGCCCGGCCCTGTTGCAGCCCTAGTGTGTAACACATTTGGCGAGTTTTGTAAACAAGCAAGACATTCAATTGGAATATCTTTGGCTGTTTCTGTTCTTCTTCCGCTATCAGCTTATTCGGCTCACCGGCACCACAAACTATTTATGATGGAGATCTTAGACTGTGCCCTTTTGAAGACCAACAAATTATTTGAGATTGCAAAAGTCGGCCCAGCCCGATCTTGTTCCAGCCCTAGTGTGTAACACATTTGGCAAGTTCTGTAAACAAGCAGGAGATTCAATTGGAATGTCCTTGGCTGTTTCCGTTCTTCTTGTTGTTCTTCTTGCGTTGTCAGCTTATTCGGCTCACCACCACCACAAATTATTTACGATGGGGATCTCAGATTGTGACCCTTTTGAAGACCAACGAATTATTTGAGATTGCGGATAGCTCTTCTCTTTGGCTACCCACTACCATCCCCAACCCAGCCGATGCTGCAATTTTCAAGACAAATCAATAATTGTGAATGATGAAGAACCATGTCTCCATTTTTTGAACAGTTCAGAAGTTGAGTATTCTCCCTATGTCACTGCTATTACAACTTGCAATTCCCCCATCTCTTTTAATGAGTTATGAGGTATGTTATTGACTCAAGAGATTCGCTTGAAACTCCTTCTCCAATGAACAATATGGTTCGCAGCCAACCATCCTCTATTCAGCCTCCATGATAGCCCTACATGAGGCATTTTCCCCATAAGGGCAGATCTAGTCATGGTCATTCTTCCCCTAAATGTGGCTCATATACACCTCAACCATCTTCTCAAATAGGCAATCGAATCATCTGTCATGTATGTGATTGTCTTAGACACAAAGCAAAGGACTGTTACCAACATTTTAATCACGCAATTCAAGGTACCATACATGCACCTCCCTTTGCAAATATTTTTGATATTTCTAGTGCTTCCATTTTAGATGAAAAATTGGTACCCTGATTCTGGCGCTATACATCACATTACCAATGCTTTTGAGAATCTTTGTGTTGCTCAACCCTACAATGGTTTAGATCAGGTTCATATTGGCAATGGAGCTAGTCTTTCGATTAGTAACACTGGTAACATGTCTATTGGTACATCCCATTCTCCAGTTTATTTGAATTTTGTTCTTCATGTGCCCTTTGTTTGCAAGAACTCAGTAATATAGTTCACAAGGGATAATGATGTTGTGTGAAAGATCATATGATAGGGAGGTGCTTGTCGCACCCCACCCGCCGGTCTTAGTTACCCACCCGACAACCCGTGGGTGCGATCCGTCACAGGATCCACGGTCTTACCCATCAATAATAATAAATGCAAGTATAGATAATCATGAGCAAGAATAAGTTCTAATAATGAATTAAAGGATTACAGGAGCCCAATTACTCTAATAAAAGAAGAAGAAAGAAAAAAAAAAAGGAATCAAATGAAAGAAATAACATCGAGTTCAGCGGAAGCAACCAAAATAAACTAAATAAGTTTCTTTCCAATTTCTTTCTCTAAGGCTAAATAATAACTCTCATAATTAGCAAGGAAGGGGGTTCTCCAATCCTTCTCAATGCGGTCCTCAAATATCCTGGCAATCTGCCTCCTTCGTCCTTCAATGGGTGCTATAAGTGCACACCAAGCATCTGCAAGAGGCTTCATGCTATGCAAGTTCATGTACCACTGTCTGTGCCACATCAACTTCATACGAGAAGGTTCTTTCATACGAATCATCTCCAACTTCCGGCGTTGTGCCACCATCTGTACAACTCATATAATATATACAATGAAAGGAATGAGTTCTGACGAACTCAGTAAGGAATAGACAATTCTCATATATATGTCAATACAATCCACGAATGCACATATGAAATGATATGGATGGTATGCAGAGATATGAATGCTACTAAGATCTAACTATGCAAGTCTCTAACAATTGACATGCTTTAAGATATAACACCAGCTTTCCTCTAGGTAGGTCTAGTCACTCTGATCCCGCAAGGACTGGTTACCTCTGCTGGGATCCTGGGTAAAGGGGTAAGTCCACACCTAGTTCACAAACATGGTTAGGGTTTAAGTCAACACTCTCTTACCACGACCATTGGCATGAGTACTGGCGCATGTCAAGGTTTTTAATCCAATGCAAGTCATATTGGTAACATATTATATGGAGTCCAGATACTTCCCCTATGGCACCAACAGACTCGGTTCAATATCCTTCGCAACCTAGGAGTGAGAACCCTCACAAACTGGCTACTACTGTTGGACTCCACTCCTTAACCCTATGGTCATCCACATATTGTTGGGGCGGAATGCTCTCATGATTCCTCATGACACCCGGCCCACTCCTTAAACGTCTATGAGCACAACCCTACCATTGCATGACCAACAATGGACCACTAAGTCTCCGCATAGAACTAGTTACCGTTGTAGGATGAAACAGAGTCACGTCACCCAGCTTCAATTCCCCTGCCGAAAGGGTAATAGCATGTGGGGTACTTAGCCATGCAATTGTAGACTCTCCTAGGTATGTCATCCATAATCATGATAGTGCTAGAGGCATCACTGAGCATGTGTTCCATACCACAACCCTCTGATATCTCTAGCCAAGATATCCCACTGGAATACCCCTTCCATCACAACTACACTGCATAACTCATCATCATACCAAAACAGTTGTGCAATTTCATAAAAGATGAAGTACATCAAGGAACACCACAAACAACAAATATACAATAATTCACATGCTTTATACAATTACAGCAATATACATGATCAATGAATAGTAAATAGAACAGCTAAATCATCATGTATATGTAATTGCATATAAATAAGAATGCATGTCCGTACCTGTAATTAAGTAAAAGCTTACTAAAGTGCAATCCAATCATAATTACAAGACCTTCAGTAGATTCAGAGAACACCTAAATATAGGGTTACAAAAATACACAAGAGTCATGAGTCAAAACAGAGCAACAAACAACTTCATATAGCTACTGTGACCCAGCCGGTTGCACCCAAGCAACCACCCTTGTTACAGACAGTTTCCAACTCCAAAAAGCAGACTTTTGACCATCTGATTTCAATCTGTTTTAGTATGATCTTAGTCCGAATTTCAATCTTATTAGGTCTATAACAAAGGGATACCATGGAACCCTAAAATTAACACATATCTATTACCCAAATCATTCCCCTTGATTAGATCCATCCATTTAACAAATGCGGGGATTCGTTTCTGGATAGGATCCCATAAAGAATATTGGAAAGAGAGCTACAACTAACCAAGTGGGTAAACACTAACAAAATGGGGATGGGTTCATATCAATTAGAAGTTGAAAAGAAGAGAATGGGAGATGGAGATTCATTACCTTAACCAGAATCACCAAATATAGCAGAGGGATATCTCTAGATCTCAAACCACACTCTGCTCACCTTCTAGAGTATCTCCACTGCCTCCTAACCACCCAAAATAGCAATCCCGAATATAATATTTGTTAATTGGGCGAGGGTTACTATTTATAGAGGTTTGGGGGCAATTTAGGGGAAAACCCCGCAAAAAGGACTTGACGGTTGCTTGGGGTGGTTGCTTGGTTCAATCAACCACCTTAAGCAACCGCCCCCTAGTACACTGCTGTACAAGGGTGCTTTGCTTAAGGGGTTGAACCCCAACCTCAGCCTAACCCTAGTTAACACATGAGGGAGGTCTTACGTTCATTCCGGACATCTCTAGACCTCATGCCTTGATCCAGAGATCCAACTTCCCAGCAAGGCAGGTTCTTCATCAAGAGAATCTAGATCCATGGGTTCTAGATATAGATCATGGACTTCTATCTAGACACTCCACAACTTAACCTAACTAGACTTTCGGGTTCTCGGACCTGCAATACGGATTTCGGGTTAGAAATACGGGGGTTGTTATAGTGCCTCCTTCAGGGCAGTGTTAAGGATGGTTTGTCCAGATTCAATTGGGCTCCAACTCTTCTTTGAAGCTTTTTGTTGGAGAGAAGATTTCTTTTTGTAACTGGCATTCTCATTTGGGGCATCCTGCCTCCAAAGTTGTTCACAATATTATTTCCAATTTTGCTTTACTAGTTGGTTCAGAGGATTTTATTTTGTGGTGACGCTTGTCAAAAAGGGAAACCTTTTCACTCTTGTAAATTTATTTATGATGGACCATTGAACTTGATTTTTTTGGATGTTTGGGGTCCCTCTCATGTTGGGTCTATTGAGGGATATCACTATTATGTTATTTTTTTGGATAATTTTTTTGGTTTATTTTATGATTGTTAAATATGAAATTGTGGGCATTTTTAAGAGATTCAAGTTGCTTGTTGAGAATCTTTTTTTGAGACACATTAAGCATTTTCATAGTGACTAGGAAGGTGAACATAGGATTGTCTCCACTTCTCTTTCAGAATCTAAGATTGAACACAAACTTTCTTGCCTTCACACGCATGAACAGAATGGGGCTATTGAGCACCATCATAGGCACATTGTAGAAACTAGTTTGACTTTATTAGCTCATGCTTCTTGCCCTAGAAACTTTTGGATGCATGCCTTTGAAACAATAGTTTTTTTGATAAATCAGTTGCTTACTCCGGTGCTGAAAAATGCTTCTCCTTATTTCAAATTATTTAAAATTCAGCCTGATTATGACACTTTTGAGAATTTTTGGTTGTGTGTGCTATCCATGTTTGAGGCTTTATAACTAGCATAAGTTGGAATTTCGGTTTACATTGCATGTCTTTATGGGATACAATTCTCAATGTAGAGAATAAGGGTTACAATCCCACTACTGGTAAATTTCTTATTTCTTACCATGTTGTGTTTGATGAACAGCGATTTCCTTTCATTGTCAATGAGGTAACTCCTTCCCCTACCCCACTGCTTCCCTCAATTCTTGGACTTCCACCTATATTAGGCAAGTTCACTCCCACTCCCCACTCCCCACTCCCCTCAATTTTAGGAGCCCCACCTTGGTAGAACTCACCTGGGGAGTCCTATTCCCCTTCTTCCACTGGTCTCACTCCTCCTCACCTAGGGCAATATTTCCAAACCCCACGATTTTCGACATTTCCCCCACCCCCTTGGTTGAATCCTTTCCCTCCTCCCCTCCCCTCCCCTAGCCGAACCTTTATCTCCTAATAACTTAGTTGTTGACCTACCCTATGAACCTCAAGAAACCCTAAACCCTCTACTTCCCACCCTACGATCAACACTCAGTCCATGATAACCAGATCAAAAGCAAACCCTAGGGCTCTTCTATCCTCTACCACCCAACTTGAGCCTACCTCCTTCACTGTTGCCAACAAATACCCTTATTGGTGGAAAGCTATGGATGAAGAGTTTATTGCACTATTGAAGAATGGTACTTGGTCTATTGTTCCACCTCCTTCCTCTCAGAATGTCATTGACTGTAAATGGGTTTTTTGGGTCAAGCGTAAGGCAGATGACTCAATTGAAAGGTACAAAGCCCGTTCAGTGGTTAAGGGTTTTAACCAAACAAAGGGCTTGGATTACAATAAAACTTTTAGCCCAATGTTCAAACCACTACCACTCGCTTGGTCTTGGCTCTTGTAGTCTGGTGCCTTTTGGCCTGTTAGACAATTGGATATTCAGAATGTATTTCTCCATGGTTTTTTTTTTTCCCTTAATGTAACTGTGTATATAAAGTAGCCTCTTGGCTTCAGTATGTCTCTTCATCCTCACTATGTCTACAAACTTCACCAGTCTCTTTATGGTTTAAAACAGGCCCCATAGACTTATTTTAATAGGCTTAGCTCTTTCTTGTTGAGTATGAGTTTGCGGCTCCAAGACTAACACATTATTGTTTATTTTTAGGGATCTTTTGGCACCATGTTTATTCTAATCTATGTTGATGATATTATACTAATTGGAATTTTAAACACTTTATTGGCCCAGTTCCTCAATGCACTTGGATTTGCTTTTTCCTTGACAGATTTGGGCCCTCTACATTATTTCTTGGGCATGTTTGTCACTCAATCTCATGATGGTCTTCATTTTTCATAGTGTCATTATATTCATGATCTTCTTAATTAAGACGGAAAATATGTTTGATTGCAAACCTATTTCTAAGTCGGTATTTACTATTGACAGACTTAGTAAGTTTATAAGAGAATTAATAACCGATCCTACTCTCTATCGGAGCATTGTGGGTGCCCTTCAATATGCCACTATGACTTGCTAGACATTCAATTTGCAGCAATAAGGTTTGTTAGTTTATGCACTCTTCTACACTTGATCATTGAACTACAATGAAGCGCATTCTGTGATATTTAAAGGGGACCTCTTCCCATGGGCTTCTTGTTCATAAAAAATCTCAGATTTTTTTATCCACATTTTTGGATGCTGACTATGTTGGTTGGCCAAATGATCGAAAGTCTACTAGTGGCTATGCTATATTATTGTGTTGTAATCTTATCTCTTGAAGTTCTAAGAAGCATACTATGGTGCGCTTAAGCACCGTGGCTGAATATCGATCCCTAGAGAATGCCACATTAGAACTCACTTGGATGCAATCCTTGTCAAAAGAGTTTCTAGTCTACCTGTCTTCCACTCCTATCCTTTGGTATGATAATTTGGGGGGCACCTATCTCACTGCTGATCCAGTCTTCCATGCACATACAAAACACGTTGAGGTCGATTTTCATTTTGTTTGTGATAAGGTTGCCAAGGGGGATCTTCAGGTTCGGTATCTATCCATGATGGATTAGATTAATAACATCTTCATGAAACCCCTCTCCCATCAATGGTTTAGTACTTTATTGTCCAACCTCAAGATCTAATCTCCACCCTTGAGTTTGATGGGCTTTTTAAGGATAATAAAGGTTTTTTTTGCATTCAAAGGGCAAAACGGGAACTTCTCATGCAACCCTAGCCGAACCTAGGATTGCCTTAGCTGCCATCACTCCTCCATGCATGGAGACCATTGTAGGCATTAAGAGGCAGATTCCAACTCAAACTCCTTAAGGTCTTTAGAAGATTAAATCATCTCCACCAAGTGTCAAACTTAGAGTTGTACTCAAACACACAGGAGACATAGTCTACATAAAAGTCTAATATCTACCTTATGTTACTCAAAATCTAAAGTAAGAGTCCTAGACTAATGGTGAACAAGGACTCTTGTATCTATAAATATGTAATTTGTAATATAGTCAATCTTTGGGAAGCACATTAACATTCCTATAGTAGCTTGCAGAGATCAACCAAACCATGTAAAATTGAGACTCATTCAACTCTCTCTCTCTCTCTCCAACGTCTCTCTGTCTCTCACATTTGAGAAGCCAACGATGGCTTATAACATGAGTGAAATAAGACTTGGTATTCAGTCATGATAAACTTGGATAAGTTTGATTGTTTTCCAAAGCACTATAATGCCAAAATTATTTAGAAGCTGAGTTGAATAAAATAATAAGTCTATTATGTTAATTTTTTTTTGGGTAAAAGGTTATTTGTATTAAAAGCAAAAAGGAGTATAGCATTTAAGAAAACATATCACACGCAGGAACCAAAGCACTCAGTCTATTATGTTATTAAACAATAAGAAACCCTCAACTCCTTGATTTCCTTCTCTTATTTACGTTGAGTCAACTTTTATAAACACCCTAATTTCCATGTATAGGAGAAGGTCGTCATTGATCAAGGATCGATGTTACTAGGTAGTAAATTGAAACACCTAAGTAATTTATCCATAGACAATGTAAATAGATCAAATCCACCAAAAGCACAATAAGTTGCAGTAAAAAATTATTCAAACATAAATATGAAATATTGCAGAGAAGTATCTCATAGTATTAATGAAATCACAATAAACTTCTATATCCTAAGAATTACAATCAATAAAAAATTTCAAAATTATTTTAGTTTATTTTATGCAAATGTATTTTCTTTCTTTTGATCAATGCAATTGCAATTTCAAGTTTTAAGTTTCAATTTTCAAGAGGATTCGTTTTTCTCTGGGTTTAGCAATTGCAGATTTGGATCATTCCGGATTGGTTGTTAGGGTTGGGTGAGATTTGAATCGGTCATTCAAGATTTTTTAGTTATACAAGATTCGAGGATGCAAGTAAGTAGCCTTCGTCAGTAATCTTCTCCATGCCCCCCGATCGGTGGACTAAAAATTATAGTAAAGGGGTCAATGGTCAAAGTTAATCTTAGGGGTGCAAGTGTGGCCCTGGCGTCCCAGACCCACCCTAAGCCCGCTCTGAGCCCGAAGAGGGCTTGGGCTAAAGATTTTGGCCCTAAGGGCGGGTTAGGGTCAAAATATTCTAACCCTAAACTAGGGCCAAGGGCGGGCCTGTGATTACTCTCTGGCCTGTCCAGCCCATCCTGGCTCGTCCCTGATTTTGGCCTTAATCTTGGCCCTGATTCTGGCCCTGATTCTAGCCCTGATCTTGGCCCTGATTTTGGCCCTGATTGGCCCTGATTTTGGCCTTGATTCTGACCCTGATATTGGCCTTGATTCTGACCCTGATATTGGCCCTGATTCTGGCCCTGATTCTGACCCTAATCCTGGCCCTGATCCTAGCCCTGATCTTGCCCCTGATATTGGCTCTAATCTTGGCGCTGATCTTGGCCCTGATTCTGGCCATGATATTGGCCCTGATTCTGACTCTAATTTTGACCTTGATCCTAGCCCTAATCTTGGCCCATGATTTTGGCCCTGATTTGAGTATGGACCCTCCACCCATATGGAGAGGAATTAATTATAATCCACATGGATGAATATTTGACACTTGTCAAATTTTAAAAACATGATCATGTTTTGTAAAAAAATTAATAATAATAAATTATATCTTCATTACCAATGTAGTAAGCATCCACCTGATTTTGGCCCGATCCTGACCCTAATTTTGGCTCTAGTTTAATGTTAATTTGACCCTAATCATGTATTAGATTTTTACCCTAACATTGATATAACTATAAGTCTCGACTTTGACCATCAATCATTTTGTTAATATTAGACTATGAGTTCATTTTTTATATAATTTTTAAGATAATTTTTATTTTTCGAATTAAGTCATTTTTAGTTCCAAAAAATTATTGACTTTTTTTTGGACTAAGGCGAGATAATATATTATAAATAATAAAAGCTAGTATATAGAGAATTAAGGATTCACATCCTCTGTAATTCCTTTCCCTACAATTCCCTCATAGGATTGTGCCATGTGGAATTTAAGTAATCCAAAGGTTATCTAAGAAACTAGAGTTTAAATAAAATTCAAATTTAGTTTAAATTGGATAACCTTTGGATTACTTAAATTCCACATGGCACAATCCTATGAGGGAATTACAGGGAATTGTAGGGAAAGGAATTACAAAGGATGTGAATCCGAGAATTAATATCTAACCCCAACTTCTAATCATGAATATTGACATCCTTCTTTTGCCTCCAATGTGATATTTCAGAGAAATTTTTTTTTATTAAGTACAGATAGCTATGTTTGTAACTAAAATATAATTTTCTTTAACTACGAAGAAAATATCAATACTAAATTATCGTTGATTTACTTGTTAACAAAGTTTTGAATATGATTTTTTTTTTTTGTTGAATAAGGATATAAATGGGATGGGTTTTCGCTTGAATCATCTTATATTTCTATGAATTTTATTTTTAGTTTACTTATGATACTTTTATTTTTTTTATGAATTTACATTTGTTATTTTAGGTCCAAGAATATGACCAATTAAGGCTAGGGCCAAGATAGGGTCAATCAGGGCCAAGGACAAGGCTAATTAGGATTAGGGCCAATTAGGGCCAAGGACAAGGTCAATTAGGGCTAGGGACAAGGCCAATCAACGTCAGGGCCAGGGCCAGGGCCACTTTGGGCCAATCAGGGCCAACCCATCCCGACCCGGCCCAATTAGGGCCAATTAGGGCGGGAATGGGCTTGGCTTGGCCTAGTAGGGCTTAGGGCCAGGGAAAATAATCCTAGGCCCTGAACTAGGGTCAGGGCGGGAATGGGCTCAGATTAGAACATATAGGGCTGGGCTTGGGATTGCAAAAGCCCGACCCAGCCCGGCCTAGTTGCAGCCCTAAAAGTTATTCTAGTTATACTCCTCTTCCCTCGATCCAGAGCCGACACTCAAATCACTTCCTTTTTATTTGTTTATTTATTTATTGTTTGCATATTTTATTCTTGCTTTTTATTTATGCATGTTTTTATGTATTTTTATTAGATGATGAATCGTTAGATTATGTATGTCTTACTTTTATTCTCAATTCGATCGTATTAGATGTTTGTGTTAGGACTGCTCATTTAGTTTAATTAATTAGATAAATTTTTTGAATCCTTGCACTCTCGGATTACCAATAAGAAGTTAAATTCTAAAGTGACATATCTTCATGAGATCGACCTGTTAGCTACAAGATACTATGCACTTGCGGTCACTTTGAAAAAGATATTCTAGTTATTGAGTTTCAATTATTTTCAAATAGCTTGAGAATAATATCAGTATTACATTCAAAGACTTTGGACAAAACTCATCCAATGTAACAAGAAGAATGATGTTAGGCATGAGATTCTATACTATAGTGTGTGGGAAATTTGAAGGTTGTCAAAACAATTGAACAGAAATATACCAAAAATGATGTTCTTCATGCATGCATTAGTGAATTTTTCAAAAGAATACCTACCTTCAAATTTCATTAGTTTACTATGAATGACCAAGTAAAATATGTTTTGAAAGTTTTTTCATTAGTTTACCATATATGTTTTGAAAGTTTTTTCATTAGTTTACCATGAATGACCAAGTAAAATATGTTTTGAAGTTGCAAACTTCAGATACTTTTTTTATTTTTTTTATTTCCTTTTTGTTGGTAAAAACTTCAGTTACTTGAAATGGAAAATATATGGGCTTCTTTTTTCTTTTCAAATTTTCTTGCTAGTAAGGCTTTCTAGGGCTTGAAGATTATAGGGGATGGAGGAGAGAGAGGCTCTAAGAAATTCGGATGAGAGAGAAAATTTTGGTGATGACTGAAATTTGCAACTACCAGGGGGAGGGGAGGACCTCCGATTAGCTTAGGGGTCTGGTAGGCAGGTTTCTTACTCTAGTGTAGGGGAGGGGCTCAGGAGTTTCCCTGTAAAACCTTCTAGAATTGATTTAGGCTGAAAAATACTGAAGTGTGGTGATCCCTTGGCATAGTATGAGATACACTGAACCAGTTCAGGTTTGCTCTAATTGGCATGTATGACTTCTAGAAAACCATTATGGATGAGGTGTGAAAGTAGGTGAAAGCATCAAAAGTGGGGTTTGCAATCAGCTTGCGTTCAATAAGGTGGGGGTTTGTAGTTTTACAATTCAGTTTCGCAATTCGTGTGGTTTCAACGATGGAAGCCAGACTTTAACATTAGTGAGATTGGTTTGAGTGCGTCTCTGGAGTTGACATTAGAATATTGGCATGTTTTGTGTACTGTTTTCCATCGCCAAGGCAAGAGGCTGTCCTATTGCTCTGGACAATGGGACGAAGCATGGAATGATTGAAATGTTACCAGAATGCTAGGAAATTACTAAAATAGTGCTTACAAACCAACTCCCAATCATAGCTGACATTGTAATTGTCACACCCTACCCAGCCGGATCCGGCCATACCCGAATACCCATGGGGGTGATACACCGCAAGACCTAGGTTCAATGACAAATTCATACAACACATGACATAGCATAATTAAAAGGACAAGACTAAATCAAGTTCAAGTATAAAGTTATCAAATCTGAATGATCAAAAGGTTACAGTCATCAATTATCTAAAGTTAATCAAAATGGAATCAGAGTTGAAGGAAGCATAGTTTGTTGCAGCAAATATTAAACTAAATTGATTCTCTAATGGAATCCAACCTCATAAGAATAGTATTTGCACAGGCATGAAGCTCCATGTGAACCTACATCTTCTTCAGTCACTCCTTCAAGAAAGTCTGTCGGCGACGAATCCTCCACTTGGAAGGAGTCCTCATAACCTGCAATATATTCTAATAGAAATAGACATATAAAGAGGAATGAGTTCAACAGAACTCAGTGAGGTCAACTCAACATCATATTATGCATTCGTCCACAAAATTTTCACATCAAACCGTGCATTCATTCACAAGATTCCACACCACACATATAGCATGAGTATCGACAACATAATTATGATAATGACATGATATATGAATGATTATGATATTATGCTCCTAACTCTATCATGGGGTCTCTATGATAGACACGCATTAAGTTTATACACCAATCTCCTTTGGGCGTCTCAATCACTCTCCCTCAACAAGATACGTCTATTGGGTTCTCTGCAGTTGTTGGGTAAAGTTCAGTCAAGCCATGGTTGGGGTATAAGTCACCACTCTCTCTCATCATCGTTTGGTATGAGATTTGGCGCGTGTCAAGGATAATCCTAGCCCAGTGCAAAGTCATACAGTCTCGTACTACATATGGTTCAGATATCTCCCCTCATGCCTAGTGCCCTTTTGGTTCGATATCTTCCCACCTATGAATAGAATCCTCAACGGGAGGCATCTGTTGGATACCATTCATTTACCCAGTGGTCATCCACATATAATGGATAGGATGCTCTCCATGTCCTCTCACGGATCATTTCACTAGTCTTGAGTGCCCAGGAGCCCTTATCTATTATATGCAACCCTACCTCTCTATGATGATAGTGAGTCTGCTTGACACTCAAGACCCAGCCACTAACATCACGGGTTAATTGGCTTCAATACCCCTGCCGGAAGGGTATACTCATGAGGTTACCTAGCCAAACACTTCTAGACACTTAGCATTCATGTACTTAGCTCTAGATGCATATTCATGTAAGTTCACTAGGGTAATAGGCGAACCCACAACCCTAGTTTGAAACATAAAATAAAAAGAGTAATTTAATCCAACATCATCCATATATCTTCACATCAATATTTTAGGATTTGAAAATAAAAGAAAAACTCACTCCATTCAATCTCATCCATCTCATACATTCTCATAATATTTTCAAAGAATATTGAAAATGGAAGCAAACATACTTTTTACCTTTCATTCGTGCAAAGTCCCACACATGAACACAAGAAAATGCAAGTATGAGAGGTTAGAAACTAAAAATAGGGTTTTAAACATGAAAAATCCGATTCTGCCCCGAAGCTGGAAAATAGGTGGGGGGTTGGGGCGGTCAACTGGCCGTTCAGCTTGTCCCAAGTTGACCCATCAAATGAACTCCGATTTTGGTGATTTTTGGCTTGTTGGAAAGGTCTTTCGATGATCTCAATTTGATACCTTATTCGCGTCAATCGGATTCTCCATTGTTGATCTACGGATGTTCCAAAATCATCATTTTTACACCATCGTGATTAATCTTTTCTCTTCACTTAACTCTAGGAGAGTTGATGAGTCATCACAAGGGTCATCTACCAATATTAGTTTTATTTCCAACCCTTCAGGCTCCACTTGAATGGCCCACATTTATCGTCAACTCGAGGCCTGGTTTTCTCCATTTTGAAGCCACGGGTTAAAGGGGTAGAAATCTGGGGGATTTCATATTAATTTTGCAGAAACAGAAACGGAAAATAGTGCAAGTCCCAATCCTTTAAATGTTAAGAAAAAACACTTCGCTTGAAGAGTATATATGGAGCTTACTTTTGTACCAACATGTGAATATGATGAAATATAAATAGTGAGATGATCTGCCTACTCAACATATTGTAAAGTTACGTATAATGCTATTGATACATGAGATTTTTCCTTTTTTTTTTTTTTTTTTTTTAATTTAAGTAAGATACAAAGTAAAATAAACCCTACCAGTAAAATACTGCCATTAGAGTATATTTGGTTCCTCTCCAGTGTAGGAGTCCGCCTATCAGAGAATATTGATATGAGTTTTAAGTAAGAACAAGAAAGCAATTTGTTTTACAGGAAAATAATCAAATCATATTACAGATAAACTAGGGTTTATGTCGTTGTTCACGTGTTAGATGATGGATATTATTAATATTATCATCATCATCGTTTAAGTTAGCAATCTACATAGTCATGTCCCAATCCAATAAATTGAGTCGATCTCTTTTTTGTCAAGAAATATCCAATACCTAAGCGATGTCACCAATCCATATCAAATTGACCAGAAATAGATCCTTTGAACGATTCCATGCTCTATCTGCTCTCTCTGTCCTTTGGCATAAACAATGATCAGTTCCATTCTTTTTCATTTCATATTTTTACTTTTTTGGCTAGATAAGGCTTTTTAATAAGGTATCCATTGTCTGCATTAAAAAAAATTCAAGGTTGAAAAATCAACAAGTCCAATGTTTTGATGGGGTAGTTGAGGAAGCCCAGTATATATATAAAAGGCATTTGATAATTGTTGATTTCAAACTTAAAAAATAGTTTTGATATGCAATTAATTCATTAATTACTGAAGAGTATGGTTTCAGCTTATCATCTGCTGTGACCATTTCATACATTTTAGTTCCTGTCAACTATGAATCACCACTACCATAAGATTAAGATGGCATGTTGCGAATTCAAATTGACTTAATCCGCACCGGCGGGGCCTGCCCGTCACCCTCTCTAATCACCACTATAAATTGCAGTTCAGTTCGATCACAGAAATGAGCATGTATTCTTGTGTTTGTGTGTGTTTAAGTACTACTTAGTAACTAAACACACCACGCTTAAAGAGTTTATCAACAATGGATAGAGTCAATGGAGAAGGGGAAGTTGAGAATAGCAGGATTGGTGATCATGAAGCTGTAGGTAACAAAATGATAATCAAGCATTTGTTCCTCAGAATCTTCTTGTTCTTACTGTCATTAACTGCTCTGGTGGTGATGGTCACTAGCAAGCAAACCAAGCTTGTCATGACTCCTTATGTCTCCCACCCAGTCAGTTTAACTGCCAGATATAGTGACTTTGATGCCTTGGTGTAAGTTCCATACACATACAGTCAATTACTTTTCAATTAAGAATTTTAATTAATTATCTTTTAATCCTGTTATTGATTATATGCCCTACTCGTTTGTATAGATACTTTGCGGTTGCAGTCTCAGTTGCTCTCGCCTATGGTCTCATTACTTCACTTGCAACCTTCTTGGCCATGAGAAAGCGTTGTTCTTCCAAAAGCCTAATCAAGTTCTATTTGGTGTTAATGGCTCACGACGCAGTAAGATCTTTATTAATCAAGCTTAAATAATGAAGAAAAGGGTATTATCATATAATAAAAGAATGGATTATTTTATTTTATTTTTTTGGGATGTCTTGGTGCAGGTGATGATCGGGATAGTGGCGGCAGCCACCGGTGCTGGTGGTTGTGTTGGTTATCTTTCCCTAAAGGGGAATTCTAAATTAGGATGGAACAAGGTGTGCAATATATATTCCAAGAATTGCAAGCAAATTTTGGTTTCAATTATAATGTCCTTGGGCATTTGCCTTCTTCTTGTCTTGCTTGTTTCACTTTCGGCTTTGTCAGTTCAACGGTTGGCTCGTAAAGCATTGAACTAGACTGTAACTGTAATTGCTTCGAGAACTCCATAGTTATCAAGTGTGTTCTCCTTATCTTCAACTCAAGAGTACTTTGTGTTTGTTCTTCAAGTATGAGAAACTTTAGGGTTTTATGCAGCCATGCAAGTGCATGTAGTCTGTTTAGAGAGAAGTTGTATCATGAAACTATGAAGTTCTTATAAATGTATAAATTTGTGCCTTTTTAAGATGGAGAGGGGTTCAAAACTGCATGAACATGAAAGACGTACAACTTAAGAATTCAAATTGACTAATTCAATCTATACTTGCAAACCCTAATCCAGAATTGAATGAATTGATGATTCATCTCATCTACTTACTCCGTTTGTTCACCTATCTCCTTTCAAGCTCTGTATGTGCCTAAGTATTGATTTTGAAGGATTTCTGGGTAGATGAGTCTAAGTCTGACTCATTAATAACTCATGAATTCATAATCAAAAAGCTTGAAAGAAGACTTAAACACAAGCTTAAAAAGTACACGAGTTGAATTCAAATTTAATATTTTGAGAAGCTACAGTATAAAAAATATTTGACTATTTTGCTACCATGTGTTCCACAACTTCTTATTAATATAGCCTTATCTTTCTTTTTTGTCCCTCATGAGGAATAATTAACCATAGTTCATGGTGCTACAAGGATATCCAATTCTTTCGGGGACTATGTGATGGAGGAGAGAGAAGCTCCAAGAAATTCGGATGAGAAAATTTTGCCGATGGCTGAACTTTGCAGTCACCAGGGGGAGGGAAGGACCTCTGATATGCTCAGGAGGGGTGGTAATAGGCAGGTTTCTTACACTGTTGTGGTAGGAAGGAGTTCAGGAGTTTCCTTGGAAAACCTTCCAGAGCTGATACAAATTGAAAAATACAGGCACGTGGTGATCCCTAAGGTAGAATATGAGATGCAGGGTAACCAATTCAAGTTTGCTCGAATTGGCAGGTTTGATTTCCGAAAAACCACTATGAATGAGGTGTAAGAGGTGAAAGCATGGAAAGTGGGGGCAACAGTCAACCTGCGTTCCATACGGAAGGCATTTGTAATTTCTAAATTTAGTACTAGTGTCGATATGGTCGATGTTTGGAGACGTGGTCCATGTAGGATTGATTCACAATTGGTGTGGTTTCAACTATGGAGGCCAGACTTTAACAATAATGCTGCATAACCTTCCACGAAATTGGTTTGGGTACGTTTCCCAAAGTTGTCGTTAGAATATTGGCATGTTTACATATTCTTTTTTTATTATGAAGGCAGTAGGTCGTCCTATTGCTCGACAATATAACATAGTAGATAATGTTTGGGACTTTTACCGTTATCCTGATAGAAGTGGATAAGAAATCGGAGCTAGTGAATGAGGTTCAAGTTGAGCGACTTGAAACTGGATCAGGAAATGTATTCAGTTTTATTAAAATAATGAATTTGTTGGATAAGTTGAGTAACAAATAACAAATTAAAACCAAAGGAATGAACATGTAATACATCTGTGAGAGGTAAAGTGGGTATAGGGCTGCAATTCCCAATATGTGTAACAGGAACAAAACCACCATTTGGAAGCGAATAGATTGGGTGTGGGGAACAAGACTATCCGAATGAAATAAAGACAAATCTGAAACCATATGAAGACTGGCACCAGAATCAATAACCCATAGAAAAGATACTTTACATACAACATTTGCCAATGGTGGAATGTTATCAGATTCCAACAGAGATAGAAGTTTATGATACTGATTTGTGGTGAAAGATGGCACAATAGTAGAAGGGACCACAGTTGTAGCAAGAGAGTGAATCGTAGGAGAGGAATCTAAATCAGTAGACTTAGTATTGGTAGCCACTAAAGAGGAGGTAGAGGATGAGGAAGAAGAAAACGTGGCTAAGTAAGATGTAGAATCATGTGTTAGGTTGATACCATATTAAGAAACAACCTCGATAAAAAAAAAAACGGTTGAATAATTTCATATAAGAGAACCTCAAATATGTAGGCAGCATACAACCCATGCTATTAGGTAACTTAGAATAATAAAAGAAAGATATAAAACATGGAAATACAATATATGAAATACAATGTATGGAAATGATTCAATAGAGAAACCAATCAAGCCAAATTAGGATATTGATGAAATAGAAAGATGAGATGGTATGGAGAGGAGCAAATAATATGGGAATTCAAATTAGAGACAATTAGGAAAAGGATGAAAAATCATCCTTATCATGCCTAATAAATTGTTCGAACCATCCCTCTTTAATCGAAGTGTCTTTTCTTGCGGGAAATAATTCAAACGTTGTTGACACTTTTCCAGGAAGAGAGTTATAGAGATTGAGAAATCACTCTTCATTCCTTCAAACTGCCTTGCCTTATTACATTTATACTTGGACTCAAGGTGCGACATCTCACCGAGATGTTGCATTTCTCTGGTTGCCGAAATCGGGGAGTTGGTGAAATCTCGCGAGATCTCATTGAACTTTGTCTTTCATGATTTTGTTGTGAGTACTCGAGTGGGCAAAAACCAAAAAATAAAGAGCATTAATTGCTTGTCCCCCCATTAATGTAACGTAAGACCGTCACCCTCCTCTGTAATTGTTTTACCAATTACCACACAACCACGTGTGTGGTCAACAAACCTCAACGTGATGCCTTATTCATATATATAATTTAAAAACTATTCATTCACACTTCAGAGCTTCAGGTTCATTCCTCATTTCTTCTCGTAGACGCAGAGTGCAGCGGCAGAAACACCCTGCGAGTTTGGTGCGTCTACACTTCTCTCTCTTCAACCTGAGCGCGGCTATTCTTCCCTCTTTACTCTCCATACTCTTCCATTCCGGTAAGCCCAAAGATGAACTAATATCCAAAATTCAGAGACAGATTTGGAGGAAGGTGACGGTTACTGTCTGTTTTTATTGTGAATCACAACTTCACATGAGATCGTTCTGAACAGCAAATATATGGATCTTTCTTAAACTCTGTTTTTAATGGAGAATTGCCCATATTTCGCCGAATCGCCGGAATATCAATATCAACGATTTTCCAGTGATATTCCGACGACATTGAAAATCGGTTTTGGTGGTGGATTTCGGTTCACCCACCACCAAGATGGGCGAATTTCGCCGAACTGTCGCACCTTGCTTGGACTACATCTTCCTCTTAAGACCATTCTACCCCTACTGTTCCTAAACTATGAATCCCTTACAACTTACCCACCTATGACCCAAACCCATAGAACAAACTCGTAACATTGCCAACCCCTTATGAGAACCTTGTCCTCAAGGTTTAGATGCAATGGCCCCCAAGTCAAACAATGCCTATGCACATTTGCTGAGATGAATGTTACTCCTCCAACAGAAAAATCAAAGAATGGAATCAGGTATACCAGCCAAGGAGAAAAAGGCAATTCAAAGCTTCCAAAGCAGAAATCAACATGGTAATAGATCCCATAATATGTGCAGCCTTGGCATATGCTGAGCATGCTGAAGGGTTTATTCATCTCAGGTTTGTTGGTTCCCCTCTTCATTCTCATGTAATCCTGTGAGAAGTTTTCGGCTAACAATATACTTTTATGCCTGCCAAATGTCGTATTTCTATAGATCTGTCCCAGAAGAGTCTTCTCTTTACTGCCAAGTGGTGCTCCTATCATTGCAACCACTCACTCCCCTTTCAAGGTGTACCACACCTTGAAATACATCCATATGCAATGGATTGGTATGGGAAAACATTGAAGATGCTTCAGTTTTCAATGAAAAGTGCCTCTGAGATTCATTCCCTTCAATGTATACCGTACCAGAGCAATTACCTTGTCCAGCCACATCAGATACTTTCTCAAAGGAACTCCAATTTTCACTTTGTCTCTGTGTTGCATCTTCTGAGAGTCCATGTCTTTTGATCCATCTTCATTGGCCATTCCTATAGACAAATACTCTACCTTCTCTGCAAACATTCTGACCATACCCAGGGAGGAAACCATGCCAAACACCATGAATATGGCCAAGAACCAGCTGAATTGAAGATTCACTGGTAATTTAGCTTTGTAGACAAACTCCTTTGTCTTGCAACTCACCACCTAGTGACTGTCTACCAAGTGCAAGAAACACCCCTTTGGAATCAACATAAGTCCAGAGCACAACCTCCATGCCCATATGGTCTACCGAATGAAGGTGGAAGGGAAGGAATAGTTGACTGAAGGCAAACACTCCAATAAAAGCAACATTGGCTACTTCTGACAGATCAAGACTCCCTGCTTTCCCATTATCTAGAGCTGGATTCCTTTCCATTCTCAAACCGATTTCATTCTGGAAAGACCCAAACAAGACTTCAATTGATTGAGGAAAACCAAAATTTGTCAGTGCAGTACTTAGCATGATCAGATAATTTTTGTTAAGAGGATGCTTCTTACAAGCAGCCTTTTTGAGCTCCCAAAATTTCAGAATTTCAATTTCATAACCAACACTTGAATAAAGTGAGATCAGGTAATCGTAGCCTTCATTGTGTTCTTGCCTATCTCCTCTTCCAATATCTTCAAGGCAACAACCAAATAATAGGTCTGCCAGTTATCTATTTCAATGCTCTTCTGGGTCTCCATTTCTTCTAGAATCTTCCCCATTTCATTGACTTTAGATCTCTTTCCATATGAGATCGTGCAGGTTCTGTAGCTGAAGTTGTCAGGGGAAACCCCATTCTTCTTCATCTCTGCCAAAATATCAGGGGCCTCCTCATGCTGCCCTGCATTTGCATATAGACACCTGAGGTCAGTGTAAGTGAAAATAGATGATGCATAACCCAAGTCCTTCAGTTCCTGAATACGGGATAAGCATTTATTTGTCAGGCATCTCCTTACATAAAATTTAGGAGAGCGCCATATGTTTTTTCATTTTTGTGATCGTTACTCATTTCATTGAAATAACTTTTAACAGCATCAGGTGCATGAACTTTGCCAATCAGATCTAACTCAACTGCATGGTCACTTGGTGAAAACCTGGGAAACCCATTATTATACATCCATTCAGAAACCTCAGTATGAGGTACTTTACCTCTTCACGAAAAGAGCACCACTCTTTTTGTTACTGTAGCAGTGGGAAAGTTGGTGGAGGGAGCAGCTAGTATATGCAACTTTTGATTATCCACCCCCTTTTTCACACTCTCAACAGGACCCCTGTTTCTCCAAGACAGCTCCGATATCTAACCCTACAAATGGAAATCTCCTTCCCATTGAGCCACATTCGATCACTCTTCAATGTGGGGGTACATTCAAGATGATCGATGAAGATCTCCCACCAGGATCAAAAGGTTGAAGTGTCTGGTTTCAGTCCAACATTTTCACAAACGCATGGTACACCAAGAAGTTGCTCTATCCATAACTGAGATATTTCAAAAGGCTGAAGTGCTGCTCAATCCATAACTGAGATATTTCAAAAGGCTGAAGTGCCTGGTTCAATCCAGCATTTTCACAAACACATGGTATGCCAGAAACTTGCTCTATCCTCTCCCAACATACTTGTTTCATCAAGATTCTGTTGCAGACATTAGTAACACCCAGTAACTCTTCCCAAGGTCAAAACACAAAATTAAGAAATCAAGATAAATGGTTTTGGTGGTGCAAGAGCGTCAATGGCTCTGCTTGTGGAGTTGAATTTTCCATAATAGAAGGTGGTGTCTGGTACTCCATGTCTTCTACCTCAGTAACAGATTTTTCATCATCTTTGGTAACCGCTAATGAAGTTAGATCTTGAGAAGAAGTAGATTTCAAAACTAAGGTCAAGAGAATTGTTCATTCATCTTCTCCGACCAAGCACATATGATCCTCCTCTATCACTTGGGGAGCTTCATCTTCCAACGGACCAAATCGTGATTGCCAAGCTTTGGTAAATGCCAACCAAGAAGTAAGTTGATTCTGGCATTTCATGGATCGGAACCATTGTAATGCTTGGCCATCCATATGAACTAAGGAAATCAAAAGACAATGTTCATCGGAAACAAGATGATAATCAAAGAACCTTGTAGCCTGCAACATCCATCTCAATGGATCAGTGCCATCAAACTGTGGAAAATTTAGGGGAATTGTTTTGGCTTGAAGATGTTGCTCTAGTGCTGGTGATGCTATTGCAATGGTTGCCTCAAGTAAGGGAACAACGCCTCTCTATGCAAGGTACAGATCGAGCTTTTTTTCCATTGATGATATGAGAACACATAGCTCATTCATGGTGGCTCTTTGTGCTATCACGGCTGCCTGCAAATAGTAGAGTTGCTTCCCTTGATTTGCAAAAGTGATGCTCAAGTGGCTCACACTATCCTCCATCCCACATAATTCCAATTCTCCATCCATTTGAATCCGACAGATTGGACCAATGATACAATATCATATCTGAAGCTTGGAGAAGAAGAAGAATTAGGAAGGGTTTGAAGACTAGGGTTTGGGGAGAAGAAGAAACGCAAAAGAGAGGGAGAGAGTTAAAGAGATTGAGAAATCATTCTTCATTCCTTCAAACTTCCTTACCTCATTATATTCATACTTGGACTACGTCTTCCTCTTAAGACCACTCTACCCCTACCGTTCTTAAACTATGAATCCCTTACAACTTACCCACCTATGACCCAAACCCATAGAACAGACTCATAACAATCTTCAAGGGAGATAACACTTAGGCTGAAGGAGAAAGTGATCCAGGTTTCTTCGGTTTCACTTTCTTGATGTTTTTAACCACGTCAGGACTCGGTTGACGTTGCCAGCTCCGAATTGGAATACTCATAATGAGATTCTCAAGTTCAAGCTTCTTGACGATTCATGGAATTGAAGTCATCATTACTAAGTCAAGACTCTACTTGATGCCGCAACTTCTGGACTGGATTATCAATGAGATATTCTCAAATTGAAGCTTCTTGATGATTTCTGGAATTCAAACCATTGTTAATGATGAGATTATGTTCTCTTCACCGCTTTTGCTACTATGATTCTAGTTCTCTCCGTGGAATTTGATTTATCAACAGATAATTTGCCAGATTTCAACTTGAAAAGAGAAGCTAGGATTAAAATTCCATTAAGGGCAACATTGTAAAATTATAAAATAAGTAGAGTAAGTGGTTGGGGGTAATATTATAAAGTCACAACATTTAGGTTGTTCTTCCATTGGCTAAGATTATATGTGTTGTCATTGTTGGCAACCAAAATACAATGTGTTCTAAGAATACATGCCTTGTACTGAAATGAATGTTCCATAGAAGAATTTGGGCATTCACTATGTTTTTAGAGGGTGATTAATACTATTACAATGGCTTTGGGTACTTATAAGAAGATTTAAGTGTTTTGGGTGAAGCAAAGATTCCTTAGGATGATGCACTTCATAGGTCACCGTACAAGGATCATGTTTAATGAATTTTTGAGTAGTTATGCAATAGTTTTCTAGGTTCATCTTCAACTGAAAAAACGTAATTCATGAATTCTTCTTTCCAACGCACTTTTCAGATTGTGATTCCGATATCAAAAAGTTATGATGTTTCTCATGAGAGTGTACGATATAGAAACAAATATGGGCAGTGTAGACATCCGATAAAATTTGCTCACTATGATGTTATCTATATTTAGGGGGAAAATAATTTTTAAATAGTTTGGCAGTATTTTTGAAAGAATTTGTATTCTAAGGGAGGAACGAGTAATTTTGAAAGATTGAATGGTGTGAATCTAATGGTTATTAGAAGGACACAGATGAAGATTCAATTTTAAGGGCCGATATTGATGCGCTTGGTTTTTTTTTTTTTTTTTTTTGGTGAAAGGAAGTTTTATTCAACAGAAGAAGTAACAGCAGAGCAAAAGCCCGGTTCTAAAGCAAGCAAAGCTTGCAACCAGGGGGAGCTCACAGACCAAAAAAGTCTGGAGCCGAGAGAGATGCCACGCAGGGCCAGGGAGTCTGCAACAATGTTGACAGAACAAGGTAAAAAAGAGAAAATAACAGTAGCAGAGCCAGCAAGATCCAAAATATCATCCACCAAAGGAACAACCATAAGAGGAACAGAATCCTTGTTGAGAGCTTGGACAGCAACTTGGCAATCCGATTCAATGATGAAGAGACTAAAACCAGCTCCCAAAGCAAACTGAATACCAACTTTAATAGCTTCCAACTCCCCAATGAGACTGCAACTCATAGTCATTCCTTCAGAGAAAGCAAACTTGATGCTCTTGGTTTTCAAGTGTCCATGATGGAAAGATTTCATCGCAAGGTGTTTGGCTGGCCAGGAATATGCATATATGGTACATTGTGAAATACAGTGATTAAAATGGTCCAGTGTGTTGCATGTTTAAGATAGAATAAAAAATATTGTATTTGAAATAATCTTATAAGGTCTCATATAACTTAATACATCCAATGGCTTTGATCTCACCTTCCATTTTAAAGTGGATATCCAAGGGTTGTGTAATTATATTCTCTTTGGGACTATCTCAAAAGATGAAATCCAATGGTTACTGTACATCAGCGTTTATCCTCTTTAAAAGCCCAAATTTGAGCTAAACAAAAGCGGGTTTTTGGCTTGTAAAAACTAAGAAAAACAAGGAGGAGAAGCCAAGAAGCAAGATTGCTATGGAGAACAAACTCGGATGCATATTTTGGTGAAATCGTTAAAGAAGAAGGTGAGTAATCAATTGTAATCTCCCTCATTTGAAAAGCTTCACCTTTCAAGTAATTGTTTGTTAGGATTGAGTTTTTTGAGGTTGTAGCCTTGTACTTTTGTGGGTGCAAGAGTTCATACTAGAGTGGCTGCTCCAAGTTTTGAATGTATTGAGAGTGGGTGCTCTCTAATCATTGTATTGATCAAGATTTATATTGGAAAGTATTTAGTAAATACGAAGCTCTATTTAGGGCATTAGGCATTAATCTAATCGTGGAAACCTTGCTGCACAACTAAACCCTAATGTTGCTTTTGTTGCTTAGAGTTCTTGTGGTTCTTTGAGAAGTGGTCATTCCGGTTCTAGACGCGGTGGTCATTTCGTTGGCAGTGGTCTGTTTAATGGTGGACAGTTCACTGGTGGTCAGTCTATAGGATCCTTTACATCTCAGAATCATGGGTTTACACTAAGTACTAAGATTAGTGATTATAATAAGGAGAAATGTGGTTTGGCTTCTACAGATTCATTTGCTATTGTTATTCGTTGCCAGTTCTGTAGGGAATTAGGTCATGAAGCTATGAAATGTTGGGGGCGTTTAGATCATTCATACCAAGATGAGCAAATTCCCCAAGCCTTGGTTGTTGTTACTCTAAATTCTTCTCAAGATAGTTGCTAGTTTCCTGATTCTGGAGTGATTGCTCACGTCATGGCTAATCCAGGAAATCTCTCGAATCTTGTTCCTTTTAAAGGGTCTTCTACCTTGATGGTTGGGAATGGTGAGAATATTAAGTATACTGGTTCTGGAAATATTCGTCTTGGAAATTCAATATTATCGTTCAAGAATGTTTTGGTAGTGCCTGAGATTAAGAAGAATCTTGTTTCTGTCTCTAAATTGACCACTGGTTTAGGGTGTGTTGCGTTCATACTTGCAAGTGTATGAGGTCGTCCAAGTAATAAAGAGGTAAGAGGGATATCGTTCCCACGAGGATTGAAAAGAGTAAAAATTACGTAGTAGCTTCAAGAACACCTATAATTATCTAACTAAACAAATTATGAAGGATTAACTAAGCTAATGGTTAAATTAACAAAACAATAATGAAATAACTAAATTGCTAACGAAAACCCAATGAATCAAATTACTAGGGATTCGATTTCACTAAACATGACATAGATTATTGATTTATTCTCCCCTCTCTCATATAGCCAATTTAATCTCCCACGCTTGTCGACAAGATTCCCTAAGTTAGATTACCTCATCTGTTACGCCTAAGGATCCCAAAAATATTAAACCCCACCTACTAGTTACGCTTAGAGGATCAATTTAATATATCGCATTAAACATAAGAAACTCATAAACAAGTTGAACAAACCATCTAAACTATTACACTTTAGATGTAATTTGTTATTTTTCAATTCTAGGTCTAGCATGCATTCCTCATTTTTACATTATCGAAAACGCACCATGAGATTCATGAAGGTTAATCAGGCATTCATATATGCATTAAGAACAAAATTGAAGAAAACGAGGGAAAATTGAATTATATGAAAGGAGAACAAAATCAATAATTATCTCATGTAAGGTTCCATCTAACCCTAGCAAAATAAACATAAAACATTAAAACAGAAGAAGAAAAAGTTAAGGGAAACATCACTCTAAGGTTGAAGAAGTAGAAACTCTAACAACTCCAAAATTCATCCCAAAGCAACTCCTTCTCTCCAAATTCGTCTTCTACACTCTCCAAAGCTCCAAAAACATGTTTTCTATTGCTGGAGTATGATCCCCTTTTATAGAGTGATTTCCTAGATTACATGGAATATGATTCCTCACACGGTTTGAAACAAACTCTGTGTTCCTAATCTGACTGAACCAAGAAATTCGTTTGTTTTGGTGACTTACAAATCACATTGATTTCGAGGAGTCAAATGCACAATCCCACCGTTGGATTTGAAGATCAAGAAGTCGTGAAGCTCCTTTCCCCAAAATCAACTTGATCGGATGCCTGATGACTATCAGATGAAGGACTTGATCAAAACTTGACAGAGAACACCCAAAAACAACATTCTTCCTTTTTCCTTCTCTGAATAGGATTCTTTTTCCTCTTTTCCCCCTTTTTCCCTTCTTTGACCAACCTTTAAACTCCACTAATTGCTCCAAGAAAATCCTTGTTGTTGAAGGAGTCCAAGTACTCACTACGAACATGGATCAATTTGAATATTTACTAGTATAAATATAAATTATCAAAATTACTTGTATTTGGGAAGTGTTCATCTTATACTCATTTGCATGCGATATTAGGGTCAAATGATTCAAAACAAGTGTGAATACATGATAACAAATAAAATTAATCATTCAAAATAATTTGCATAAAATAAACTTATTAGGGTGTTTTGTGGAATTTATTAATACTAGGTTTTCTGTTAAGGATCCTAGAACTTTGGAGATTTTGGCATTGGGGAATAAGTGCAGGGGTCTCTATGTGTTTGATGATGATTAGTCTGCTTCTTCCTGTTGAGCTATGTTTTCTTCAAGATTTTGTGTAGCATCTGATGACGTTTGGAACCAAAGGTTGGGCCATCCATATCATAAAATTTCTTCATTATGGAATAATAATGGACTGATTAGAATTTCTAGTAAGTCTAGCTCTGTCTGTGTTGGTTCTCAAACGAGTAAGAGCTCTTAGCTACCATTTATTAGTCCGTTTACTCATTATGTGGCTCCATTGGATCGTGTTCATTGTGACTTGCGGGGAAAGGCCCCTATTTCAATAATAGAAAAGTTTCAGTATTATGCTTTGTTTTTAGATGATTATTCAAGATATTCTTGGTTGTATCCATTGCGTAGGAAGTCTGGATTCTTTTCTTGCTTTCTTCTCTTTAAGGCCTTGGTTGAGGGACAATTTGATTCTCAAACTAAAATTTTTTCAGTCAAATGGTAGGGGTGAGTATGGTTTGGGTGCTTTTCAAGATCGTCTTGCTTCTCATGGTTTATACATCATGTTTCGTGTAGGTCCCTGCCAAGAATAGTATTGTTGAGCGAAAGTACATACATATTGTTGAATTAGGTCTTGCCCTCTTGTATCATTCTTTTGTTCCTATGAAATTTTGGGTAGAAGCATTCTTGACGGCAGTATTTCTTATAAGTCGTCTTCCATCTAAGGTCTTGGGTATAGAAACACCTTTCAAGCTTTTGTTTAATCAGTCACCTCAGTATTTTGCTCTTAGAGTTTTTGGTTCTGCTTGTTTTCCCTATTTGTGTCCCTATACTTCGAACAAGTTTGATCTTAGGTCCTTGTCTCTTGTTTTTTTTTGGGGTATAGTGACCACCACAAAGGATACCGCTGCTATCATCACCCTTCTGGACAGGTTTATGTCTCTCATAGTGTTGTCTTTGATGAGAAATGTTTTCCATTTAAGAGTACTATTGATGCAAAGGCATCTTTTGATAGTTTGGGTATTGCAACATTTGATGGATGGGTGTTGTATAAGGAACCTTCTCTTTTAGTTCTTGCAACCTCTGTTTCTAAAGATTACCCACAACAACCATGGTTTAATTAAACTTGTAAATGGATCGGGTTGGGCTTGGATTCACCAGGTATCCGAATCGACAGAAATTTAGAGAAGGCATCTGAATTCGAATCCTAAACTTTATCGAATATCTGATAATAATACGGTCCGATAAACTATCCGATATTGATTGGTGATTGTCATTTTTATTTCCGATTCTCAATTTTTGATTACCAACTTTTGGTTTCCGAATCCGATTATCAGCCAACTTTTCAAGAAAAGTGTGTAGTATTTTACTCTAATAAGATAATTTTCGATTTTCGATTATCCGGTTACTGATTACCGATTACCGGTTTTTGAATTCGATTATCATCCATTTTTAGAGAAAATAATGTTGAATAGTTTACTCTATTTGGATAAAGTTTTATCTGAATATTATCCGATCCAATAAGCAATTATCCGAATCCAAGTCCAGTTTCTTAGCTGATTGATACATATATTTTCCGGTAAGAAAAAATTCAGATATAAACACCCTTAAACAAATACGAATGCAAATTTGGAGGCGGATTTCGACTATCCACTTACAAGTCTAGGTTTAATGGTGAAGATGCTCGGGTGCATAATTCTGTTTTGTGGTGATGGGTCTATTGATTTAAATTGTGGTGCTGGTACTTGGGTTGATGTTGCTTCTAATTTTGCTAATGGCCCAAGCATGGATACTAGCCTAGTTCATGGTGTTAATAATGGTTTTGGCTCAACTGTTATTGATTCTCATAATCAGGGAACGAAGTTTCGGCGAGAATCGCCGGTTCGCTGGTTGCCGAAACCAGCGAAACGGCGAAATCTCGCCGAGATTTTGCTGAAAAAATGTAAAATTCATTTATGACTTCGCTGAAAAAATATAAAATTCATTTATGACTTCTGCAGTTCTGCCATTCATTTCGTTTGAATATACAAAAGGAATATTTGAGATAAAGTATTAAAGTGCATTAATTGCTCTGTACCATGCATACATATAAAAATCAGATGGTTTTTGAAAAAAGAGAACAGTAAAGAGCACGTCATCCTCAATTGATTTACCACACAACCACGTGTGTGGTTGGAATAACCCAACGTAATGCTTTTAATTTTTTATTCTTATTTTAAAAGCTAGTCATTCGAGGAGGTCAGTCATTCTTTTATTTCTTCTTATTTCTCCTTGCACTCTTGCAGACGCAGAATCACAACTTGCAGAGCTTCCGTTTCTACTTCCCTTGTTCTTCGTCTTTCTGAGCTTCTCCATCCATAAGATGCAAATCTGATTTATGAATACTCCTTTGGGTCTTCCTTGGGGTCTTCTTCTTCTCTTCATGTGCTGCCATGGCTGCTGTTTCTGCTTCTGCTTCAAACAAAAGGGCTATCGGTGAAGTGGGAGGAAACAAACCCAGTAAGGTAGAATAGAATACCTAGAAAGCAGAGTTTTTCCCAGAAATAAGAACGGTTTCTGCGGATTTGGTTTGGCCTTGATTTGGGATTGTGTTTAATTTTGATCTCATAACGAAATTCGGTGATAAATCGTTAAAAATCGTCATTTCGGTGATATCTCGCCGAGATATCGGTGAAAAACAGAAAATCTCGTTTCGCCCCCTTTTTTATTTCGCCCACCGGCGAATTTCGCCGAAATTTCGCCGAAATTTCTTTCCATGCTCATAATAATGGTTCAAATGGGCTTAGTGAACCTATTCTTGTTTGTGGCCCAATTGTTTGAAATGTAACAAATGATCCTTCTACTCTTAGTGGGTCTATGCAAGGTGTTGGGCCTGTGACAGTCAGAGAACATTGTATGCTCACATGGGCTCGGGCTGGTATACATAAGCCCAATCCACGTTATGCTATGATTGTTAGTGGTATTCCTAGTGAGCCTCACTTTGTAAAGGCTGTGTTAGCTCACCCAGGCTGGTATTCTGCTATGGAAGAAAAAATGTATGCTTTAGCATAGAATAATACATGGTCTCTAGTGCCTAAACCTAATGAGATGAATATTAATACATGCGATGGGTGTTTAAAACTAAGCTAAAATCAGATGGGTCTCTTGAGAGACTCAAAGCACGTTTAGTGGCTCGCAGGTTTAAGCAACAAGAAGGTGTGGACTTTTTTTAAACGTTTAGTGCTATTATAAAATCAGGTTCAATTCGGTTGGTTTTGAGTGTTGCCACTATGTTACAATGGCCAATTTGCAATTCGATGTTGAAAATGCCTTTTTACATGGAAATTTTAGTGTACCTATTTATCTATTTATATGAGTCAAGCTCTGGGTTTATGGATACACTACGGCCTACACATGTGTGTCTACGTCATTCCTTGTATGGCTGCGACAAGCACCGAGAGCTTGGTTCGAAAGGTTCATCTCTTATTTATTGGATTTTGGTTTGTTTGTAGTACTTCGAACAGTTCTTTATTTATTTACCAAGCAAATGGGAGATCTTGTTACTTATTCTTTATGTCAATGACATTGTTGTTACTAGGAATAATTATAAGTTTCTTATGGACTTTATTTATCGTCGAGATATTCAATATTTTGTTACTATTGAAGTTCAACGAACAACTTTTGGGTTATTTTTGTCCCAAGGAAAATATGCTACTAGTTTACTCACAAGGGCCAATTTACAAGGTGCAAAGCATTTCACTTATGTAAGTGTGAAATGTCTTTTTATGGGTGGTGCGTTGTAGCGTTTAATAGCCGCGGCTGCGGTAATAGCCCTGTTACCATGCCACAGATATGTTCTCTTACAAGTTATGATTTTCGTTATCCTTAGTTTTTGTTTGGATCGACAAATACTCTTCAATAGTTCTTAAGTCAACTTACATTTAGTGGGAGGCTGGGAGCTCAAGCTCAAGTCCATCCATTACCCGTCAAATCCTATTTTAGCTTCTCTGTTTTTCTGTATGCCTGTGCTTCTTTACTTTATCTTGTCTAAAGTGTCTCTTTGAATTCACCTGCAAACAGAATGTCTCTTTGAAACCTTCACCTTGCTTAAAGGGTTCAACCACCAGTCACTTCTCTTAATTGGAAGACTCAATCTTGTTGAAGATTCCGCTCTTTCATTTGAAGGCTCTTCACCAGGCATTCAATGGACGTCTCAAACTAGACCGCTAAACCAACATATCAAGTATCAAGTGGTCTAAATAAAAGCCACCAAACCTAGCAAACCTAACCATTAAAGTTCAATTATAAAAATTGTGGCAGTATTTCTATAACAATTAGATGGCTCTGAAACTAATGCTCAAGCTCAAGCTCACCTTTTTGAAAATATTGGAGGTGACTATAACATTACATTGGCTGCTCGTGCTAAATCTATTAGGGAGTTTGATGAAGGGTTGCCTATAGCTAATGGTACCTTTTTAGCTTTTTGCAGTCTCATTTGGTTTCAAGTCAGTGGATTACTACCATTCCAATTCCAACAGTTTAGAAACCATAAAAAATGTGCAGAAACCTCTGTTATGCATTCAGGTAACGATCAATCATTGCGCATCACTTATATCTAACTCTAAGCCTGGTAATTCCTAAACCTGTAAATAGATTTGAAAATCTGAGATGTGCCAGTATTTATTTGGAGGTGAAATCTATCGTGAATATTCTTGCTGCATATGGATCCTATTGTTAATGTTATCGGATTACACTCTAATGTTCTGTCTTGTGTGATAAGCAACATGGTGCTCCTTAGCCTAAGTACCTTGGTTTAGCTATAGAAAGCGTTTTGCAATTCCACCATCTAAGTCTTATTCATACTTAGGTGGGTTACCCAAAGGTTTTGTGCAAGCTGGCCAAGATCCAAGCTTTGGGATTGTAAAGGAAGAAGAATCATCGAGATTATTTGTCAATGGCCTTATTGAATAATTTCTTTTTCCTTGCCATGCATTTCCTCTTACAATTTTTGTAACATCCAGCCCTATTCTAACCCTGACCCTAACCCGGATCCACTGTTGTATTTAGGCCCGAAGACCCGAAGCGGTGGTAGAAGAGACTTATGGACCCTTCTGATTGATAACTATGATGCGGAGACCGAGCCCATGGACATTGACAATGATACCCCTTGCTTGAATGCATTGTCAGTGTTTAAGGAAAGTCTGCACATCAGAGAAGATTGATTTAGTTGAAGTACTTAATGACCTCCCGTGCACAATCCGAAGGTATTCCCCGAAACTAGACTTCTTGATTGAATTGTAGAAGAAAACCTCACTCAATTTGACCTTGTATAGCCTTTCAAAACCCCACTTGAAGTTGCTGAACTAAACCTATTTTTTTGCTGAGAAATATTTTGGTCGATCCTCTTTGGTCGATGCCATCAACCAAAGACCATCGACCAAAGTTTCTCAGTCAGCCAAGTTAATGATTCTATGGAATATTCTCTTTTCTAATTATTATAACCTCGAGCCTTAAGCCCTATTGCAATCATTTTCACTCCTGAAAACGTGGGGGGGAGCTTCCCAAAGCAACTCCTAGGCATATGTGAAGGATACTCCACCAAAAACACATTGTTTATCATTAATTCTTACCTCCATCTTCAACAACAAGGTATGAATCATCATTCCACTCTCTATTCTACCTTTTTCTATTCTTTTCTATTCCTCTCTTGCTGTTGAGACATTGGAGATGGTGCTGCAACCTTGCAACCATCACTCCAAGTGTCCACTCATGCTTAACCTATGATTTCCTTAGCCATATATTGATGCTATGCCCCCATCTCAAGCCTAGCATATGTATTCCTTGATTTTCCTCTTAACATCATGCCATTTTGTACAAAACTGAGTTGTATGGTATGCTATGTTCATGTTTATCACTATCATATGATTCCAATCGAATTTCTATAAGTTCCCCTAGCTATTGCATGCTATTTCTAGGTCAATGCAATCAGTCCCAATTCATGCCATGATGCTTGTCTCTTGAACTTGATAGCTCAAATTGGGGCTTTCTATTTAGACCATTGGATTATGTTATTTTCTTGATTTATAGTGTCCTCATACTGTTCTTAATCATTCCTCCAAGTTTCAGATTGATCCAAACCCTGGAAAACCAATTTCGGATGAAAACCCCAAAAATCCACTATTCTGTCCCGAAGAGATTTTTGGTCGATCCTCTTTGGTCGATACCATCGACCAAAGACCATCGACCAAAGTTGTTGCTGACAGCAATTTTAGCCAGTTTTGACCCATTTCACATCCGATCTTCCCGATTTCTTTTCTAACTTCATTGATGTTTGTTTAGGGTTTTAACAATTCTTTTTGACCATTTCTTGGTATTCTCAATTCATCATCAACTCAACCTAAGGTAAGGATGGTTATCTCCGTAAACAATATAGGCCATCAACTTATGAATTGTGTTTTTACTTAAAGAATATAATCTCTTGATTACTTTTAATTATCATAAGACTGTCATACATGTGTTAGTACAGTAGTATCGAAATTCTTACACTCTTGTCATGTTAAGTTATTATTCTTGATTACTTATGTCTATGATGATTCATTTCAATATCATGATTTAACTTTTATTATGAAGATATATTGGATGCATGAGAAATGATGAACTTGAATATGTGATTGCCTACGTATAACTTGGGATTGGGGAGTGTCCTATTGACACTTCTGTCCTTGGGCATCGGAGGGAATAGTATGGGATGTTCTCCAACGGTGCTTATCGACACTTTCCCGGGTTATTGGATGACATACATAGGATTGTCTAGTTGGGTGGCTAGGATTATCCTTGTCGTGTCAGACCCGAATCGGAAGGGCATTGAGATTGAACGACCCATGGTAGTGTATGGTTTGATGGGCGCTCTAGGCCGGTAACCAATCTGGTAGGGGACATAAACCATGCTACGGATACCCGAAAGGGGCCATTTATTGGTAGGGTTGCAAATAGCTAGACTTGGGCTCACGGGCGCTCAAGACCGGTAACCAATCTGTGAGAGGATGTGAGAGCTTCCCGTTTACTATTTGTGGATGACCAATAGGGTTGATGAGTCCGTAATCTGGGCACGCTGACTCTAGTGTGAAGGATACCGGAAAGGATCGCCGGGGGCGAGGAATGAACGTATCTGGATCTGACTTGATACGACTGAGTAGATGACTTGCATTGGGCTAGGCTTTACTGTGACATGTGCCAGTACTTATACCAAACGGTGATGTGAGAGAGCGGTGACCGATTCTCCTACCATGGTTTTTGAGATGACTTTACCTAACATCCCTGGCAGATCCAAGATATCTTGTATGATTGAGGGGGAGTGACTGACAACCCAAAGAAGTATGGTGCTATGACTTAAAGCATGTCTACCATAGAGACTAGCATTCATAGAGTTAGAATCATATTTGCATCATATGTTTCATATCATATTGCATTATGTTATGTTTTGTATATGTATGATTTTAATTATGGAATAACTACCTTGCTGAGTTCTTCGAACTCATTCCTTTTGTACAAATGCTTTTAGATTATCCTATAGGTACCGAAGATTATGATGGCACCCCCTTTGAGACGGACTTTGATCCTGCATACTATCCTCTGGGTGGTATCTTCGGTGAAGATCAGAGTGTTGGTGCCGAGGAGGATTATTATTCGCACCAGGGTTAGCCCCACGATAGTGCTGGAGCGGCAGAGCTGGGCTTTCTTCATCCACACCATTGAGGAGACCATCATTAGGACAGAAGAAACCCTAGCCTAGTGCCCCATTTCCCTGGTCTATTTATGGAACCATTGGACATTAATTAACTTGTTTTGGATTATCTTTTGATACTTGGAATTGTAATTAACTTAATCATACTTCATTTCCGCTGCTTTGAGAGGGTGATTATCATACATTCTCTCACCTTTATGATCACATTTATACATTGATATTATCTGGCTTTTCCGCACTCTGATTTATTGAATCTTATCTTATTCATGATATTTAGTATTAGTTGCTTTTACCTTGATTATTATTGTTCATGATTATGTTATCGTGTATGTGGGAGGCATGGTCCCTCGATTCTTGATCTTTGGACTGTGGATCACATTCCCGGGTATGCCAAATGGGGTACCGGCTGGGTGGATGTGACAATTTTCTTTTGGATAAGTGAGTGTCAATATTTGTTCCCCTGATCTGCAGGCTGCTAATGATCCAATCGCACCATCACAAGGACTTCCTCGTCAAGATATCAAGGTATATTGTTCACAATGCCGTATGGATGTTTACTGCCGCTGTAATTTGATGTTAGAAGCTTTTCTTCGTGCTATTCCAGACCACTTTCTCTTTCTTTTCTGGTGGTTTACATCGTTATATTACTGTTACTGAGGTGTTGACAACCAGGTTAGACAAGCTTGTGAACAATAACTTGGTCTTCAAAATTTGGGCATCATTTTTTTATTTAATTTGTTTATTGCATTCACATCCTTTTTCCCTTTACTCAGTGATATCATTTAGCAATGAGGTACATATATTCGCATGGGCATTTGGTTAGACCAAAATGAAAGCCTGTGGGTAATGGCATGTCTATGATTGTAAGGGAACGTATAGTTTTAGATCAATAATAATAGGATTTTGAGCTGACAATTGATGTAATTTTCAGCATTGACCAGTACAACGTAGTAATTTCAAAACATAGAACAATAAAAGAAATAGGTGTGGCACTGTTGATCATGGATAGCACCGAGGCTTGCTGACTAAAATTTCAAACTATCTAAAACATTACAATGTAGAAACTAAGTCTAGAATTTAGGGAACTTGTCCAGCCCTTCAAGAGTGCTGTTAAAGTAACAACTAAGATAGTTTTGTGACATCTAATTTCATATGACTTCACAAACCCCATATTCAAGTTTATATTTTGGGCACATTATGCCAGACATTTCAAGTAGTTGGTCCATGGTCCATTTAACCATTGGGGAGTGACATTTAAGTGTAACTTCAACCAAACCCTGAATCAATGGTTGAGGTTGAACCTATTAAGGTTCAATTTTAGTAGAACTGCAGCTGCAGAGCTGGTTGCTTTCCAGCTTACAATCTAAGATCTTCATTATTTGTATCAGTTGTTTCTTCAATTTTTACTCGTGGATACTCTATTTGTCTTCTTTAATTTGACTTTCGTTTTAAATATATGTTTCAGCAAATATGCAAAAGGGGACTGTAAGCAACCATTAAAATGCAAGTTGTTCCTAGAGGAGGGGAGAATGCTATGGGGGCTGCAAGAGCAATGGAATGGTCTAAAGTTCCATACAATGCCCAACTACCTGGATCTATTGAAAAACAGCAGACTTCGAGTCTGGAGTTGTTGATTGTGTTGTTAAGAGGTCACCAGAGTGCTATGTGTACATTTTTCTCTGAAATGTTTATGTGTATTGCAAAAACTTCATGGTCTTGAAAGGACATAAGAATGCAATCTTTGATGTTCATTGGACTACTGATGGAATCCAGATCATTTCAGACAGTCCTAGCAAGACTCCAAGAGAATGAAATGTTGAAATAGGGAAATAGATAAAGAAGATGGCAGAACATTCTTCCTCATTATAACTACATTTTGATTAGTCTTATAACTACCATTTGTAATTCTTCGATTGGATGGAGGGAGGATTGATTATAGTGAGCTTTCTTTTATTAGATAATCCAATGGTATGGTTTTTTGTCCAGCATTAGAATATGGCTTCCTGGGGATTTTTGTTTTTTATTAATAAAATTTATCCCGGCATCTTATAAATGCTAGCATAAGTGACCTATGAGCCTTTATAAAAACTGCTGGCAAATAAAATGAATTCTTATGTCTATGGTGGCGTTTCAAAAATGCCGCAAAAACACATAAAACACTACTAATAGCGGCATTTTTAAAATGCTGCAACAAAGCTTCTGTCTACAGCGGCGTTTCTAAAACGCCACAAAACACTAATAACGGCATTTCTAAAAAATGCAAGGAATATAATGGCACTTTCCAGGTCTGTATACAACGGCGTTTCTAAAACACCGCAAAGTACTAGTAACGACATTTCAAAAAAATGCCGGGAATGTAAAATATATAATGGCATTTTTTATAAATGCCGGCAATGTGAAGACATATAACAAACGCCGGGAAAAGTGCCATTGTAACTCACCATCACTGGCATTTACTTTAGTGCCGTCGTTGTAATACGGCATAGTTTTTGTCGGCATTTTTTCCAGCATTTTTGAAACGCTGAGAAATGTTTATAGCGGCATTTTTAGACTTATGGCGGCATTTTGAAAATGCCGCTATAGACCAGTTTTTTTTTTAGTGAGATTGTAACATTAATGTTGCCTAACCTTCTATGAGATTGGTTTGGGTGCGTCTCCAAAGTTGGCATTCGAATATTGGCATGTTTTGTGTACTGTTGTCGATCATCAAGGCAGTTGGCTGTCTTGTTGCTCTGGACAATGGGACGATGCAGAGAATGATTGAAATGTTACCGGAATGCTAGGAAATGGCTAAAATAGCGCTTACAAACCAACTCCCAATCATAGCTGATATTGTAATTTTGCAGAAACAGAAACGAAAAATAGTGCAAGTCCCAATCCTTTAAATGTTAAGAAAAATCACTTCCTTTGAAGAGTATATATGGAGCTTACTTTTGTACCAACATGTGAATATGATAAAATATAGATAGTGAGATGATCTGCCTACTCAACATATTGTAAAGTTACGTATAATGCTATTGATACATGAGATTTTTCCTTCTTCTTCTTCTTCTTCTTCTTCTTCTTCTTCTTCTTCTTCTTCTTTTTTTTTTATTTTTTTTTATTTTTTAAATTTAAGTAAGATACAAAGTGTTGGGATTTATTAATAAATTATATGCCCAAGGGCAGATCTGAAAAATCACTTTTAGGCAGTTATAGAATATAAGATTATATATTTGTAACCACCGTATCACTTGAGAGATTACATTATTCGTGTGTGAGTTTTCCAGAAAAGGGGCGGCTCCCATCTCTCTCTCTCTTTCTCCCTCTTTCCTAGAAACGCAAGAAATGAGTTCCTTGCTTTAGATCTCCTTACCATCATTTCCACACGGCATTTGTGTTGTGGAATTTGTTCCATTTCCTAGTGATTGTGGAATCACTCCGGTGGAGCTTTGGTGGAGGAACAAGGACGTGGATCCAGTTTACTTTCGCTGCATATATTCTATATTTAGGAAAGTGAATCCATGTAAGGATCTTTTCCCTTCAATTATAGAATTGAAAATTATATGGAATATTAATAACATTGGCATCAGAGCCATGGTTCCCATGATTCTCAGTTCCTCCCTATTGTTTGTGCTTTCTTGAATGGACTCAATGGGAGGATCCAATATTTGATAGGAAACCCAAGGGAGAATTGAGAGGTTTTTTTTAGAAACCCTTATTTTTGGGTTTGGATCCGAGTGGGAGGATCTTTTGATTTCACTTATGTAAAAATTACATGCATTGATAATCCATGATGAATGTTTTTGTTTAATGTTTATTGCTGGATTATTTCATGTGTTTTTGGATGAATTTTTGGGAGAAAAAAAAAGAAGTGATTTTTCGTTTTTTGAAAATTTTCATTCAAGGGAAAATGAAAAAAGACGATCGTTTTGTCACTCAGGACCAAACGAACTCCTAGACGGCGAGCCTTCTCAGAATCCGTCTCAGATGGATTGTCAGATGGCGATCCGTCTCAGAGTCCGTCTGATCACAGTGGACCAGACAAAAAGTCCGTCTGGTGAGACGGCAATACATCCGGGAGGACGGACTCCCAGATGGTGAGCCGTCTCAGAATCCGTCTGATCATAATGGATCAGACAGAAAGTCTGTCTGGTGAGACGACAGTCCGTCTCGACAGACAGAAAGTCCATCTGGTGAGACGACAGTCCATCTCGACAGACGGAAAGTCCATCTGTTGAGACGGCAATCCATCTCGGCAGACGGACTCCCAGACGGTGAGCCGTCTCAGACGGATTGTCAGATGGCGATCCGTCTAAGAGTTTGTCTAGTTCTGAATGTGTTTCTAACTACTGGACACCAGTGGCCTGACAATCTGTATGATGTTTGGGCATTGAGGGCCTAGTGGGAGCTAGTGAGGTAGAAGCGTTATGTGTGAAGCACCTCATAGCATAAACATGATTGGATGTTTTATTTTAATAAAACTATTTTTAATTATGGGTCTATTAATCATGTTTCTTGCACAGAATGAAACTAGTGTATAAGTCTATGTGGGTTTGCATGAGAATTTGATTGAATGTTGTTAGCATCTGTTTTGGTTTAAATGCTTATCCCATATGTTGACAATGCTAGTGTGATTTACTATTGCTTGTGTTGTGTTTTATGCTAGAATAGTTGAACTCATCCTTGTATATCTTGTCTCTAGTATAATGGCTGCTACAAAAAACATAGTTGCTGACCTCATGAAAGGAGATAAACTAAACGAGAGGAATTATGATCTTTGGCACCGAAAGGTGCAGTATCTCCTGGGAGAGCAAGAGATGTTGGAAACCATAAACCAGACCATGTCCCCACCTGAGGAAGGTACCACTGCACAGCATTGCAGGGACCTTGAGCTTTACAATGCCTTGGGAGCATATGAAGATCTTCCTAACTCATGCTAATGAAATCGAGACTTTTGATCAAGCTGCCAAGCACCTTGAGCTAGAGGAGGATCAAATGTTGGCCGATGCCCCTCAAACTGAAGTACTAGCCATTGAAGCTAGCACTAGTAAGGGTGCAGGCTCTAAGCGCAAGAGAGAGAAAGCTCAACCTCAATGGTCCAAGCAAAGTAACAGAGGTGGGAACAGAAACAAGAGTGGTTTATGAGACATGGTTTAGAGTTGTATTTGAAAACAATTCTTTGGTTTTGTATCTAGGTGATACAGTTCATGGTTATGGTTTTCTTTAGAATGGTTTCATTGTATTGGATACAATTGATTATTCATTTAATTCTAGTAGTGTTTTTGTTTGCCAAAATACTGTGTGTATTGATTCTAATATGTGGCATGCTAGACTATGACATATTGGCTTAGATAGGATGAACAGGTTGGCAAGAGAAGGTCTCTTAGGCCAAGGTTCACTGTCCAATTTGCCAACCTGTGAGTCATGTCTAGCAGGAAAAACAACTAAAAAACCATTCAAAAAGGCTTTGAGAGCCTCTCTTCCTCTAGAACTTATTCATTTAGATGTGTGTGGACCCATGAATGTGCATACTATAAAAGGACAGACTTATTTCATCACATTCATAGATGATTATACACGGTATGGTCATATTTATCTAATTTATCATAAGTCAAAAGCTCTATAATGTTTTAAGAAATTCATGAGCTTAGTTGAGAATCAGTTAGATAAAATGATTAAAACTCTTAAAACAGATAGAGGTAGAGAGTATCTCTCCGATATGTTCAAAGGGTTGTGTGATGAAAAGGGGATATCTAGGCAACTTACTATTCCAGGGACTCCACAACAAAATGGGGTTGCTGAGAGGAGGAATAGAACCTTGCTAGACATGGTGAGATCCATGATGGCGTAGGCAAACCTACCCATCTCTTATTGAGGAGATGCTTTGCTGACTGCATTCTATATCCTCAACCGAGTTCCAACCAAATCGATTCCTTCCACACCATATGAGTTGTGGACCAGAAGAAAGCCAAATTTGAGTTTCTTGAGCGCATGGGGATGTGCAGCATATATTCACTCTACATCTCACCAATATGGGAAGCTTGGACGCAGAGGAAGAAAGTATATCTTTGTAAGATATTATGAACTCTTAAAAGGACATGTCTTCATTGGTCTAGATGAGAGTGAGAGGAGGATGGTTGAATCTAGGGATGCAACATTCTTGGAGAATGATTTTCCATCTCTTTCAAGAGTTAACAAAGAATCATCGGAATTCTTTGAGATACAAGATAGTGATCTTGTCACTCCAGGGATTCAGACTCTGGATAATGAACCTGGGGTTCATCCAGAAGATCCTAGTGTGAGTGGAGGGCAGATGTGATAGCTCCCTTAGAGGTTGAGCAATCTGACATGCACGTGCACCGTAGTGGGCGCAGGCTAGTTCCTCATCGACATCTTGACATAGAGGATGAAGCCTACATGGTAACTTCTGAAGAGATAGACTGTGAGATGGCTCCAATCGATGAGCATGAAATGAAGAGCGTGCAGGAAGCTCTTGCGGGGACAAGCTCAAAGGAATGGTTGAAAGCGATAGAGGAAGAGTTGGAGTCAATGAAAGTTAATCATGTCTGGGACTTGGTTGACTTACTGCTGGGCCAAAAGGCAATTGCGAACAAGTGGGTTCTCAAGATCAAGAGAAAGGCAGATGGATCTATTGAGAGATTCAAGGCTCGTCTAGTGGCTAAGGGCTACACCCAACAAGAGGGAGTTGATTATGAGGAAACTCTTCCCCTGTGGTTAGGTTTGCCTCAATCCGCCTCATACCAGCCATTGTAGCTCAAATGGACTTGGAGCTTTATCAGATGGATGTAAAAACTGTTTTTCTCAATGGAGAACTTGAGGAAGAGATCTATATGGATCAACCTCAAGGCTTTGAAGCTAATGGACTTGAGCGCAAAGTGTGCAAGCTTAAGAAGTCCATATATGGCTTAAAGCAAGCATCTAGATAATGGAATGTGCGCTTCCACCAAGCTATGATGGAAAATGGGTTTTCTATGCTTGAGGAAGACCACTATGTTTACACCAAGAGATCTGATAGTAATTATGTCATTTTGACACTGTACGTAGATGACATACTCATGGCTAGCAATAGCAAGGAACTATTGGAAACCATTAAGAAATGGTTGTCCTCCGTATTTGATATGAAGGACATGGGTGAAGCAAGCTATGTGCTTGGTGTCAAGATTGTCAGAAATAGGCAAAAGAGATTATTGGGTTTATCTCAAGAGACCTATATTGACAATGTCTTGACGAGATACCATATGCACAATTGCAAACCAATTGATACTCCAATGGAGAAGGGTTTGCATTTGAGCCTTGATATGGGTCCTAAGACTCCTGAGGAGAAAACTAAGATGGAAAGAGTTCCATATTCCAGTGCAGTGGGTAGCCTTATGTACGCTATAATGTGTACTAGGCTAGAAATTTGTTATGCAGTGGGTTTGGTTAGTCGGTACCAATCAAACCCAGGCATAGAGCACTGGAAAACAGTCAAGAGGATATTGAGATATCTCAGAGGAACGAGTAACTAGATGCTATTGTTACCAAGGATCGTATTTGCGGTTAGTTGACTATAGCAATGCTAACTGGGCTAGAGATATTGATGAGCGCAAATCAACATCTAGATATGCTTTCTTGCTGAATGGCGAGGCCATCTCATGGTGTAGCAAGAAGCAGACTTGTTTATCCCTCTCGACCATGGAAGCAGAGTATGTGGCATGCTCAGCTGCGGTTTAAGAGGTTGTTTGGTTGAGTAGATTCCTTCAACATATTGGATTTGTAATGACATCCAAAGAGATTGCCCTTGTCTGTTGTGATAGTATGGCAGCTCTTAGCTATGTTAAGGACCCCAAGTATCATAGGAAGACCAAACATATACAGTTGAGATATCACTTTGTTAGAGACATTATATCAAGGAAGAAAGTTGTACATAAGCACATATCTACTAGTCAGATGGTAGCTGACTCTCTTACCAAACCTATAGCCAATGATGTTTTTATCTCTCATTGTAAAATCCTTGGGCTTCCATATATTATGACTTACTTTTGTACTGAAACTTTCTTATTAATGAGTAATATGACTTAACTCCAACATTTATTTTTCCACTTTCTATGTGATTGTGTTTCTTCTAGTATAAAACAAGATATGTCAATAGGCAAGAGAATGGCTCACTCACATGAACATTCGCCTCTGGCGCCTTGGAGGCGAGCAGAGATGAGACAAATTGTAAATGATTTTGTGTAGGTCAATTAATAATCATGATGTCGCCTTGATTTGGAATCAAGATGAGTTTCTCTATTGTGAAGAGAATCGACATGAATGTTCCCACCATTCATGTTGCCTATAGGAGCTAGTGCAAGTACTTTATGTGGCGCTAGGGTGGCGACAATAAAGAAACTTGGGTTATGTTGTAACTAATATATCCATTACCGGTTTATACCGGTCAAACCAACCTCAGCCGGGTTCGATTGAGAGATAAAGGCAAGATGATCAAAGACGTCCAAAAAGGAGCGATGATCTGATGGTCATGATTAAAAGAGAATTATAAGCGGGAAAGCCAGTATAAAAGCAAGGGAAGATCCGTAGGAAGGTAAGTCTCTAGAATCAACCAAAACTCTAAGCTCACTCTGATTGAACTCCATTACTAGCATTTTAGAAGCTCCAGAGAGCTCTTGAAACACCATCGACACCATACTGACTAGACCGTCGGAGACGAGATGCCGATCAAGACGATCGGCTCCGTTTCTTACTATGATTCTGTTTCTTTCAGGAGTGAGAGGTTGATTGATCGAAGAGCAAACCAGATCGAATCAGATCTGAGGAGTTCGGTGCGGGAAACTACGGTTCAAGGCAATCGGCAGAAATAGCACCAACATTTGGCACCGTCTGTGGGAAATTAGTCCAGAGCAGAAGCTATGGCTCAATCACCTGAGCGAGAGGAGGAATTACCGATAGAAATGGCGGAAACAAGCCAAAGGGAGCCAAGGAGAGTAAATCCAAAAAGAAGAACGAGAGAAGTGGTTCCGATGCCGCAAATTCCAGTGATGCAAACTCGACGAGAGCGCGAGAGAATGCTTTGGAAGATCATTCTCCACCTCGTCCGACTGATCAGTTTGAAAGGCAAGAGAAACAATTAGCAGATACATTCGCGACATCTCGTCCAGAGTTAGATCCAAATCTGATCGCTGAGCGGTTTGAGAGCATGCAGCATCAAATACTGGAAACACAAAATCTGATGAGGACTTTCATCAAGCAAATCGGAGTACATCCTGAGGAAAGAGTTCCGGTCTTGTCAGCTGGAAGATCTCGAACTCTTTCCCGAGCAAAAGCGACCTCTGTCCCAAATTCTCAGATTCAAAAGTCAGGAGGAAGCCGAAGGAGATCATTTCTGAAGGAAGGATCAGGAGAAAGTGCGGATCCAAACTATATTCCACTAGAGACTGAAGATCGAGAATCGTCCAGAGATGATCAATTGAGTCATATCTGGAGCAAAAAGAGTAGAAGCGTTGGGGATTGGAGAGATAAGAGAGAAACAGGAAAATCAGGAGATTGCAGATCTGATGTTTATGGATCGGAAATCAGTAAAAGATTTCGCGTCCTTGATGATCAGATTCAACGACTGGTGAACAAAGATGGCGGAGAAAAAGCTGAGGAAATAATGAACCAGAATCCATTTGCTAAAGACATTATGTCAGCACCATTGCCGCGCAATTTTAAACTTCCGACATTCACGATGTACGATGGAAGTACGGATCCAATGGAACATCCGGCTCGGTTCAACTCTGTTATGATGCTAGCGAGGGAATTCGATATTTTAAAGTGTCGCTCATTTCCATCTTCCTTGAAAGGATCTGCAACAACCTGGTTCTTGACTTATTACCAGATTCCATTAAGGATTTTAAGGATTTGTCGAAAGTATTCTTGTCAAGATTCCAAAGTAGCATGAAAAGCGACAAAAGCTGTTGATAACTTAGTTGCAATCCGTCAAAAATCGGGAGAATCGGTTCGAAATTATATGAAGAGATTCAATCGAGTCAATTCAAATTAAAATTTTGAATGAGGCGGTGGCATATGACGCTATGTTCGAGAGGCCTAACAGATGAGCATCTTCCGGAATTCCCGATCATGAACAAGCCGGCGAATATAGCGAGAATTGACGACTCACTCATAATCGGTATGCAAATATGAAGGACATTCTCCAAGCAAGAAAAGAAACGATAGCGGTGGAGTTAAAAGGAAAGATGATGGAGTTGTGAAATCTGATCAGAGAGATCAGAGAGAGCGAAGGAATAGCAGGAGCTTTTCAAGAAATATTCCTGATCGTCAATACAGAAGGGACATTCCAAAACCATTCCAAGAAAACTACACTCCTCTCAACGCAAGAAGATCGGAAATTCTGATGCAAATTCAGCATCAGGGATTTATGAAATGGCCATTACCTATGATAGCAAAGGCGGATGAGAGGAATCCGAATAGGTTCTGTAGATATCACAAAGATCATGGTCATGATACTGATGACTGCAGAATTCTGAAAAATGAAATTGAACGACTGATCAACCAAGGAAGATTGGACCAATATGTTCAAAAGAGAAATGGGGGAAACAGAAGAAATGTCGCTGATCAGCCGAGAAGGTGGAACAATCGAACACCAGCTAGAGAAGAACAAGCCAATGGAGATTTTCAGTACAACTCTCCAGAGGAAAATACTAAATAGTAGGAAAATCGGCAGATTCAACAGAAGCAGTCCCCCGTCATGACCATCCTGGGAAGTTTGGACTTAAATTCAATTTCAAAATCTAAGGCGCACGCCAGGTATGTGAATATTGTCGAATCTTATGTTATTCCTAGAAGAATCAAAATGATGAAGGAAATAGTCTTCACGGAGCAAGAAATGGAAGGAATTCAAGAACCACACGATGACGCCATTGTGGTGGTCATCGAGGTGGCAAACAGAGATATTCATGGAGTTCTGGTAGACACAGGGTCATCTGTAGACATCATGTCTTACAAAGCTTTTCAGCGATTGAAGTTGGATACGGTCAAGATAAAACCTTGCAGCACAAGACTAATTGGATTTTCTGGAGAGTCTACTTCGGTAGAGGGAACTGTGGAGCTAACGATAACACTTGGAACACATCCACAAACGGTAACTACAGTTACTAAATTTTTGTTAATAAAAAGTCTATCAGCATACAATATAATTCTCAGGAGACCAACGTTGAATACTATTGGTGCAATAATTTCGACAAGACATTTGAAGGTCAAGTTTCCAACAGAAGGAGGCATTGGAGAATGCAAATCAGATCAGAAAACTTCAAGGCAAAGCTATACAACTTTTTTGAAGGATTCGAAAGCACAAGGTAAGGCACTTGCCTTTACTGTTGAAGTTACGGATAACAGGGATGAGGAAAAAATTCAAAGAGGTGAACCGGTAGAAAAGCTGGAAAAAATTTGTTTTGGTTTAGAAAATCCAGAAAAAGGGACCATGATAGGAGCTGATTAGAACAGTCAGGACAAGGAGCAATTGAAAGAATTTCTTCAGCAAAACGCAGATGTCTTTGCCTGGTCAGCACAAGACATGCCAGGTTTAAGCAGAGAGGTGGCGGAGCATTGTTTATGGATAGATAAATCTATCAAACCAGTGAAACAGAGACGAAGGAATTTCTCGTCAGAAATGCATGATGCAATTAAGGTTGAAGTGGACAAACTTAGGAGATCTGAGTTCATTGAGCAAATCGAGTGTCCAAGGTGGCTAGCAAATGTGGTAATGGTGAAAAAGCATAATGGAAAATGGCGAATGTGTGTAGATTACACTGATTTGAACAAGGCATGTCCCAAGGATTGCTATCCTTTGCCGCGAATTGATCAGCTAATCGATGCCACATCAGGTCAGCAAATGTTGAGTTTTATGGATGCTTATTCTGGTTATAATCAAATTCTTATGAAGAAGGAGGATCAACCTCACACGGCATTCATGACCAATCGGGAAAGCTATTGTTATAAAGTTATGCCTTTTGGGTTAAAAAATGCTGGTGCAACATACCAAAGGGCAATGAACAAGCTGTTCGTTGATCAGATTGGAAGAAATATGGAGGTTTATGTAGATGATCTTCTTGTGAAAAGTCAATTTAAATTTGATCATCTCGTCGATTTAAGAGAGTGCTTTGATGTATTGAGGAGAAATGGAATGAGACTCAATCCTGAGAAGTGTGCATTTGGAGTTTCATCTGGTAAATTCCTAGGTTTCATGGTCACACAGAGGGGCATTGAAGCAAATCCAGAAAAAATCAGAGCTATCTTAAATATGACGACTCCCGGCAGTATGAAAGAAATTCAAAGCTTAACAGGAAGAGTTGCAGCATTAAGTAGATTTATATCCAGATCAGGAGATAAGTGTGCACCATTCTTCAAGGCTTTGAAGAATCTAAATGCACTCAACGAATTCAAATGGTCGAGGAGGACTTTGTCGAATTCATTTGAAGAGCTGAAGAGGAGGTTGACCAGTCCACCAGTTTTATCTCGACCAAAGCCCGGAGAGAGCTTGCAAATATATCTATCTTCTTCAAAGGCGGCGGTAAGCGCGGTGTTAATCCGGGAGGAAGGTACTGTTCAAAATCCTATCTACTTTGTAAGCCATACATTGTTAGATGCAGAATCTAGATATCTGGAATTTGAGAAACAGGCTTCTGCCTTAATAGTAGCAGTCAGGAAGCTCCGACCCTATTTTCGAGGCTCATCCAATTATTGTTCTTACTAACGGCCTTTAAAGAAAATACCGCATAAACCTGATCTGCGGCGGGAGAATGGTATCATGGGCGAGTAGAGTTAACGAGAACATGATATAGATTATAAACCTAGAACTGCGATAAAGGCACAAGTTTTGGCCGATTTTATTGCTGAAAGTATTTCATCACCAGAGGAGGAAAAAGATTCTAGTAAGGTGTCTTCTGTGTGGACCTTACATGTAGATGGGTCAAGTCATTCGTAGGGATCAGGAGCGGGAGTGATTTTAAAAAGTCCATTTGGATTTGTAATTCAAAATGCACTACGGTTTAATTTTCATGCTTCGAACAATGAAGCGAGTATGAAGCTCTTATTGCGGGGTTACGACTAGCCAGATCTCTCTGTGTTCAAAGCATCGAAGTAAAAAGTGATTCTGAGCTGGTGGTCAGTCAAGTCACGGGAGCGTATGGAGAAAAAGATGATCGAATGGTCAGCTATCTTAAAAAAGTATCACAACGTAAGGAGTGGTTCGCACAATTCTCAGTCACAAGGATATCTCGAAATCAAAATAATGAAGCAGATTCTCTGGCAAAATTGGCATCCACAAAGTCTATTTCTATTCCACAAACTGTATATTATGAGGAGCTAGATATTCCGGCATATTCGGAACCAGAGATAATGGAAATTGACGCAGAGATATCTTGGATGGATCCTATTATACAGTATTTGAAGGATGGTATTCTTCCTGAAGATAGGGAAAAGGCCGAATCTGTGAAAAGAAGAGCTGCCGGGTTTATTCTAAAAAATGAGTTATTATATAAAAGAACAGTTTTAAGGGCCACTTTTGAAATGTTTGGGACCCTCTGATGCTCTTTATGCCTTATCCGAAGTTCACGAAGGAATTTGTGGAAACCACTTGGGTGGGAAAGCTTTGGCGTATAAAATTTTAAGACAAGGATTTTATTGGCCACGAATGCAATCTGAGGCAATTGAGTATGTAAGAAGGTGTCATCAATGCCAGATTCATGCACCAATTCAGATCCAGCCAGCGGAGCAGCTAACATCAATTCTTAATCCTCTCCCATTTGCTATGTGGGGTATGGATTTGTTGGGACCTTTTCCTATTGCAGCTGGAGGGAAAAAGTTTGTAGTGGCTGCAATCGATTATTTTACGAAATGGGTAGAAGCAGAAGCCTTGGCAACAACTACCACGAGTCAAATTGAAAAATTCTTCAGAAATCATGTCATATTCAGATATGGCCTACCAAAGATTCTACTGACTGATCACGGACCGCAATTTGACAATGAAAGATTCAAGGAATTCTGTGCAGACTATCATATTGAGTTTAAACACTCATCTGTAGCATATCCTCAATGCAATGGCCAAATTGAGGTAACAAACAGAACACTTTTACAGGGGATAAAAAAGAGGCTGGATGAAGCGCATAGTTTGTGGATTGATGAACTACCTCATGTACTATGGGCGTATAGGACTATGGTCAGGACCCCAACAGGTGAAACACCTTTCAGACTGGCGTATGGGTCAGAAGCATTGGCTCCAGTGGAGGTTATGGTGGGATCAAACAGATATGAGGGATTTGATCCAATAACTAATGAAGAGGGACTGCGGGCAAACCTCGAATTTTTAGATGAAGTCAAAGAAAAGGCCTTATACCGTAATATGGAATATCAGAGGAGAACATCAGCGTATTATAATGCTCGAATCAAACATAAATCTTTCAGAGTAGGAGATTTGGTTTTAAGGAAAAAATCAGCATCAGATCCAAGGAACTGTGGAAAGCTTTACCAAAGCGGGAAGGGCCATATGTGGTAACAAAAACTGTGAGCAAAAACACATATTGGCTGAAGGACTCTCATGGAAGTTGTTTGAAACGACCGTGGAATGTAGTTCACCTTAAGAAATATTATCAGTAGAAAGAATTTTTTGGTATTCTTGGAGAATGCATTTTATTTAACGTGGTCATCCAAAGTTTCTTCTTCATTATTAATCCAAAAGACATTTATGCGAACCAGTTTCTTCTGATCAAGCCATTTCAACGCTGATCCAAGGTCATTCTTTTTGAGGATGATCCCGACTTTCCGAAGTCAGGCCCAAGTGGTCAGCCTTCCGAGGCCTGGTCATGCTTTCCGAAGCTGATCACGGATCATTCCGTACCGAGGGTGATCCCGACTCTTCGTGAGTTAGGCTCAAGTAGCCAGCCTTCCGAGGCGTGATTATGCTAGCTGATCCGGATCATTCCTTCTGAGGGTGATCCTGACTCTTCGTGAGTTAGGCTCAAGTAGCCAGCCTTCCGAGGCCTGGTCATGCTTTCCGAAGCTGATCATGGATCATTCCGTACCGAGGGTGATCCCGACTCTTTGTGAGTTAGGCTCAAGTAGCCAGCCTTCCGAGGCCTGGTCATGCTTTCCGAAGCTGATCACGGATCATTCCGTACCGAGGATGATCCCGACTTTACGTAAGTCAGGCTTAGGTAGCCAGGTCATGCTAAGCTAATCACGGATCATTCCTTTCGCGAGGGTGATCCCGGATTGTTCCTTCCGAGGAATGATCCCGACTTTCCGAAGTCAGGCTCAAGTAGCCAGCCTTCCGAGGCCTGATCATGCTTTCCGAAGCTGATCACTGATCATTCCTTTCGCGAGGATGATCCCGGATTGTTCCTTCCGAGGAATGATCCCGACTTTCCGAAGTCAGGCTCCAGTAGCCATCTTTCTAAGGCAGCATTCGGATCGAGTACGACGGAATTAATCAGTAAAATAACTCAAGGATCAAGTTACACTGAGGACTATTAATTGAAGTTCAAAGATCAGATCAGGTATTAAATCAACATCTCAAGGTATCTGATCAGGTATTAAAGTTCCTTTCAAATACTTTTTCATCAGAGGTATTTCAACAGAAATCAATTTATAAAGTTTGATCAAAGATATTTACATCTAATCAATTATGAATTGGTTAAAAGATGATAGTTAACATTACGAAAGATACTATTATGTCGAAACTAAAATATATATATATATATATATATATATATATATATATATATATATAATATAAAAATAATAACAATAGAAGGAAGGAAGAAAATTTCACTAATATAAAAGTTGAACAAGTTAAAAAACCTCATATGCAAAAGAGGTAGGCAAGAAAGAAAAAGTTAAGTTCATAAAGCAAAAAGAGTGTTTTCTTCATATGTGTGATTCTGTAGATGGATCAACATCTGCAGCATTACCAGACGGATCAACATCAACAGCATCATTAGCAGCAATATCTTCATCTCCTTGGGCAGGTAAATTATCATCATCATTATCATCTGAACCACTGGCAGAATGATCTGGGCCAGAGCTGGAGGAATCACTCATATCATTATCAGAATCATCTTCTGATGAACAATCAGAACTGGGATGCTTCAAATTCCTAAGATCAAAAAAGGTTCTAGAAGGGAGAAATTCTGGGGATAACAACTTGAAATCTAAACCAGGATGAGTCTTAAGGATCTCTGAAAAAATTTGGTCAGAGCAATCCTTTACCATATTCTTGCAAAACCCTAAGAAAGTTGGATTATCTCCAACTTCCTTCATAGAGGAGGTAACCGAATTTAAAACTATCTGGTTTTCACTTTGTATTCTTCTCTTTTCAATTTCAAACTGTTTCCTCTCTGCCTCTAAGTCTTCATGCAGCAAAGTTTTGAATTTTAAAGTTTCATCCAGGAGAGCTTGAAGGTTTTCTTTCTCTTTAGAAACCAAATTAAAGGAAGCATCGAGATTATCCTTTTCTGCTGTTATCTCATCGAGTCTTAACTCCAAACCATTACTCTTATCCTCCAAAGCAGACTTCTCCAGCAGAATTGAACTAAAAGCTTTCACATGATATTCTTGTGCCAACTCTAAAGCTGTATTTAGCTTTTCAATCTCATTAAACTTTTCCTGGAGTTCATTCTTTTCCTTCTCAATACTTTGTGACCAGACCAATGCTCTGGTTAGCTTTCCTTTAAAATCTTCTCTTTCACCTGTGGCAATTTTGGCCTTGTCAAGGGCATCATCCTTTAACATTTTAAGTTGAAAAAGCTCATTCCTATGATTCAAAACGGCTTCTCTCAACATAGAAACTTCTTCTCCCGCAATTCAGCACAATGGTCAGAGCAAATTTCATAATCAGTATGCAAACTATCAAGATCATTCATCAAATCTATTTCTCTGAACTCAGCTGCTGTTAATTTTCTCTCTGAAGATCCCAATTTTCTTCGAAGATCCTGTACCTCATTAACCAATTCGAAGTTCTTCTTCATTAGTTCATCATTTTCCGGAGACAAAGTTTTTCTCTCTCTAATACTTGAGAAAATGCATTGAAGGCAGCCCCAAAACATCTGTTGATCAATCAATATATATATATATATATATATATATATATATATATATATATATATATATATATATATATATATATATATATATATATATATATATATATTAAAGACAATATAAGTAATCAGATCAATAGTAAATTAATTCTAAATAAAAGAAAGGGAAAAAGGTCTAATTCTTACCCCCACCCATGAGAATAAAGGTCAGAATTAGACATCCGTGCAGTATTCCTCTTGTCACGAGGGATTCTGCCTTTTGTAACCCATTCTCTAGCAGCCTCCCAATTACGGCTGGCCGTATGATTTTCTTTTAAAAACCACTCAGGGTGGAAAGGATTCCCGGAATCGGCATTGCTCATGGTATCATCAACTTTGATCGGGGGCTGGTTGGAGATCAGCTATCTCAAGAATATTCTCGGGATTAACATTTACTTGCAGCATCATTTGAACCAGTCTGCATGATGATATTTTCTTGGTCTTCATGACCGTCATGAGGGTCAATTACCATGAGAGCTTCAGGTGGGACAAGGTTATTCTCTGGGAGAGCTACTTCATGAATTCCATGGGAAACATTTTGGTTATTTTCCTCCAAAGGAGGAACATCTTGATCACTTTTCTCAGGAGGGGGAACATCAGTATCTGGGGGAGCAACAACATCAGTATCTGGGACAGCAACATCCAACACAGGGATGGATAAAGGTAAAACGGAAATTTCATTCACACGATCCTCGGCAACAACATCCAAGGGAGAGACAGGAACATCAACATTTTCATCACATAATTGATCAGCTATTTCTTCAATAATACCACCTGCAGCATGTGTTAATATGTCTTCAGCAATTTTCTTTAGATGGTCAGAAGAATAGTCAAATAAATCCTTACCTTGACCTTCATCCTCAACCATTTTTTCTGGGAAGACGGAAGTATCATGAGGAATTTCTTCACGTGGATTATCTTCAACAGTGGGAACTTCTGTGGGGGCAGTATGAGTTTCTTTTCTTCTTTTCTTCTTCTTCTTTGAACCAGACGGGCCCAGGTCAGAGACTGGACCTGTAGACCTAAGTCTACATCTCAATGTATTGGAGGTTCTGGAGGTCCTCATCTTGGGACCAGGGGTTTCACTTGCAACTGTTTTCACAATTTGCACATCAGCATCTTCTCTGATGGCACTTTCTGGAGCCGGGGTAGTTTTCTCTTGATCAGGGGAATCTCTCTTAGCAGTTTTTCTTTTTGAAGGATGACAGGCAGTGTGTTTTCTTTTCTTGGAGGGTTTAATAACCCTAGAATCGGATTTCTTTTCCTCTGAAACACTTCTCCGTAGATCAGCAACATTAAGGATGGGATGAGCAATTACTTCTGATGGCAAAAATATATGATAATGAGTAAGGATTACAAAAAGATAGAAAGGTATACAACAATTATTATCTTTACCTGGAAAAAGGCCGTGACTAATGAGACCTGCATCTATCTTCAACTTGGCCGCATCTATGGGAGTTCCAGTCGGAATCATACTCCAGGTTATTCGGTCATATTCAGTAAGCACAGGACGTACTTTTAGAGGAGATAAGGATTCCAAGGAATGAAGACACCATCGAGACCGGAAGTTTGGATTTGGAATGGCGCGGAGAGAGTATTTTTCCCGCCATTGCTTGTTGTCATGGGGAATGGAAGAATCAATGAAAATTTTGGATTCTCTTCCCGGTTCACCCAAAATGCGAGTTCTTACGGCACAAGTGAAGGTATCCGCGTTCGCGGGATACTTTCAAGGTGTAATAATTTCTGAAGAGGTCAACAGACGGGACACGATTCATCTGGAGAATAAACGCAAAAAAACAGTAAACCAGTCTCCAACTATTTGGAGTAAGCTGAGAAAGGCAGACATGATAATACTCCAATAAAGATTGAACTACGGGAATCAGGGGGATTCTAAAACTTGAATCAAGGTGATCAAGGTAGATGGTGATAACACCAGGATCAACTGAGTAAGGACGGTCGGAGGAGTCAGGAACCCATACTCTAGCATCAGAAGGAAAATGGTAACTTTCCAAATAAGAATCCAGGTGGGATTTCTTTATTTTAGTGGGATACCACTCAGGACCAGCATGCTTTGGGTCCATTTTTTCTTTGGACATGTTGACAGGAGTATAAAGAAGGATGGCTTCATCATGAGCATACGGGACCGGTTTCCAGTCTGAAGGATCAATGATGAGAGGAAGAAGAAGCACCAGACACATTTTTCATTTGCTCACTGCTTGGAGGTATATCAGGTTGGGAAGAGGTACTGGGTACTAAAGGATTGGAAGCAGGATCCATGGCGGAGACAAGAAAGGAAGAAGAAGAAAATTGGAAAGGTAAAATCTGAAAAGGAGTAATAAAGGAGATAGCAGATAGGTATGTTGATGTTCGCGAAGAAGAACAGAGTACGGAAAGGAAAAGGCAACAGTTGACAGATATATATAAAGAATGAGAGAGGATTTCTTGAAAGGAGGGGGAAATACACGATGGTCCAAAATTAATGGTCATTACCTTTCGTAACCGACGCGTGGGATTAATCGGCTAACGTATGAAAAACAGCAGTTGAGAAGAATGAAGATGATGTGTGAAAGGGCAAGGGAACAATATGATGGTAATACATGGGAAAAAGACGAAATCAGTGATCAAGCGGCGGTATAGTTAAGGAAGTTAAAAAGTTATATTTGAAAAATCAGAAAAGGTCTGACAAGACAGTGATTTCAGCCGGTTTTAAGATAACTTGGGGGCTGAGTACAGTAATATAATTTCAACCAATACAAAGGACATGATTTCATGAGGGACATGGTTATAAGCAGACTTTCAAGATAATGATGATATGATATGATAACTCGTCATCAAGGTTTTGAAGAAATCGAGGATTACCTGGGGAAAAGGCGTAATAGCTGGACAAGGAATACTGTGTGATTTTGATGAAAAGGATAAAACCTGCTGATCAGAGTCTCATTTAGATTCAACCTGATCAGCAAGCTTGGGGGCTTATGTTGTAACTAATATATCCATTACCGGTTTATACCGGTCAAACCAACCTCAGCCTGGTTCGATTGAGAGATAAAGGCAAGATGATCAAAGACGTCCAAAAAGGAGCGATGATCTGATGGTCATGATTAAAAGAGAATTATAAGCGGGAAAGCCAGTATAAAAGCAAGGGAAGATCCGTAGGAAGGTAAGTCTCTAGAATCAACCAAAACTCTAAGCTCACTTTGATTGAACTCCATTACTAGCATTTTAGAAGCTCCAGAGAGCTCTGTAAACACCATCGACACCATACTGATTAGACTATCGGAGACGAGACGCCGATCAAGACGATCGGCTCCGTTTCTTACTGTAATTCTGTTTCTTTCAGGAGTGAGAGGTTGATTGATCGAAGAGAAAACCAGATTGAATCAGATTTGAGGAGTTCAGTGCAGGAAACTACGGTTCAAGGCAATCGGCAGAAATAGCACAAACAGGTTAGGTGCAAGAGGTTGCTACTAGACTAAGACCTGTATGGTGTTGAGAGGGATATACATTCTATTGAGTATAGAATGCTCCACCATAGCATGTATATCATACTATGTGTGCTTAGCGATCATTGGAAATGAGACGATGGATCCCTGCTCCTCTCATTGTGTGAGTCCTGGACTTTATGGTCCGTTAGTGTTCTTATGACTTTCGACGACATCATGAAACGAAGGCTTGATGTGGTTACTTTGAGGTGTTACCTATGGTCATGATTGATTCGACCGAAAGGGGCATTACCGGGAAAGGAGTCATTCCTAAGTGTAGTAGTGGTCTAGGGCGGAAGGAAATGTTTGATTCAACTGCACCCTAAAAGTGTTTGCTGGCGCCAACTGTATGTGTTATAATAGTGAACATTTTAAGGACAAGAAGGTGATCTCTCAGAGGGATCGAGATACTTTTAGTTTGGTGAGTTTGAATAAACCTAGGACACTGTGGTATACTAATGCTTATTTGATATGTTTCTTTGAGTAATGTGCTATTCTGGCCTTCTGGGAAGGTTTCTAGTTTGGGGCTCACGCGTGCAGGTATATCACCAGTCGCACAACCCATTTTACCAGTATGACTTGTGGATGTGAATGTCTGGGACACAAGTGGTCTATGTATCTGGGATACATATCAAAGAGATTAATATATGTATATCTGGGATATACATGTGTGTCTAGGACACAAGAGGTCTATGTATTTAGGATACATAGCAGAGAGATCGAATGTGTATATCTAGGATATACATGTGTGTCTAGGACACATTGTTATAGAGAGATTAACACTTGCCCTTGTGCAAGTGGGAGATGTTGGGATTTATTAATTATTTTATTAATAAATTATATGCCCAAGGGCGGATCTAGAAAATCCCTTTTAGGCGGTTACAGAATATAGGGTTATGTATTTGTAACCACTGTATCACTTGGGAGATTACATTATTTGTGCGTGAGTTTTCCAGAAAAGAGGCGGCTCCCATCTCTTTCTCCCTCTTTCTTAGAAATGCAAGAAATGAGTTCCTTGCTTTAGATCTCCTTACCATCCTTTCCACACGGCATTTGGGTTGTAGAATTTGTTCCCTTTTCTACTGATTATGAAATCACCCCGGTGGAGCTTTGGTGGAGGAACAAGGACGTTGATTCAGTTTACTTCCGTTGCAGATATTCTATATTTAGAAAAACGAATCCCGATAAGGATTTTTCCCTTTAATTATAGAATTGATAATTATATGAAATATTACCAACACAAAGTAAAATAAACCCTACCAGTAAAATTCTGCCATTAGAGTATTTTTGGTTCCTCTCCACTATAGGGGTCCACCTATCATAGAATATTGATATTAGTTTTAAGTAAGAACAAGAAAGCAATTTGTTTTACAGGAAAATAATCAAATCATATTACAGATAAACTAGGGTTTATGTTGTCCTTCACGAGTCAGATGATGGATATTATTATTTTTATTATTTACTATTATTATTATTATAATCATCATTTAAGTTAGCAATCCACATAGTCATATCCCAATCCAATAAATTTCGTTTCTTTTTTGTCAAGAAATGTCCAATACATTTTTGTAAAGAAATGTCCAATAACTAAGCGATGTCACCGATCCATATCAAATTGACCAGAAATAGATCCTTTGAACGATTCCATGCTTTATCTGCTCTCTGCATAAACGTTGATCGGTTCAATTCTTTTTCATTTTGTTTCTTTCCTTTTTTGCTAGAGAAGGGCCAGAAGGCATTTTTTTTTAAATAAGCTAGGTATCTATTGTCTGCATGAAAAAAAATTCAAAGTTGAAAAATCAACAAGTCCAAAGTTTTGATGGGGTAGTTGAGGAAGCCCAGTATATATAAAGGGGCATTTGATAATTGTTGATTTCAAACTTAAAAAATAGCTTTGATATGCAATTAATTCATTAATTACTGAAGAGTATGGTTTCAGCTTATCATCTGCTGTGACCATTTCATACATTTTAGTTCCAGTCAACTATGATCACCACTACCGTAAGATACAATGGCATGTTGCGAATTCAAATAAACTTAATCGGCACCGGCGGGGGCTGCCCGTCACCCTCTCTAATCACCTCTATATATTGCAGTTCAGTTTGATCACAGAGATGAGCATGTATTCTTGTGTTTATGTGTGTTTAACTACTACTTAGTAACTAAACACACCACACTTGAAGAGTTAAACAACAATGGGTAGTGTCAATGGAGAAGGGGAAGTTGAGAGTGGCAAGATTGTTCATGAATCAGTAGGTAACAAAATGATGATCAAGCATTTGTGCCTTAGAATCTTCTTGTTCTTACTGTCATTAACTACTCTGGTGGTCATGGTCACTGCCAAGCAAACCAAGCTTGTCATGACTCCTTATGTCTCCCACCCAGTCAGTTTAACTTCCAAATATAGTGATTTTGATGCGTTGATGTAAGTTCCATAAACATATAGTTAATTACTTTTTTTTAAACATTTTAATTAATTAGCTGTTAATCCTGTTATTGATGATATGCCCTACTCGTTTGTATAGATATTTTGTGGTTGCAGTCTCAGTTGCACTCACCTATGGTTTCGTTACTTCACTTGCAACCTTCTTGGCCTTGAGAAAGCTCTGTTCTTCCAAAAGCCTAATCAAGTTCTATTTGGTGTTAATGGCTCACGACGCAGTAAGAACTTTATTAATCATGCTTAAATAATGAAGAAAATGGCATTATCATATGGTAAAAGAATGGTTTTGATTTTTTTGGGATGTCTTGGTGCAGTTGATGATCGGGATAGTGGCGGCAGCCACTGGTGCTGGTGGTTGTGTTGGTTATCTTAGCCTAAAGGGGAATTCTAAAGTAGGATGGAACAAGGTGTGCAATACATATTCCAAGAATTGCAGGCAGATTGGGCTTTCAATTATAATGTCCTTGGGCATTTGCCTTCTTCTTGTCTTGCTTGTTTTGCTTTCGGCTTTATCAGTTCAACGGTTGGCTCGTAAAGCATCGAACTAAACTGCAACTGTAATTGCTTCAAGAACTTCACAGTTAGCAAGTGTGTTCTCCTTATCTTCAACTCAAGAGTACTTTGTTAGTTCCTCAACTATGAGAAATTAGGGTTTTATGCAGCCATGCAAGTGCATGTAGTCTGTTTAGAGAGAAGTTGTATTATGAAACTATCAAGTTCTTATAAATATAAAAATTTGTGCCTTTAAGATGGAGACGGGTTCAAAACCTGCAAGAACATGAAAGACAACTAAAGAATTCAAATCGACTAATTCAATCTATACTTGCGAACCCTAATCCTGAGTTAGTGTATTGATTGTTCAGCTCATCTACTCTTCATCGATCCTCCTTTCAAGCTCCTAAGTATCGATTTTGAAGGATTTCTGGGTAGATGAGTCTAAATCTGACTCATTAATACCTCATGAATTCATAATCAAAAAGCTTGAAAGAATACTTAAACACAAGCTTAGGAAGTATACGAGTTGAATCCAAATTTAATATTTTAAGAACCTACAGTATAAAAAGATATTTTGACTATTTTGCTACCAACGTAAGGGTTTGTGCCACAACTTCTTATTAATATAGGCTTATCCTTCTTTTTTGTCCCTCGTAAGGAATAATCAACCGTAATTCATGGTGCTACAAGGATATCCAAGTCTTTCGGGGGCTATGTGATGCAGGAGAGAAAAGCTCCAAGAAATTCGCATGAGAGAGAAAAAATTTGTGATGGCTGAAATTTGCAATCACCAAGGGGAGGGAAGACCTCCGATCTACTCAAGGGGGTGGTATGCAAGTTTCTTACGTTGGTGTGATAGGAAGGGGTTCAGGACTTTCCTTGGAAAACCATCCAAAGCCGATACTGAGATGCAGGGTAACCGGTTCAAGTTTGCTCCAATTGGCAGGTTTGATTTTCGGAAAACCATTGTGGATGAGGTGTGAAGGAGGTGAAAGCATGGAAAGTGGGGGCAGCAGTTAACCTGGATTCCTTACAGAAGGGGTATGTAATTTCTCAATTTAGTTCTAGTAGTGATATGGTCAATGTTTGGAGACGTGGTTCATGTAGGATTGATTCAAAATTGGTGTGGTTTCAACTATGGTGGCCAAAAACTTTAACAATAATGTTGCCTAACCTTCCATGAAATTGGTGGGTGGGGGTATTTTCCAGAGTTCTCGTTAGAATATTGGCATGTTTACATATTCTTTTTGATTGCGAAGGTAGTAGGTCGTCCTATTGCTCTGGACAATAGAACGAAGCAGAGAATGTTTGGGAACTTTTCCATTTTCCTGATAGAAGTGGATAAGGAATCGGAGTATTCAGTTTTATTCAAAGTATAGTGTGCAAGGGTGGGGAGTATATTTGTTCCTCCTGTAGATGGTTTGGTCACTTGGCAGCCCAATGTAGCTTCCAAAAATCTCAACCGTCTGTGATTGTTGAGAAGCTACCGATGATGGGGAAGAAAACCCTTAAGGGAGCTCCTATAGTGCAAGATGTGTTGGCTGGTATCGTGTTTGTACTCACAAGTGCACGAGGTCCCCCAATTAATATAGAAGTAAGAGGGTTATTGTTCCCACGAGGATCGAAAAGAATCAAAATCAAGTACAAGCTTCAAAAACACCTTTAATTATCTAGTAGAACCAATTATCAAGAATTACTTAAGCTATTCAATAAACTACCAAAACACGAAGGAATTAACAAAAACACAATCAATAATGAATGAAATCGCTAGTATTCGATTTCACCAAATGTGATATAGTTTATTGATTGATTCCCCCCCCCCCCCTTTCTCATACAATCAATTTAATCTCCACTCTTGCCAACAAAATTCCTTAAATTAGATTATGCCATCTGTTATGCATGAGGATCCTTAACATATCAACCCCTCCCTATAATTATGCATAGGTTTAACATTAATAATAAAAAAAAAATCCACAAACAAAATTGAAAAAACCACTTGTAGTGCACATTAGATGTAATTGATATTCTTCAATCCTAGGTCAAGCATGCAATCCCATTGTTACAAGAATGAAAATAGTCAAACACACCACGAAATTCAAGAATATTGTCCAGACATTTAGATATTAAGAATTAAATTGAAGAAAACAATAATGAAAATCAAATTATATGAAAAGATAATAAAATAAAAAACTATCTCATGTAAGGATCCATCTAACCCTGACAACAGAAATTTAGAACATTATAGAGGAAGAAAAAGAAGAAGAAAATAAGAAACATCACTCTAAGGTTGAAGAAGAAGAGAACACCAACAGTAGGTTCACTCCAAATTCATCTCTACAGTAGTGCTCATCTCAAATTAGTTCTAAGCAACCTCTTCCATCAAAAAAGGTTTTTAGCTAGAGTCTCTTCCCTTTCTATAAGCTAGTCTTCTAGGTTGTTAGGTCTTTTTGATTCAATCTAATACATTCTAGAAACTTTCCTAAAGCAGAATCAAATACAACTCACAAGCAAACTCACTTTCTAATTACATTCTGACCAAAAAAATAAAAAAACTTAATCCTTGAAGCCTTTAAACCTCCTCCTTTTCATCCCAACTTCATGCACAAACTTTCCTTTTTTTTTGAGTGCAATAAAATCCTAGCAAACTTTTAAACTTCCATGATGCTCCTGTAGGATTTGGTTGATGATTTCCTTCAAGCACAAGAAATGTATCTTAATTAAGATTTGTTAGGAAATATATGAAATTACCAAAATTATAGAAATTAAAAAAGAATGTGCCAGCTATTAATTTATGCAATATTAGGGTAAATTGATATAAAATAGTTGTAAACACTTGCAAATATAGCCAATTAATTATCCAAACTAGCATGGATAGGGAGGAGTCTACTTGTAGCATAACTTTGACAAACATGGTAGAAAATTTGGTGGAAACCCCTATATATATCTTTTTAACTCGTTTGATGCTCATAAGCTGTCAGATGTATCTGGGTCCCACGAGGAAGAGATGGATGTTGAAGTGTATTCCAGAGTTTAACAATAGAGGGGGCTTTCACACAAAACAATTTGCATAGGAGGGGGATTCTCAGAATTTAGTTTCTAGGAGAACTTGGAGTCTACCAAGAACTCAATTGAAAGAGCCCACGGGGAGAGTGAATTGGCCATTGTTCTTTTTGATGAGATGGATGCTAATCCAACGGTGGAAGATGATAAATTGTTGCATAATCTAGGAGTTGATCCAACGGTTCGGTTGGGTGCTGCAACGAGGCCAAGATGTTATGATATGAATTATGGGATTAACTGATGGGAAAAAAAGGTTGACTAGGCGAGCAAGGTGGAAGGAATCAGGCTGGCTTAGTGTCTATGGGGCTAGATGAAAAAATGGATTGAAATCTCAAGAATCCATAGTTGTACTATATCACTTAAGCGAATTGAGATTACCTAAGAATTTGCAAAATTGATCGACTCTTTGTGGATTAAGAAAACAATGGGATGGTCAATCAAACTTAGATTATTGACTCTTCTAATAGGGTAAGGGGTTTTTCTATCTTAAAAACAAAAATTTCATGGACACCCCAAATATATAGCAAAAGTCATGGACATAAAAAAAATATATCAAGTGGGTCGAGACACCCAAAATATCTCTTCAAATGGCAACCACCCTCTTTTCTTTTAATAGTGAATTGAATTAGAGGAAAAGACAAATATATCTTTAATAATATTTTTATACTAAAAATTAAAATGATGATGTTTTTCCATTCTATATATATTGTAACTTATAATAACCAATATGCCCTTTATATCTCTTTTCTTCCCCGTCAAAATCTATGATTTCTTTATTAGAAAATTTTTTTTCCATTTCCTTATCTATTAATTATATTTCATGATGATCCAGGTTTCTTCGGTTTAACTTCTTGATGTATTTAACCATGTCGGGACTTGGTTGATGTTGTGAGATCCGGACCGGAATTCATACAATGAGATTCTTGAGTTCAAGCTTCTTGATGATTCATGGAATTGAGGTCATCGTTACTAAGTCAAGACTCCGATGACGCTGCAACTTCTGAATTATCGATGAGGAGATTCTCAGATTGAAGCTTCTTGATGATTTCTGAAATCCAAAGCATTGTTAATGATGAACTTCTGTTCTCTTCACTGCTTTTGCTGCTTTTGCTGCTGTTGACTCTAGTTCTCGCCGTTAAACTTTGATTTATCAACGGATAATTCACCAGAATTTAGCTTGAAAGGAGAGGGGTTTAAAATTCCATCATTAAGGCAACATTGTAAAATTATAAAATAAGTAGAGTTTAACTGGTTGGATAATATTATAAAGTTACAAGACATTGAGGGCAATTTAAGAATTATGTATTATTTAACTATGACATTGTGCCATTTTAAGATACATTTTGGGTGTCTCCTAACTTAATATATTTTTGAGGTGTTAGTGATTTTTGCTATATATTTTTGGTGTTCCTAAATTTTTTCCTAGAACTTTTAATAAATATATTGTTGGAATATGCTCTTTGAGTATGAGTGAATGTGAATGAAAATCATTCATATGGAGAGTTTGTGGAAATAAATGAATTTGTGGAAATATGTGCATGGAATACCAATGGACTATTTGGTGATTCATTGCACAAGGAGAAGTCATGAATGAAGGGTTATGGGAATACCTATGGTCTATTGGGTGTTTCATCTCCCAAGGAGAATTCATGAATGGAGGTTGTGAAACCTTTTATTTCCTAACAACAAACTTCTCATTTCCCTATTGTGATTAATGGAGGGTTTTGGGACTTTTGATTTCTTAAGAAAACTTCTCACTTCCTAGCTTGTTATTAAAGTCTAAAGCTTTTCATTTCCCATAACTTATTCATTAAGTTTGGTAATAAGTGACTATGGCTTTTCATCTTTCAAGCTAGTTAAAGAGACATTGATCTCATCTATAAATAGGGATTCCCCTTGGTGAAGATGGTTGTTGTGTTGTGTGTTTTTTTTTTTTATGATTTAAGAAAAATGCTAAGTGTGTTTTAAGGGTCTTCTTTAAAACGAGTTGTGAGTATTGTCAATGGTTTGAGTTTGGCTTCGAGTTTGGTTTCGTGTTTGAATCATGTGGTGATAGAAGGAAGGCACATGTCAAGTTCGTCGTTGCGATATACTTTGTGCTAAGTACATCGTTGTTTGTCGTTGTATCCTGGGAGACAGACGTCCGTTGAATCCTCAAGCACACTGTGGAGGGGACGAATCTGTTTTAAGGAAAGCATCTGACGTGCCTCGACGGTTTTCCTTTACTCTTTTTTTTTTTCGGTTCAAGTTCTGTCTTTCCGGATCTCCTCTTAATTCTTTGATTCCCCTTATTATATTATCAATTTTGGCTAACATATATTCCAATGAAACATTAGGGTATGTAGCATAAGGAAGAGATCAATGCCCAATTGATACAGAGAGATTATGATCAGACCGGGTTCATACCTGGTCCGACCCTCGACCCCGGTCGAAACGGAGAGAACCGACTTGCTCCCGAGTGAACCGGATCCAGAAGATGGTTTGCTGAAGAAGAAAGCTTATTCGGCTGCAAGCACGCCCTAATCCTACTTATGGATTAGGGTAATCACCCTAATGATGGCCGACTCAAATTGACGGCTGCAGATAATCATTATCGAAGGGATAATCATCACATAACCTAAAGGTTATCTCAGGAGTCCTCTACTAGTCCAGACTAGTAGAAGTCCATTGCTCAACGGATCTAACGACTACCCGAAGAAGGCTCAGGTGCATCCAACGAAGGAGATTCGAAGGTACACTGTATATAAACCTCACTACCATACAAGGTGAGGGGATCGAAAAGAATACTATCTGAGACTCAGGTTCAGATACATACTGATAGACCTAAACTATCAGCGATCTGCTATCTAGATCATCTTTCCCAGTTCTTCATTCCTTAGCTCTGCGCTTCTAGCAGAGCTGTTTGTGATTAAGTTCATAAATTGACTTAGCCTTCGGAGGTGGACTCCCGACCCCAGCGGTAGGGCCACATCTGACGCTTTCGTTTTGCAGGACATCACGAGGAGATCTAAGGGCTGAGCAGATTTTGGACGCATCACCAATAAAAGTGAATCCTGCCCCCCGCCCCCCGCCCCTTTCTTTTTCATTCTTAATGAAATCAATCTTCATTTAAAAACCATAGTTCGTGGTTTATAATAAATTATGAGTTTCTATCTCATTGAAATAGTTCTGCGTGAAGTATTACCTTTTAGGTAATTGCGAAAAAACAAATGCAAGTTGTCATTTGATCAAATTTTCTGGTTGCAATTCAGATGATAACAAGGAATTATAGTATTTTATGGTATGCTATAGAGCTTGTGGAGGAGATCATAGACACAGAGAAGAGATTCATCATTAGTAGGCAAAGGAAACCAATCAAAGTACTGATTTCTTTGTCGAGTTAGTGCCAATTATCTTCCTGAGATCCTTCAAAGAAATAGATCTTTGTTTTGCCATAAAAACAGTTCGATGCTTGTAGCTACCAATGGGAATTAATTGTCTTTTTGAGGTTTCTCTGAGCAAGAATCCAATAAAACTCAGAATTTCTCAGCTTCCTTTCAGTGGAAGCTTTCAAGATTGAAGTCTGAATATGCATTTGACTTGTCACTTGTGTTTGAACAACTTCTCTATTGGGCTATGCCTCTGACAAGTGGGGCTACTGAAACGGATATAATTATCAGAAGTAAGAACTAACCAAATGGAATTGTCTATAAAGATATATGTTAATTAATAATATATATATATAAAAGATAGCAATATAAGAATAATTTATCTGAGTGAGGTCGACTAAATGAATGGTTTACCTTTGAATAGTTCAATTCATGGTTTACCTTTGAATAGTTCAATTCAAAGCCATATATACAACCTGCTTGTGCTTTTGTACTATGTGGAGATCAGACGGAACTAATTTCGCATATTCTTTTGGCTTGTGATTGGCGGCAAGACCTTTAGGACTTAGAACATAATCTCTATTTCAAAGAATATTTATGCTGCAATTATGCGAGTCCCTTATAGAAAACCAGGCTTGGGATGAGAATACAAAACTATGGCTCCTCTCAGTTTTTACTATAACTTGTCATTGGTTTCACTCTTCTATGTAATGTGTGCAGGGGTTTTTATTCAAGAATTAAACCTAAAACTACATGGAGTGTGGCTTTTTTTAGAGATGGATACTTTCGATTCTTAGCAACAGGGAGTCTTAACTCTGATAACTCTCTTGAAGGTTTTACGGATGTTTGAAGCTTGGAGTACAAATGGCATGTCTTTCAAGTATGGTGCATGAAGACGAGATACTCAATCTACTACCAAAACCAAAGTAATCCTGGCCGTTCAGTCTAGTATCTATGCTTCTAGATAGGGATTTTTATTTGTTGCAATGGTTCCACCCAACAGCTGACCTTCAAGATTGCGCCACGTGTACAAAAAAATGATCAAACGGTGTGAAATCAATTGGAGGGGTATATATATATATATATATATTGTTTTTTATATTCAAGGATTTAATATCTTACAAATTTACAAAATGAAGTCCCTAGCACTACCTGATCCCAAATCCCTAATTCTCAAGCCCTAGGTGATTCTCCCATTCCCTAGTCGGAGATGGACCTTTTTCTCCAGATTAAATCACAGGAATTTGCAGCCACAGTGACGCAGAGATAGAGATTAAGGGTAGAACAAAGACTAAGCAATTCACTGCAACTTTATAATTCTGCCTATGGAAAATGCCCCAAATATCTTCTCTAAAAGTTGTCTAATTATATTTCGTCGCAACACGTCAGTAGCAAAACTGTGGCACTCCAATTAAGCAGTAGGTTCTGTTTGCTATTCAGACGATTAAATTAACCCAAAAGAATATAGTTTCTCTGCCCTTCACCATGAGGAAAACCTAGGGTTTCAAGTTGGGAACCAAGCTTGTGATGGTCTTCAAATGGGTCCTGAAGCATAAATTGAAACGAGATTGCTATAGGGTTTTAGAACATCCACCATCTCAAAGACCAAAGTGTATAACTATGTCTAACCATAATCACATAGATTGATCAAAACCCCATTTGAATAGTAACGATACAAAATGATGAAACATACTTTCTTTGGGATCCATTGGAAACAGTACACAACGGAAACCCTTCTTGAGTCTCCTATGAAGAATGAACATGTAATTGATTCGATGATCAACTTGATACTAGGAACTTCTCCTCTAATCTCCTCCCTATAAATTGGCTCGATAGAATAATCACTCTTTGAATTATGTGCAGAGAATAATGAGTGATTTAAAATTAAGGTTAGATGAGGGACCTAGCATATTCTTAAATAGGCAAACTCATTAGATCTCCATCAAAATCTAACGGTTCCTACTAACCCACACTAGCCAACCCATATCAGAGTTCTAGTCATCGTACATCTCCCATATCAAACCAAATGAAGAAACGACATTAGAATCATAAATAATCAATAAAGCTCACCTTATTTGAAATATTTTATTAATATTCTAACATTCTCCCACTTGGGCTTTATTAAATGTAGCTAAAGTCAAATAAAACAAAACTTTTTTGTTCTAAAGAAATCTGTTGAAAATAATTTTTGACTTTATGTACACAACTTTATATTGGTCTGGAAATAATACTAAAAACTCAATCCCTTCACATAGAGCCTTAAGACCTAAATCACAGTAGTAACTACATCTTTTAAGTGACACAGAACCATCTGTTGTCACAAATACACTTATCTCTACTGAAATAAATGAGATATGGTAGTATGGCAACTATATGACACTTCATAGAAAATCCTTATCTGTCATTCCATTGTTAGTCATCATCTCTTACTTTATGTGACTCAATGCCACGAAAGACCATATGTTATAGTTCCCACGAACTTGTATGTCATCCTTTATAACTTGAGTTTAACTTAATGTATTACATGACATACATTAAGGCTAATATATAAATGCCTCAGCCTTTGCTCAAGGTTAATACACACCTAAGACTTGCACAATATGTAACATGATAATGATGTGACTACCCATGTGTCACCAAAAAGCTTTATTGAATTCAAACAATAGATTATCAGTGCATATACAAATAAAATATAAAGAGAAAAGTACATATGAAAACTTTATTAGACAATAGAGCAAATTACAAAAGCTCCCACTGAGCAACCACATCTAAGGATTCTCTTAAGCCCATAGTTACTACATGTCTCTTAAAGATGTCAGGGCAGAGATCCATAATTAAGGGATCTATAACCCCATATCATCTGTACCAATATGCTCTACTGTGATGTTACCTTTTATGGCATTTCCCTTAGTGGCCAAATACTTGACCTTCATATGTTTGGACCCTATGATACCCTTATTGTTGTTAACAAACAACACAATACAAGGGGATGGGGTCTATCCACAAAGTCAATATAAAATTGTCAACTACCTAATGAGATTCTTTAGCCAAATTACCTGACTAGCTACTCTATAGCATGCTACAAAAACTCTACTTACATAATGGAATAAGTAATTAAACCATGCTCTACACCTTTCTACAATACCGCCCCTCCTACCATCACGGAAAACAACCTGCTATGGACTTCCTATTATCCTATTAACTCGCAAAGTTAGAACATTTATACCCTACTAGTTGTAGGTCTAGAACATGCTTATTGATCAACTGATAATCATTTGTCCTCTTTGAGTATCTCAAAATAGTATAATGTCTTTGGTCATTCTCTCTCTCAATATCCTTTGTAGGACAACCATAAAAAACTCAATTTACCTCCCTTAAGAATCATAACATTTAGGTCTGAAATCCAGCATACTAAACTTCAAACTATACGTACCCTTTGAGAAAGATCCAATGAATGGCATGAATGATCCTTATGGATCTCAATGCCTAAGCAAAAGATGCCTTACCCACATTTAGGTCTGCAAACCAGCATATTGAACTTCTTTAAATATAAATTATACATGTCTTCTGAGAAAGATCCAATAAATGGCTTGAATGATCCCCATGGATCTTAATGGCTACGCAAAAGATGCCTTATTAAAGTCTTTCATATCAAAATTCTCATACAACAAGTGCTTGGTCCTCTTATAGTAAGCCAACGTCACTACTAGCAAGCAAAATATTATCAACATAAATAATGAGTAATATTAAATTCCTCCCACTGATCTTGCCATATATATACATACATTTATTAGAAAATGAACGTTGCTTTTTTTGTTGTTTTTACAAATGACAGAGCCATAAGAAAAGACAATTGAATTGCGTGTCAAGAAATTTGCGCACTACTTCTTGTGATCCATATAATCAAGAGATAAGAAAAAATTCAGGTGCATGTGAAAGAAAGAATGGAAAAACACTGCCTGAAATTGTATACATCATCACCACAACTCACTTTACTATGAAAGGTTGAATAAAAACGGGCCTTGGTGGACTAGAACCACCATCCTTGGAACATAGTCATGTTCCAAATGTTCGACCAATTTGAGCTAAAGACCCTCAAGTTAAGTAGGGAATCCACAAAATCCTTACTTTTTGGTCTCCAAAACTATGTTGGATATCAATGCTTCTGATTGCAATGTCCATCACAGTTAGAAACATTGTCATCCATAGCTTGTTCTCAACAAATGATGGGGCTTCATGGTGGATTAGTAGGAATGATCGGTTTCAATTGAAACTTAAAAAACAAAGGAAGAAAAAGGTGGGTTGGGGGGAATTGAAAAGCATACACTGAAAATTGAATAAAAAAAGACACCTAATTCAAAGGCATACATGGGAAATGAGTGAAATTCCTTACTTATGTCACCCTATGATCAATAGGTTCTCAAATCACATTCACTATGCCCAAGCTAGCTCTCCGAACAAGCACCTAAAAATTCACAAACTAATTAATCCCGATGAATAATGATCAACAAAATAATCACCTCTTGTTGTGAAAGGCACTAATGTTACACCCAATAAATAATAAGAATAAGAAATTATTGTAAAAAATTTGAGCTCAGTTGGTAGACTTTTTCGATCATGTCAGCACCGGTGACAATCAGGACTTAGCCTGAGTTATGTTGGAGTAGAAGGCATCTTTCAAGCATCTTGACCCATATCAATAGAACTTAGCTCTGTACACTCTTCTCTGAACAGAATATACACGAACTCCAGACGATGCAATGAAGAAACAAAAATCAAATAAAACCTGAATTTGATGCATTATTTTTCTATGTAATTCAAATGTAGAATGCGAATAATCCTTACCTAAGACAATTTTGAAACTAGTAACCTTCATTCTTTAACAGATAAACAATGAGCATCTTCAAGAATTTATTTTTTCTTCTTTTTAAATGACCAAAATCTAATAGCAAGATGGATTGTCATCTCATTAAGAGCACTCTCATGGGGTCAGGGAAGCATTATGTTGGTAATACTCCATATATATCAATTCGATAATTGAATGGGAGAAAGATCTTTACCCACATTCGCTTTCCCAAATATAGAATTTCTGCAGCGGAAGTAATTTGGATCCACGTCCCGTTCTTCCACAATCCCGTCACCGATTTGATTCCACAATCTCTAGGAAAGGGAATAAATTCCACAACCCAAATACCATGTAGAAGGATGGTATGAAGATCTAAAGCAAAGGAGAAGAAACTACCAAAGAATAGTTCCTTCTTGCGTTTTCTAGGAGAGAGAGAGGGACCCGTCCTTTTTTGTGTAACTAACGTAATGCAACCACACTCACTTATGCAGTGGTTACCAAAATATATAATCCTATATTTTGTAACCGCCCTAAAAGTGAATTTCCAATTTTGTCCTTGGGCATATAATTATATTAATAATTAATAAACCCTAACCCATTAAAAATCTAAACTGCTAAAATAAAGAAGCAAATAGTGGGTAAACAAAATTACCTTGCATTTGGAAATGATAGGAAAGGATTTGTAAGATGATTAGATTCTGATAGGTATTGTAACATGTTTTGACCCGGAACCTTACATTGTAAAAACCTCTTCCTTATAGGGACTGGGAGGTCTTCGAACCTTCACCTCCCGCCAAGCCTAAAAATAGAACCCAGCCCCCGAAGTATTCACAATAGTTATCAACAAGTTCGACCTTTCTTTCTATAGAACATTAAATGTTCAAATTATGCAATCAGTTGCCGAACACAGTTAAGAAGCAAGACTTTGAACAAATAGACAATAAACAAGAAGATGCTTTCTAAACTTTGTTAACATAATATGCAAATAATGGTTGAATGTTTTGGTTTCTCTTTACAACCTACTCAAATTTATAAACCATTCTCTTGATTTTCATTTCAAGATCAGAAATTTTCATCCATGTTGGTTCTGAACAACACATATTATTCCGATGACAAAACTACCTCCTACAAACAAAAATCAGTTATCCTAGTGGTTTACCACCAAGAAAAGCATCTAAAAAGCAAGAAAATGCAGACAAAAGATAGGTTTCATTCCACTTGTTAGTCCTTGAAATTTGCCGATAATAAAATGGACACAAAAGATGATTACTCTAACAGGGCTATCACTTGTCTTGCTTGACAACATCATTTTCATCTGAATCAGCAAGTATATGAATCTGGGTATACCGCAAAGTGTTGAGAGGAAATTGCATAAGATAAGGTCAACGTTAAACATAAGTGAATTACAAGGAGGGAAAGTCATCCAGGAGACTTACGACTTTATTGTATAAAGAATTTATTTGGGAGAACTCATGCTCACTGAAATTGGGGGAAAGGAAGTAAACAACTTTGTGGTGTGACATTGATTTCTTCATGGTGCAATCCACCAATTCAACCATTGATTTCTTCATGGTGCAATCCACCAATTCAACCAAGAATAACTCATTCTGAAGAATCTCCAACTGAGAAAACACATCTTACAAACCTGCAACACAATGGGAGATATTTTTTTCTCTTTAGTAAATTTTAGTAAACAAGAGCTTGGAGGCGAATCATTGATCTTTTATTAATTTTTGTAAATTTTTCAACGAAATTGGACAAGAAAGTGATGATACTTTTTAGAATCGAGGATGAGAACCTTCATATAAAAAATCAGCACTCTTATTATCCAAAATAACCCCATCCAAGGCATTCTCTAGCTATGAACATGTACCAATGGAAGCAACTGAATTTTGAATCTCTGAATTTCACTTAAAATTCCTAGATTTAGATCGAAAGTGTTTCTCCTCCTTGAAAGACCATAACGGATCTGTTATGGTTTGAATTTGATTTTTGAATTCAAGTTTTTAATTTTGAATTCAAATTTGAATATTGTAAACGAATCTTGTACAACATCCATGTTTATTTATAAATACATAAGACTTACCCATCAAGGTAAGCAACCTACTTATCAAAATTAGAGTTTTTCTTTGTATTCTTTCATGGTATTAGAGTTAAGGTTGTTGTAACGCTGTTGAGGAATCTGCAAATATACTTGAACGCTTGTTCTAACAATATTGTCAAATGAGCTGAAACGTACCAGAGGTACTTTCTTTAAGGTATTTAGACACTCCGATTTGTGCAACACGGGTTCTACAGTGTCTTCACCCCAAGATGAGTCAGCCCAACCTTTAAGGTTGCACCCCAGAAAGGTTACTTAAGGTGTATCAGGTAATGTCTACTGCTTGACAGAACAACAACAGGGAGAGATAGAAAGAAAGAGGAGGAGGTAATTCCATACTTAGAATGAACTCGGAAATGCGTTTATATAGAGCTCCAAATGCTGTGGGTGAAAGGGTAAGGTCACCTCTCTTTGTGAGGGTACCTTTCAACTCAAGTCACTTCAAGAAGGCACCTATCCAGCTGACCTCCCTACAGGAGAGTACCTCTCTAATGGCATCTCCACGTAATCACCCAGTAGCGGGCTTTCTAGAATAGGGCCCATGACAAAATGGGCCTTCTGGATCAAAGCCCACGACCCACGGCCCAACTCCCAAGTCATATAAATATATTAATATATATATATATATATATATATATATATATATATATATATATATATATATATATATATATATATATATATATATATATATATATATATATATATATATATATATATATATATAGCACAAACTGGTTTATGCAATAGACTCTGTAGCAGCCACAACCACAACAAACAATGCAGCCACAACCACTACATACTCTACAGCCACAGCCACAACCACAACCGATTATGCAGCCACAACAATAACAGACTCTGCAGCCACAACCACAACCGATTCTGCAGCCAAAACCATAGCACCATTGGCTACAACAACAACAACCGCAATCTTCTCTGCAGCAACAACACTACCAACAACAACATGGACTATCATTTTGTCCAAGACTTGGTTCAGAACCACACCATAAAGTGCACTTTGTTCGGTCAAATGATCAAATTGCAGATGTGTTTATTAAGGGCTTAACATCACAAGCTTTCTTCAAGCATAGAGACAAACTCTTGCACCTGCCAATGCAAAGTTTGAGGGGGGATGAAAGACCATAACGGATCTGTTATGGTTATCCATTTTTTTCTTTCACTCCTTGATTCTTTTTTCCAATTTTACTTACTCAATCCCATGATATTTGTAAAATCGATGGATACCATAGGTAGAATATGGTAAGTTTCAATTTTTTTTTTATTTTTTTTTTATTTTTTTGGATAAGAATATTGTAAGTTTCAGGGAAACTGAGAAAAGAATAAGGAAAAATATTATATTGTTATAAATATATTGGATATCCATCACCCCCAAATAGACAATACTTCCAATTGAAGATCTCAACTATCTCGGCATGCAATCTTGGTGATTCGCATTCCCATCTTAATTGAAGATCACAGTGATCTCAACACACAATGTTGGCAGTCAATATTTCTATTTTATGCACTTTCTATCTTGGACAGCAATTATCATTCCATATGAAGATCATCTTATTGTGTGTGAGAATCATATATTGTATTTCTTTGTAGACTCTAATATTACCATATTAGAGAAGATGCTAGTTCCATTATAAATATATAATGACTAACTCAATAGAAGAGTTAAACTCATATTGTCTTTCTTCTTTGTATTCAATATATCTTTCTTATTTTATAACATGTTATCAGCATGATTCCACTCGAAGTAACTGTGAACGACTCCGCTCAAAGTATTGCGTTTTGAGAAGAAAGACAACAGACTATGTATCATTATGTTTTCAATTCCAAAGTGAAAAGAATGATCGACCTCTTCACGTGTTTTTGTAAACAATGGAGTTTACCTTATCCATCTTGAAATATAAGTGCATCATGATAAAACGGAAATTCTGACCAACATTCTGATCCTCTAGAAGCCTTTTTTCCCTTCGCGGGGAATGCCATTGTGGAAGAGAGGTAAATACCTCCTCCCCTTCTCTTAAACGCCTTCCCGCTTTGCGCTGATCAGGAGCCTGCGGCACCACCACTTGCCTGACCAACATCCGAAGCGTTTGATTCATCTCCAGGAATTGGAGCTTCAATTGATCCAACTACTGTTGGAGTGGATTAGGAAAATGCAATTGGTCATTGCCCCCTTGTCCACCATCTTCTCATACTTCACAAGGTTGACTTCCTTCAGGGATATCATCTAGATTGTTCCCTCCTGGAAGTTGAGTGTCAGCATCTTGCTGAGCTGCCACAGCCGCTGCTGCTGCTGCTACTGATGATCTGGTAACCATGACTTTTTGAAGCGATTCCCACAGATGGCGCCAAATGATGTGTCCAAAATCCGCTCAGCCCTTAGATCATGGATGAATGACCTGCAAAAACAATCGTCAGATGTGGCCCGACCGCGTGGGTCGAGAGTCCACCTTCGAAGGCTAAGTCAGTTGATGAACTGATCATAAAAGGCTCTGCTTGGGTACAGAGCAAAAGTATGAATACGAATATATGGAACACGATTCAGATACCTCTCTTGTACGTAGGTCATGTCTTATATAGTGTTTACCTTCGAATCTCCTTCGTTGGATTTATTTGAACTTTCTTCGGGTGGCCGTTCGATCTTAACGATTAGATCCGTTGACAATAGATTTGTTCGTTGATGAGATAATGGATAACTTCATTGTTAGCACGATCATAGCGTGGCAGTTATCCATGTAAGCACAATCGTTTGCTCCTGTAAGTGTCGTTAACCGTCTCCTTGACGATTCGTCCACTCTTATTACGGATTCGGGCATGCCTGTTGATTGAGTTAGGTTTCTTCCTCAGCAAGCTATCTTTAAACCCGGCCCACTCGGGTGCAAGTCAGTCCGTTTCTTCCCAACCGGGGTCGAGGGTCGAACCAAGGGTAGTCCCAGTTCGATAATTATGTTTCCTGTATCAATACGTAATAAACCTGAATTGTGCGGGTTTATGCAAATTTTCATGTAAAAATGAAAAAACTTGAAATCATAGCAGTCATGTGATAGAAAACAACTTCTTTATTAGTTCATGACTATTGATGGTGGATCTCATAGAAATCCTTCAAAACAGAAGGTGATAACCAGATCCACGATGGCATCTGAGTTTGTACCCATGGATAAATGTGGCAAAGAGGTTGAATGGCTATGGAACATCCAGGAGGACATTCTCGAATGGTTTATTGTGTAACTTGCATATTCATATTGGGTACATCTGATGTTATTTTATGGCATTTATTATTTCTAGTGGTTGATGTGAATATTTGGTCAATTACATTGTTATGGACTGGTTATGTGGATGATCTTCTGGTTTGAGCCATTGGTTGTTCTCCACTTGACCGCACCCATCCTAATGTATTAGTTGCTTAAACGTACATTATTAAACTATGATGGTGCAAGTTATAATTGCTCAGACTATAGGAGAGTTGAGGACCAGTCCCTCGATGGTTAGTGCACTTTGAATATGTGGAGTCCATCTATGTAAAGAATGTGCTGATGCACTATTATTAGTAACTTGACAACTATGAAAGTGTGTGCATACCTATAGATTGTTTTTAAAGGATTTATTGGTAAATTGGTTTTGCAAAACAAATTTATGTATTAGTAAAAACTTGTCTATTTTCATCTTGGTTTTTGCAAAACTAGTATTGTTTTGTTATGGCATTTTTGTAATTGTGTTTAGCAGTTTTGTAATCGTAGTTCCTAATTAGTTTGGGGTAGTTCAATAATTGTCAAGGTAAGCTAGGTGGCTAGCATCTCACTTGGGGATGGACTTTATGGCTGGTCATCTCCACCCTAGAGATTTAAATATCTTAAAGTCACACAGGCAAAGGAAGATGTGTTTTGGTTGCTAGCATTACTTGTGGCTGCTATATGTTTAGCTAAGCATCTATTGAGAGAGTGCATAATGGATGTACAATGGTAAGTCAAGACTTATATGTCATTGGCATGATATCATTAGATAATTGATCTCAACTGAAGTCATGACACTTGACTATGTAAGGTCAAAAGGAAAGGATTGCAGATCCGTTGAAGATTGAATCAAGATCAAGTTAAACAAACATCGAGAGGAACGAGACTCAAGCCCATGAACGAATAGGTTGATTGCAGTGGAAACCTAACCTAGTTGACTGGAGATCCCAAGATCTAGGTTCAACAGGACAACTAAATTGTAATAACCAAGTGAGATCATTGTGGGGGTACATCCTCTACCCATTCTTAAGATGAAAACAATGATGCTCGTAAGGAAGAGGTTAAGCTTATGCTTTTAATGATTCCTACACATAAGACAAATGTTGGATCCAAGAGGAGTAATGTGGGTTACTCTTAAGTAAGAAATCACTTATGTGAGAGAGAGGAGGGACCACTTCAAAGGAGAATTGTGAGGGCTCAATTCTCTAGAAACTCTCGCAGAACCAGAACAATGTCTAGAGGCAAAACAGACATAACCATGAGAATTGTAATTGTGTCAAGGAAATGCCTGTCTAGAGTATATCATCATTTACATAAAAGACAAAATAGTTCAAAGACATCGTGTTTACTGATTAGCTAGTAAAGTAAATATACTTTTACAAGGGAAGTTTCAAAGACAAAACCTTCCTATCTTAGGCAGGCATTAACAATAGAACTCTATCACCATGTCAGGTCTTTGTTTTATTTATTGTTTATTTTCATTCATGTGGGGGATTGTTGGTAAATGAGCATAAGTGAATGAAAATTGCTCATTAAGAGGAGATTTTGTGGAAATAAGTGCATTAGATAATTATGGTTGATTGGGTGTTTCAAATCCCAAGGATGGCTCTATGAAATGTTAATGAAGGTTTGGGCTTTACATTTCCCAAGCAAGGTTCATGAATGGAATATTATGAGACTTTCATTTCCCCTAGAGCCTCTCATTTCTAAAGCTTGGTTAATAAATGATCGAAGCTTTTTGTTTCCCAAACTTAATTCATTAATAGCTAATACAATTAAAACTATAATTACATGGACCCACATAATACAAGACACACAAACCCAATAGTTCTTACCTAGGGTGAATTGGGATTTTGTCGGAATCTCCAACATTGCTTTGTCAAAAGTTCCTCATTAAAGAAATGTAGGTCACAAAATCTAAAGAAATGTAGGTCACAAAATCTAAGCCCACCATTTCTTTTAGGCTGACATATTTTCTCCCATTTGACCCAGTTGATACCTATTCATTTTATGACCTCAACCAAAAGTTTCTAATTTGTTCGTCAAGTTTGTAAATGAAGTTCCTTGGGAAGAGGAAAGTTGGACATAGCTTACACGGGTAAAGCTGTAGTAGTTTACTTAATTAAGACTTCCTTACCTACAGGGTTGAGGAGTGTCTCCTTCCAACCAGCCAATTCTTGATGCAATGTTTCAGATATGTAGTCTAAGGATTGAAACTTTGACTTACCTATGACCAAGATAGTTCCCATGGGACGACACTTCCTGGACATTTAGAATGTTGCAAATATTGTTTCAAGTTGTAGGTGGCGTTACTTTGCTAAACATGGTGGATGACTTTGACTTATTTATTTGCAAACCTGATACCAACCCATATTCCCTGAACACCTAGAAGATGTGGTATGTATTTGTCCAAGTGGCAAGAGTGAAAGCATACAATCATCTTTAACCTTTATAAAACAAACGGTTAATTTAAGGTCTAAATCTAAAAATACGAATACCCAACAAGCATGAGATCCCATGTTCGAGGATAGCCTCCAGGATAGTGCCTTTTGACATAGAATAAACTTGTAGGGGCTTAGTAGACATCCTTTCTTAAACCCCTTTGGGGAATGATTCTATTTGTGAGTTGGAGTGAAAAGCATACAATCATCTAAAAAAAAGAACAACAGTTAATTTCAAAATACATACCCGGCAAGCATGCATATTCGAGGATAACCTCTGGAATAGGGCCTCTTGACATAGAATAAACAAGGCTAAGTAGACATCCTTGCCTGAAACCTCTTTGGGAAATGATTGTATTTGTGACTTGGCCATTAATTTTTATATGGTATTATTCTATTATGGTCATACATTGCACAATCCATTGGGTCCACTTATCTAGAAATCCAAGGTGTCTGAATCATAGTATCATATGTCAGCGATATATAGCCGATTTCAGCAACATATTGCCAACATATCATTTCTAATTTTTGGCAATTTTTGACTCAATTTTTGTTATTTTCTCTCTCTTCTCCAAAGCTTCCTAGAGCTTTTATCTCCTGTTTCTTGCATTCTTACCCTATTTTGTTTCGATATTTGATGTCTACGAGTAGATCTTGCTTTGTTATTATCGGCTATCACATTGTTTTTGTCGATCAAGCGGGATTTCACACAAATCTGCGAGTTTTTTCATCTCATAGGTAACCATTGTTCTCCAACTAATTTTTGACAAATGCATGCCATAATGTTGTCGGATTGTTATGAAATTAAAGTATGTTGAACACTGTGAGCCGCCCCTACATATATGGTTGTCGGGTACCCATGGAGAAGCACATTATAGTACATGTATGCTTCTAGCCGGAATCTTACTAAAAATGGGAGCATATGGGTTGATTCGGATCAATATGGAATTATTATTACCCCATGCTCATTCTCTACTATTGAGATATTGGGCCCTTATGGTATCTCGTAGACATTTTGATGATTGGTCAAGTGAATAAGTCAACTTCAAAGTGGATTTGTTGTGCGAAGAGTGCGTTATGACCCATGGCCACCCGTCTGGTGGGGGCGGGTCCTCCATTGTGGGTAAATGGGAATTCAAGGTGTCGGAATTTTATTTTGCAAAGTAAATTTTTTTTATTTTTTATTTTCAGGTGTAAATTTTATTTTTTTTTCACATTGAAAATGCTTATTTTTTAAGTGATAAATCTGTTGTATGGTGATGGGAAAAAAAATATATGTCAAATTCCATGGACTTATCTATGGACTCATGAAGTCAAAGTACTTTTCTACCCAATAAATAATTATTTTATTTTTCAAAAATTATTAAAATATTAATAGAAAATATAAATAATTATGAAAAAGGGGAGAAATAGAGAAAAAACTTTTGAAAATTATAGAAAATTATGGAATAGCTATGTAAGTGTTTTTCAAGTGTTGCCATGTGGTTTCATCATCGATTTTGATATGGGAAGCCTATTGTTTTGCCAAAAAAAATGTAAAAAGTTATTTTAATTTAAAAAATACGAATAGCTATATAATGTGTTTCAAGTGTTGCTCATGTAGTTTCATCATCTGTTTTGATATGGGTAGCCTATTGTTTTGCCAAAAAAATTAAAAAAATATATTTTATATTTAAAAAATAAAGGGAAATGGCTAATTAGGTACACTATTGTTTCTTTCTGTAGAGGAATTTATTTTGGTGTTATTCAATGACTTATAATCATTTTGAATGCAATAGTTATCATGTCTGCTAGTACGAGTCACAGAGGAGTTGGTTCACAAGGTGGACAGGGACAACCATAGGGAGAGCCTCAGAGACAGGCAGCAAGAGGGAGACTTGATCTCAGCATGGTGGTACTATGTGGCTATTGATGGAGATACAAATAAACACAATGTAATATCTATGGTAAGAGAATCTATTCAAGTGACATCAAAAGTTTTAAGGATCACATCACCGAGAGTTCGAAGGATGGAACCACATGCACAGAGGCACATCTAGATGTAGTGAAGGCACTTAGGGATTTATAGAAAGTGAAGGGGAAGAAGAAAGAGGATAAAAGGAGTGAAGGCACTTAAGGATTTATAGAAAGTGAAGGGGAAGAAGAAAGATGATAAGAGGAGAGTGAACAAAGCACTAGATGATGCAGTGTAGGGACTGTCATAATACAGAGATGATTCAGATGATGATCGATATGTTGATCCTGTTGATGTGGGGAGAGATCAGGAGGAGAGGAACATGAGGAGGATCATGGCAAAGAGCAGGCAGATGCACTATCAGGAGTAAGATAAGGCCAGAGCTAGACCTTCAGGAGCTAATCTCTTTAGGCCTGTAGGGGCTAGCATCTGGATCTAGGCGAGGGGTGGTGTATTTGGCATGTTTAGAAGATCACAGAGTCAGAGGGCCACTCGTACAGCAGATCCAACACCATCTGATTATCCACACCATGGAGACTCAATCCTAGAGGAGGATCCTGAAGTTTTTACGAGGAAGGGGCCAAGCAGCCTAAGATTTTGGTGCATGGAAAGGTATGGCTAAAAATGTTAAAAAGGTAGTGCCAAAGTGGATGTATTACAGTTCCATTCTAGCCAACACAACACAAGAGGGACATACTACAAGCACATGATTAATACTATGCAGATGCAGGTCCTGGATATGCGGGTCCCACCCCTATACATTTGATGAGCACCTTCTTTCAAGAAAATAAGGAAGAGTTGCAATAGTATATAGATAATATGAGACCTTTATAGGATACATATGAATACACCATCATATCTAATGGATAGACTGGTCTTATGAGAAAGGTCATCATCAACTTTATGGTATACTGTGATAGGAGGACCATTTTCTTGAAATTTATGGATACTAGTGGTCAAACAAAAAACTAAAGATATATACTTGGTCTCTACAGGATGTGATAGATGAGTTTGGGAAGAACAATGTGGTGCAATTGTCACCAACAATGGCTCCAACTTTAAAAAGGCCGGTGAGCTATTGATGAGTTTGCCAGACTATCATCTTTTTTGGACACCTTGCACAGCTCATTCTATCGACCTCATGTTGAAGGACATTGAAAAAATCAACATTGTTCAGAACACAATGGAAAGGGGTAGACAGGTAAGAAACTTCATCTACAATCATTACATTGCTCTGACCATGATGAGGAGATCATACAGATAGAGGTGAGTTGGTGCGACCTAGTCCACCAAGATTCGCAACAAATTTCATTGCATTGAGCAATATGCAAGAGAAGAAGTCAGGCCTCATACCCATGTATACCCATGTTTGCATCCCAAGAGAGGTTTGATTGGGTTGGACCCAAGTAAGATAATTGTCTACTATTTCATTTTACAAATTAGTATACTATGACTATCTTGTATATGTACTATGTACTGACTTAAAGTTTGTGATAATTCAGTACGAGCAACGGGTGCGAGGCACAGAACACAATATCCTCTTATGAGTTCTGGAGAAATGTGACTATGGTGTTGTAGACCTTGGAGCCCATTATAAAGGTCTTGCGTATGTAGACTCCTCCTTGAGGGGACCCACTATGCCCCACTTGTATGTAGCCCTTGATTGTATAAAGGTTGCCATAGAGAGAGCAAACCCTAAAGGGCACCAGGCTTTCTTGGATATTGTGAATGAATGATGAACCAATCATCTAATGCCTCACTTGCATAGGCTAGTAAGTAAATATTGTGGGTTCTTGACTTGTAGGTATGGTAATTAATTCAATCCTACTTGTAACTTGTAACTATAAGCTTTTTAATGGTACAACATATTTTATAGACCCTAAATATAAGTATAGTGAACATTTGGGGTTGGACATAAACCTGTTGGATGCCCTATTGCAAGTAATTTCAGGGTTGGAGCCAGATCTGATGGTCAATCATTTTTCCATAACGAGGTGAGATATGAAGGGTTTTAAACTGTGAAATCCCCCGGATTTCTACCCCTTTAACCCGTGGTTTCAAGACCGAGATCCTGCGCCTTGATTTGGTGACAATCGTAGACCATTCAATTCGAGCCTGAAAGATTGGAAATGGAACCAATGTTGGTGGATGACCCTTGTAATGACTCAAAAACTCTCCTAGAGTTTAAGTGAAGAGAGAAGATTAATCACGATAGTGTAAAAAGGGTGATCTTGAAATGTCCATAGGTCAACGATGGAGAATCCGATTGATGCGAATAAAGTATCAAATCGAAGATCGTCGAAATACCTTTCAAACTAGCCAAAAATCTTCAAAATCAGAGTTTGTTTGAAGGTCCAACCATGGACCAGAAGTTTGGGCCGTTTGGGTGAACCAACCCCCACCCCATTTTCTATTTAGGGGCAAAATTGGAATTTCGGATTTTTAAACCCTATTTATGTTTTATCTCATCCGTAAACGCATTTTTGGAGGCTAGAAAGAGGGGGAGGCTTTGGAGAAAAGGAGAAACGAAAGAGAGGAGCGATTTCCATCATTCCGAAGGTTTTTATGATCCAAATCTTCGCAAAATCACTAGGAAATGTTAGTTTTCTTTAACCCTTCTCTTTAATCATAGTTGGCGAGAGTTTATCTTCTCTTCTTTCATGGAGATCTTGAAAGGGAAGGTTGTTAGGTATCTTTGATGCTTTCCCTTCTTGTATTAATGTCACATCCTAGAGTATGGGAGGAATTTCTCTTCTCTTCTTTTGAGGGATCTATGAGAGGGAATAATGATAGGTACCCTACATGCTTATCTTTTCTTATATTAATGTTTCCTTGAGTATGGGAGTAATGGTAAGATCCCATGCTAAGGTTTACGCATTTTGACTCTTTAGGTCACTCACGGGTGATTTATGATACCCAAATTTAGGGCTTTTAGAGATGGGTCAAATTTAATCAAATTGAAGGTACCCGTAAGATCCTTTTGGTGCCAATTAATTTTCTCCCAAAGTTTTGCTTCATTATAGACTTCAAATTGGTAGCGAATTAGAGACCATTCACTAGTGACCCTTTTTAACCTAGTTTTCAGATTTGGGTTTTTGTGGGAAGATTTTAGGATATCATTTGAAACCCAAATTGGCTCTAATTTGTGATAATTATTTCTCTTGCATGAATAGGTTAATATATATTTACTCACTAATTTGTGGGAAGGAATTACTGATCTTTGGAGAAAAGAATCAAGTGGAAGATGAGGAGTATACTTAACCTTATCTTGCATGTTTAATTATGTTAATTAATTTTTATTATTAATATCTTGATTTTCTTTAGTGTTATCTTGTGATTATATCTTCTATCTTTCAATATCTTTGAATAGTGATATGAGAATGTATGAGATGGATGATATTGAATGGATTGAGTTTTTCTTTTACTTAAATTATTGTTATGAAAATAAATGGAAGATATTGAATTAAATTTCTCATTTTATTTCATGTTGCAAACTAGGGTTGTGAGTTCACCCGTTGCCCTAGTGATTTTATGTGATTGTCTAGGTAACATTGGGGAATGGGGAATGCCATTTTGGCAATTCTGCCATAGGATACCAGAGGAGGCGATATGGGACGCATTCCTATGGTGTCATTGGCTCTTTCCCGATTACTGATTTACATATTTAGGGCATGTCTAGAAGTGTTTGGTTAGGTGACCTCATGAGTACTACTACCCTTTCGGCAGGGGTATTGAAGCCGGTTAACCCATGATGTTAGTGGTTGGGTCCTGTGTGTCAAGCAGGCCCACTATCATCATAGAGAGGTAGGGTTGCATATAATAGATAAGGGCTCATGGACGCTCAAGACCGGTGAAATGACCCGTGAGAGGACATGGAGGTCATCCTGTCCATTATATGTGGATGACCACTGGGTTAATGAATGGGGTCCAACAAATGCCTCCCGTTGAGGATTCCATTCATAGGTGGGAAGGTATTGAACCAACAGAGCATTAGGCGTGAGGGGAAATATCCGGACCATATGTAGTACGAGACCGTATGACCTTGCATTGGGCCTAAGAATATCCTTGAAACGCGCCAGATCTTATACCAATGGTGATGTGAGAGAGTGGTGACCTAATCCCCGACCATGGCTTGACAGGACTTAACACAATAACCGTGGAGAACCCAACAAACGTGCTTGAGTGCCGTGAGGGAAGAGTGATGAGACAGCCCAAAGAAGATTGGTGTATGACTTAATGTGTGTCTACCATAGAGACTTCATGAGAGAGTTAGGAGCATAATCATTCACATATCATATCATTGTCATTAATTACATTATTGATATTCATGTTATATGTGTGGTGTGGAATCTTGTGAATGAATGTGTGATATGATGTTGAGTTGACATCACTGAGTTCTTTTGAACTCATTCCTTTTATATGTCTTTTTCTATTAGATTATACTGCAGGTTATGAGGACTTCTTCCAAATGGAGGATTCGTTGCTAGTATATCTTATTGAAGGAGTGACCGAAGAAGAAGTGGATGCACATGGAGCTTCATGCCAGTATCAAGACTGTTCTTTTGGATTGGATTCCATTAGAGAACTAGTTTAATTTATTTTTCCATTGCGAATAAAACTACTCTCTTTTTTTTTCAAAACTCTGATGTTATACCTTTTATTTTGAAGTAATGGATGATTGTAACCATTATTTCGATTATGATAATTTATTACTTGAACTTGATTTATTCTTGTCCGTTTAATTATGCTATATCATGTTTTGTATGGATTTGTCACTGAATTTAGATCTTGCGGTGTATCACCTCCACGGGTATTCGGGTATGACCGTATCTAGCTGGGTGGGGTGTGACATAAACAGTTAGAACTTGTATTTATTCTATAAAGAATTTAGCTAATCATCAATACAAATGATTGTAAATCAAGTTGTTATGGACGCATCTGGGTCCTTTAGTGTAGATGCACTATATGGGGCAAAAAAGAAAGTGATCCAAGTTAGATCGTAGATGCATAAATGCATTATTTGGGTTATGGTAGATAGGCCCACCATATGCACAGTCATTGCACTGGTAGTATCACCACCATTGTAGCACCTTCTTGGGCCCTATTCTCACTTCCCTCACATGGGAGTTCTCTTGGAGGCGGACAATGACCATTATCTGGACAACTATCAGTATCAATCAAGATGAGATCAGTATGTAGAATGGCTGGGGAATAGGATGCTTGTCACTATGGGTATGACTTCAGAGACTTAGGAGGAAATGAATCCACGTTGGCATAGTATTTGGTATTGAGATTTGAGATGACTAGATGATTCTATGTACTTGCCTACACTGTTGTACTTCTATAGCAGCGTTGTACCATGTAATTGTATAATGAATTGAAGACTTTAGTACTTCTGTTCACTAGTTGTGTATTTGTGTTTTCTTTGCATGTTTACATTGGTTTGTATAAGTTTTTCAAACTTCTAGTTTTGCATGCATACAATTGGGCATGTGTCGATCAGGAACATTAGTATAGATTATGCTTTAGGCCAAAATAACACTCCCAGTGTGTTTATTGGCCTCAAATTAGACTTCACAACAAAATTCAAGCCAAAATGACCCTGAATACTCCCAAAATCGGGGGTCAATTTTTTACCGACACCAATGCAAATGTTTGTGAAATGTCACCAACATTTCAAACCTTGGTCTGAATGTGTGCTCAAGGAAATTCCATTCCAACTTGTCATAAGTCTTGTACAAATCTAGTTTGAAGGCCCATAAACCTTAATTGAATTGTGAGTGTTTCACGTGATGGAGATGCTCATAGGCCAAATAGATGTTTTTTGAGATTGCTCTAACTAGAATAAAGGACTCTTAAGTTAGTTTATGATGGAGTGTAGGAAAGGTTTTCTCCTATTCGCAAGGCACTTTGCACTGACTTTGTTGGGGACAGTGCATAAGCTAATGGGCCTAAGGTGAGATACTTCGTAGGGGTGCTTCCTCTTGGGGATCAACATGACTATATTTTGGTTTAGACTCTTGAGGAGGAAACCATGGGTCAATTCGACTAGGGTACAAGCTGGGTTCTTGTTGCACTATGTCAATGGAATCATTAACCTCAAATGACAAATAATATATGATACTTTCTGTATAAACCAATCATTCAACTTCACATGGTCGAACCATTGCCATTGGCAAAATGCACAAGCAATCTTGGATAGAAGCTTCTATAATGCAAAATGCACATAAATTTTTGGTGAAGAGAAACAGTGTAATCTTCTTGTGCAAGCTTCAGATCATAACCTAATTCTGGTGATGTTTGAACAAGGCAAGGAACCTTTAAACACACCTTTCAAATTTAATAATTTTTGGATGAGTAGTGAAAAAAATTTTAGATGTTGTTAATAAATCCTAGAGAGAACCAGTGGTGGAAGTTCCTATTTTTGTTTCATCTTAGATATTAAAAAGGTTGAAAGGGGTCTTGAAAGTGTGGGTAAAGGAGACCATCCCAACATCTTTCTAGAAGTCAAGCATGAAGAAATGGAGTTAGAAAAAATTCAGTTGCAAATTGATCAACAGGGAATGTTTGTTATGCTTTTCAATCATGAGGCAAAGATGAAAACAAGGCTTCTCAAACCTTAAAATTAAAAGAATCCTTGCTGTAGAAAAATGCCAAGGTATGTTGGTTGGTTAAGGTGATAGGAATTCTAAATTTTTTCACTTGATAACCAAGGTACGTAGAGAAAAAATTCTATATATCAAGTCTTTGAAAAAATACGATAATTTAAAAAATTATGTTGTTAACTTTTTGAAGACTTTCATAAAAAAATAAATAAATAAAGGGAACTTATTTGATACACCAGGAGTTGCTTGATGTAATGCCAAAGGTGGTGACAGAAGCTGAACGTAGGACTCTCAAAATGCTTCCTTCTGATGAAGAAACCAATAGGGTGGTAGCGAAACTTGATCCAAAAAGTGATCCTAGCCATGATGGTTTTTCAGATAATGTTGGAAAATTATTCACCAAGAAATTTTAAGTCTTTTTTATTATTTTTTTTTAAAGAAAATGAAAAATGCCAAAAAGGGATGAACAACAGCTTTATGACTTTAATCCCGAAAGTGGAGAATAACGTCTCCTTGAAAAAATTCAAAGCCATATGCATGGGGAATTTTTGTTGCAAAGTGATATCTAAGTAATGGCTTCCATCTGAGTACTCTACTTCCAAAGATGATTTCAAAGGAGCAAGGTGTCTTCTAGAAAAGTAAGTTAATTCTTGAAAATATTTTTGTTGCATCAAAATTTACCTTGCATGTTTTTTTATTAGAGGAGGTGAGATGGGGCTGAAACTAAACATTAAAAAAGTATATGATACTCTTCCTTGGGGTCATTTATTTTCTGTTTTGAGAAGTTTTGGTTTCTCAGAGATGTGCATTGGGTAGCTTCATGAGATGTTATTAACCTCCAAAAAATATCTATTATGTTGAATGGGGAAGGGTGGGGGGAATTTTTAATTTTTTTATTTTCTTTTGGGTGTGGAGAGGGGTTTGCACCAAGGGGATCTTATTTCGCCCTTTTTATTCCTACTTGCTAAAGAAGTTCTGTGTAGAGAACTTAGAGCTATGATGGTTGAAGGAAAGCTTGAGGTGGCCCACTAGACGTAGAGGTTCTGTCCTTTCTCCTCTACGCTGATGATATTTTTATATTTGCTAATGCTTCTTTAAGATATATCAGGACTTTAGATATTAACATTCCTTGGTCAGCTTCAATCTTTAATGAACTTGATGTGGATGCCTCTAGACGTCCTAGATTTCGTTTTATAAGTTAGTGGTTTTCTAATTTGAGCAGGAACCAGTGAGGAAAGGTGTATTGGGGGTAACAGTTGTTGCGGGTAAGAGAGGTTGGTTCCTTATACGGTATTAATTGATATATTTTTAATATTTCTTTTTCGCTTATTATAATGATCATTTTAGCGAAAAAATATATCAGGGCTTTAGTAGAATTTATGAAAAAATATCAGTTGTTCTTTGAACAGAAAATTAACTTGGAAAAGAGTATATTATTTCTGGTTTAGTTACCTCTCTACAGAAAACGCAGAATTGTGGAGATACTCCACATTCTAATTACTCAGTTTCCTACAAGATATCTTGGAGTTATATTTTAGAGGAAGACTGACTCGCAAAAGGCTGCTGCCAATATTTGATAGGATTAAAAATCGCCTTCAAGGGTGGAGGGGAAAACTCCTGTCTATAGTTGGTAGGGTTGAGTTGGTTCATTCAATGATTTCCAGTACGCTGATTAATAATTTTTCAGCATACTAGAAAGAGGAAAACTCCTGTCTACCTCAGTCTTTCTAATTTGAATCAGCTGGATACTTGTCATTGGAAAGGTACTGCTCTTGGTGATTTCTCTTCAAAATCCTATTGGAATTTATGCAGGAAAAAGCAGCAACAGTGGTCTAGGCGAACCATGTATGGAAGTTGCACTTAATGCCTTGGTTGCAAGTTTTTCCTTGGTGTATTTCCCACGGTAGGCTCCCTGTGGATGACTAGAAAATGTCTAAGGGAGTGATGTTGGTTTCTCGCTGTAGTTTGAGTTTGGTTGCCAAAGATGACTTTACGCATCTAATGCTCTCTTGCCCCATTGTTTGCTGTTGTGGGGAAGGTCTTGCGGCGATGTTTGGTATGAATTGGGTAGTTCATTACACCTTTCAAGAGAGTTTAAAGTGGTGGTTTTTGCAAGCTAAGTCAACTCCTCTAGGGGTGGCTTAGCTAAATGGATGCCTCCTTATGCTATATATTTGGCCTGTATGAAACAGAAAACGATTTGATGGTGTGTTTTACTCACAAAGATGCATTTTACGGCAAAATTGTGTTGATCTTGCATAAAATGCTATCAACATTGAGGGGGCGAAGGTCACTCAAGAGGTTTACTCCCAATTTAGACAGTTGGGATTAACCTTAATATAAAGAGCATCTCTCGTCCTCGAAAAGTGTTCTAGACCCCTGCCTGTCTTGGGTGGTTAAAATTAAATATAGATGGATGCTCCATGGGTAACCTTGTATTGGTTAATAACTCTATATATCTCAATTCAATTAATTGATAGGGAAAAAATCCTTACCTAGATTCGTTTTCCTAAATATAGAATTACTGCAGCGGAAGTTGTCACATCCACCCAGTCGGTACCCTATCTGGCATACCCGGTATGTGATCCACAGTCCCAAGGATCAAGTATCGAGCAACCATGCCTCCCACATATGTGATAACACAATCATGAACAATAATAATCAAGGTTAAAGCATATAATAAAATGAAATCATGAATAAGATAAGAACAATATAATATAATCAGAATGCGGAATTAAACGATACCAATGTATACAGTCAAAAAGAAGGAAAGCGAAAATCACTTCCTCAATAATAATGGAATGTAGATCAGTTACGGTAAAAATTACAGATCCAAGACTTCAAAAGAGAAACAATTTAAAAGTCTAAACCAAGGTCTCCTCGATCTTATACAAGATATCCTCATAAGTATAAATGTACGAGACCAAACACGGCCTTTCCCACACTAAGGTCAAGTTAATCCTAGTACGGAGGCGGGTAACCACCCTCGGGATCATCACCGTGATCTTCATAGTAGCCAAGACCTTCAGAGTAGTATGAGACATCCGGGTCTGTCTCGAGGAAGGAGCCATCAGGTTCTTCAACACCTACAAAGTAATCTAACAAAACAATTGCACAGAAATGAATGAATTCGAGAGAACTTAGCAAGACAGTTATTCCATAATACATAGTCATATGATACAAAACATAACATGATGCAAGATGATATGAAACAGATGATGCAAATATGATTCTAATTCTACATATGCTAGTCTCTATGGTAGACATGCTTGAAGTCATAGCACCATACTTCTTTGGTAAAGTCTCAGTCACTCAGCACTGGTTGGTAATGGGTCCTGCATCCATCTCGGACAGTCCATGGTTGGGGTTTCAGTCACCACTCTCTCACATCACTATTGGCACATGTCACGATAAAGCCTAGCCCAATGCAAGTCATCTACTCAGTCGTATCATGTCAGATCCGGATAGCATTGATTCTAAATGAGCTTGATCAAGATCCAATCAGTCCTAAATTTAGATTCTAGTTATTTTTGTGAGCCCATTACTATGATCAGGAACCAGTGAGTTTGGATGTAAAGGGGGCAACTAATGTTGCAGTAATGACTGAACGTTCCTCATGATCTTATTTGTTTATACCTGTGTACATTTCTGCCAAAAAAATATCCTCACTTTCTGATATGGGACTAAAGCTTTCATAACAAAAACCAAAGGTAAAAAGAAAAATGAAACACAATGAATAAATAAATAGTTTTTTATTACATAATAGGGATTATTATTGTTGCCCTCTAGTACTATAGCATAATTACTACTTTATCCCTAACTCTTTTTTAAAATACTAATCCAACTCTAGACTTTGTCTACAATTACTGATGTCCCTTGCCATTAAGATACATTAGCTAAGTGATGATGTGACATCTTTAATTTATTCAAAATTCTAAAATAACCTCAAAGTTTTATATTACTTATTCACACTTTATATTGAATTATATAACCACCCTTATTAATTAATTAGGAAAAAATTAATCATCCTAAATCGAAAGTGCATAAAAAAAACAATAACGAAATGAACTCGTCTTGTTCTCTTACCTAGTCTTTTGAAAAAGAGGAAAAAAGGGTTGTTCTTCCTTTCCCTCTCAATGATTCTGAAGACAATTATTTTCTCTCTCTCTCTAGGTCAAACCCAAAACCGGGATTCAAGTAGGTAATAAAAAAAAGTTCTAGGAAATTCCTGAGGTTTGATGATCTGAAGAAGACGTGCATAACACCGCAATAGACAAATTAAGTGGAGATGTTAAAGAAGAACAACGTATTGCTACGGAATAAATAATACAAATTTGACCTACGAAGAGAGATACTTCAGATGAAAAAGACTTGGAAGAAGATTGATAGCAACAGGAAGAAGAACTAGAAGGGTTCGGGCAATTTTCAATAGAAGTTGATGAATAAACTGCTATTTCTAATGTTTCAATTGAAATTCAAACTCTTTTCTTTTAGTTTCTTAATTCTAGTAGGGAAAAATATATATTAAACATCCAACCTGATATGGGAAAACTATCGTTGAACCGGGTGTGCCCAAGGTTCAACCCTCGACCCCGGTCGGGGACGAACCGACATATTCATACTCGAATCAACCGGGTTCAGAGATGGCGTGTTTAGGAAGGAACTACGGCTATTAGTAGATATGCACGAGTCCGAGATTCCTGGGACGTATAACGGGTCAAAGCGACGGTTATCAACTCTTGCGGAATGGAAGATCGTGCCAGCTTGAATAACGGTCACGATCATAGCATCAAGATCGTGCAATCAGAGGAAGTTATCCGTTGCCCCACCAACGGGTCTAATCGTTTGGATCTGACGGTCATCAGAAGAAGGCACATACGAATTCAACGAGTGGGATTCAAAGGTAAACTCTATATAAGACATGACCTACGTACAAAAAAGGTATCTGAATCGTATTCCCAATTATCGTATTCTTACTTTCGCTCTACATCTAGTTAGAGCCTTTGTGATCAGGTCATCAACTGACTTAGCCATCGGAGGTGGACTCCAGACCCCCACGGTTGGGCCACATCTGACGATTGTTTTACAGGTCATTATTACGTGATCTAAGGGCTGAGCAGATTTTGGACGCATCACAACCATAAACAGTAATAAAGAACAAGATCCCTCTAGTAATTAAGGTATAGTATAGGAGGAAAACAGTAATAATTCCAAAATAATATTACATAAATAAGTTTTAAACATCTCAACAGTTTCTCTATTAAGAAGGAACGTGGGACAGGTTTTTGCTTTCCATTGAAATTGGTGGCCTAAATGGTATTTACAGATGGGTTTAAAGTCGGCCCTGATTTAACATCTGATCTCTGATTCTGGTCAAAACATCTCCAGTCCATGATTGAAAATAGAGATATAGATCCCAGTTTTGTTAAAAATCAGAAGGGAGATGTGGTTGTCCCTTGTACGCATACCGCATACGCATGTTTATAAATATGTTTTCACCAAAAAAAAAAATGACCTATTATGTAATGCTCTTTCTCTCTCGCCTTCTTCTTGGGTCCAGCAGTATTTTCGCACAACTTCAAGATTTCGAGTTAATTAAATATTTTCAGTCCCCACATGACGATTGATGGCTACAAAACTAATACTTTGGTATAAAGTTTGAATACTTAATATAAAAACAGAATAAATTACAATCAATTTAAATTTTAAATAAAGATATTGTATATATACTTACCAGCATTGTTTGTTACGGGTTGTATGGTAATGTTTATCTTTTTTTGTCGGTTATGCTCTTTTGCAGTTTTAGAACAGAAACACCCAAATTATTTATGTATAATTGAGTTTTCAGACCAAAAGGGGGGAAAATTCAGTTGAAAAAATTCAATTTGTTTCTTGTTTTTATTTTTCATTTGAGACCAAAGCTCACTTTGTTACAGTTTTAAGCCCCTTTTGATCAAACCCCCAGAAAATAAATGCTTTTAAAAAGGCGAAGAAATGCCATTTTCCAATAGGGGTATTTATGCCTTTTCAACCTCCTATTTTGAAATTCATAAAACTCAAAGTTTTTCCCTGTATCATTTGTTTATCATGTTACCATACATGATTTCAGTCCCCCCGAAACAAGTGAGAAACAATGAAAATGCATAAAAACACAAAAATTTGTTATTTACCTAGAAACAAGGAAACAAATAGAAACGTTATCATACAAACCTTTTGCTAGCCTAGAATCAAATTAAAACTCATCCTTTACAAAGAAAAATAGACAAGAAGACCGCACTTGGTGGGCAGTAAACTCTCAATTTTCAACAAAGCATCTCTCAAATCTCTTATTTTGGATATCTTTCTTTGTTGTCTCTATTATCTAAGCTTTATTTATTTATTTATTTATTTATTTGTTTGTTTTGTGTTCAATATATAAGCTGTGGTTTGTTTTTATTCTTTATTTCTTATTGTAGCTCAAGCATCCCATATAATATATAAAACTCTCACAATCACTAAGAGTAGTGCTGCATTGAAATATTACTATGAGATTGTCAATATAGAATTTGGCTTGGATCATAAAAGTCTATGTATACAAACTAGACTGTCATTGTATAAGGATCTCACCTTTGGAGTTAGGCCAAGTTAACACTGCTTGGTCCAAATCATAGGGAGGGGAAGGGAGAAGGATGAGGGGTTGGCACACACCAATAATGAAGAAAGAAAGGAGGACGAGAAAAGAAAAAAAAAAAGACAGGTCAGATTACGATGGAGGCCTCCATAGGATTATAAGTTGACCTCAAATGCCCGAAACCTGCCTTGAGTTAGAACAAGGACTTGGACTTAAGATTGCGGCCTTGAAGGTAAGTTAGGATTGAAATATTTTGGCCTTGAGAAAAGGTCAAGGTTGGGTCAAGTTGAGTGTCTGCCCTTGCCTCGCCCAACTTTATACAACTTTGATTTTAGTCCCTCAATTTAATCTTGACCCTGACCTTGACATTGATCCTGATTGGCCAAGAATGCACTTTTAGCTAAGGTTTGTTACTAGAAATTATCTATTTATTTTATCTTTTTTTTCACTAGTCATATATATTCAAGCATTTTATGGGTTGAAATTTCACCAAAAATATGTATATTATTTTACAAGATTAGGGTTTGGAACAAGCTAGGAGCATGGGGTTAAAGTTTAAAAAACTTACCCAACCCAACATTATTGCAACTTTACTCTCAACCTTGGCTTGACCCAACCAGAATCTCTAGACCAAAAGATCGAAACCTACCCCGCCTCAGGGTGTTGGTTATCTCTGCCCAAGCACTGGTCAGGCTCAAGCAAAGAAAACAAAAAACTTATCCAGACATGAACAACTTGAATAGGGAAAAAAAAATAAAGAGAAGGTAGAGATCTGACTTTACTTCTGTTATTCTTTTCCAGGAACTGGTGGTGGACTGGTAGTTGCCTACCACAACCTAGATATCAGAGTGTTAATTAGATATTAATTTTATTTTTCAGAATCACAGATTGGCGTTTGAATCCCTTTGACAAAATTTGATATGATGCATATAATATAATTTTATGTAATCAGTGGAGTCCTCTTTGTTGAATCCTTTTGAGGTACCAACCAATTTATATCTTTTAGTGGAGATAGGGCCTAAAGGAAATATTCCTCGATCTCTATTATATCAGTTTGAGAATCAAAGTTGAATCAGTCATATCATAATTATCTAAATCACAAATAAACAAAATGATGATACTTGTATTACTATGTCACCTTATGTCTAACTCGTGTTCCGTCTCCCACAAACATTAACACATGAAGATGGGTCCATTGGTAGAAAAATCAACCACTTTATATAAGAATTTAAACCTGAAGGAAGCATCAGAGGAGTAAAACACAAGCTGCATGAAATCTCCCGAAAATGACAAAAACATCATTTCATTGTAATAATAGGAAGTTAATTGTTTGTTAGTGGCAAAGTCGTAAGCACAATGGAAGAAGTTTTTTCTTCATTGTCCTTCTGGGGTGTCATGCCCAGTAAGGCACTTCTTTTGTTGAAAACGTAAGGGAGAGAGGGAGAGAGAGGCACATAAACTGTTTCTTGAAGAATATTATGCAAGAAAGCATTTAGAATATCTAATTGCTGGATGGGCCATGATCTAGAAAGCAGTAGATAATCTAGCTGAATTGTCGTTAGTTTCACCATAGGACTGAAAGTCTCATTGTAATCCAAGTTTTTTTTTTTGTTGATTATACCCCTTAGCCACTAAACAGGTGTTGTATCTGTCAATATTGACATCCACCTTATATTTAATATAGAAAACCCATTTACAAACAATCATATTCTTACGAGTAATGAGGAGGAACAAGTGACCAGGTACCATTCTTCATTGAAGCAATGGACTCTTCATTCATGGGGATACACTAGTGAGGTTCTTTTAGGGCAATAGCGTAATTGGGATTTTTGTGAGGGTGAAGTTAGGAGAAGGAGAAGTCGTAAGCTAACATCTAAGGTACGAGTGAAAATTTATCAAGTCCATTTCCTTGTCAGAAATTGGCCATCCATTTCCTTGTAGATGTGTGCCATGTGTCCCAACATCACATCATATGGCTGAAATCCATTTATAAATCACATCAAAGAGTTATGAATGAATTTTAATCATTTGATGTGATGTTAGGACACATGACACACATCTACAAGGAAATGGATGGTCCAGGTACGGGTACCATCCATGTTTCTAATGACCATTAATTGGATGAATGTTTGTAGGGATGGGTACGTTCAATAGGTAAGTCTACCACCAAATGAATAGGAGAATCTAAGGAAGAAGATGCAACTTCAGTAGGTCCATTAAGGGTTTGGGTCTAAATGGAAAGGAGAGGATTCGTTCTGGCTGGGAGCCTGGGATCAAATAGGGAGACAGAGGACTTCTAGTGGAGGGAGAACTAGAGAAGACCCAGGAATTGTGGGGAGGCTAGATGTAGAGCTAGCTACGAAATTTAAAGATTTCTCTGGTTCTCTTTCCATGTATGATTTACCAGCACTTGGTTTTTATGTGATTTCATTATTTGCATCCCCCGTCCCCGTCCCCGTCCCCCCAACCCCCAAAAAATGTTAATTCTTAATTCTGCCCTTGGTACCAAGGTTAGTGGGGAGAATTGGAAGAGGCCCAAGAAGAGCAAGTAAGCATGCTTTAGAGTTAAGTGACTGAAGAAAATTACCTGGCCTCATTAAATATAAAATGCCTCTCATTGGAAACCATATGGGGTGAAACAACAATTTTACTAATCTATTTTTCCAAGCACTATAGGCACAATGTCTAGAGCTATATCTAATAAAAACGTGCATGCTAGGCGAATTTATTACCAGGCTTGAGTGTCGGATAACAAGTACAACCAAACATGCGAAGATGATCATAATTAGGCTGCTTCCCGTGGATGTTGAAAAGTGGAGAAATATTAACCAAAATCCTAGTAGGTAACTGATTAATCAAAAATGCAGCAGTCACAAAAGCATGCACCCAATATTTCTTAGGAATAGCAGCATAAGACAACAAAGATCGATAAACTTGTTTTTGATGATATGGAGAAGGCATCGCGCCACAATTCATTTTGTTTATGAGCATTGGTAGAGGGACTAGAAGGCAAGAAAGACAATGTTCAGATCAATACCAACGTCATCTAAATATTTTGAAACAGAACGATACTTTCCACCCCAATCACTATGTAGGTATTTAATGCACTAATCAAACAAGTTATAAACAATTACCAATTGTTAGAACTTATTAAAAACACCAAATGCTTTGAATTTTTGAAGGATAAAATCAGATAAATTTGTTGAAGTCATTAACAAAAATAGTGAAATTACGTTATCCCTCAATTGAAATTATAGGGGATGGACCATGCACATCAAAAAAAAAAAAAGTTTTCTGTGTTGGAATTTATTGATTTGATTAATAAATTAAATGCCCAAGGGCAATATTGGAAACTCACTATTAGGGCGGTTACAAAATAGGTTATATATTTTAGTAACCACCACATTAGTGAGCAAGTAACGGAGTAATTCATTCGCACGAGCGAATCTCTGAGAAACGGGGGCTCCATCTCTCTCTCCCTCTCTCTTAGAATCGCAGGCTTAGATTTTCTTCTTTGCTAGTATTTGATCTTCATTCCATTAATCCACGGCATTTGGGTTGTGGATATTATTCCCTTTTCCTGTGATTGAGGAATCTCGCCGGTAAACCTTTGGTGGTGGAACGAGAACGTGGATCTAGACTTCCGCTGCGAATACTTCAAGTAAGGGAAAGCGAATTCAGGTAAGGAATTTTTTCCCCATCAATTAATTGAATTGAATTACTTTTGATGTATTACCTACATTGGTATCAGAGCCATTGGTTCCCACGGTTCTTTGTTCCTCCCCATTGTTTAATTTTATTGTATGGATCCAATAGGAGGATCAAGGGTTTAATACGAAACCCATGGGAGAATTGATAGGGTTTTTGGAAACCTTTATTTTTGATTCGAATCCGAGTGGGAGGATCCCTGTGAATTTTCCTAATGAAGATTTGCATGAATTGATAATCCATGATGATAATTTTTGTTAATAATTATTGTTGGATTTTTTTTTCATGTGTTTTTGGATGAATTTTTGTAAAGAAAAAAAAAAAAAACGTGATTTTCCGTTTTTTTTGAAAAAAATTCCGTTCAAAGAAGAAAAAAAAAAATCGTTAAATGGGGAATTGACGTCAGTGTACCAGACGGATGCTGAGAAGGTGAGCCATCTCAGAATCCGTTTGGTCACAGAAGCCAGACGGACTCTCAGACGGTGCGCCGTCTCTCGAATCCGTCTGGTCATCCGTAATCGCCGGAAGGACCTGTCCGTCTGGTGAGACGGCAGTCCGTCTGGGCTGATGGATTCCAGATGGAGAGCCGTCTTAGAATCTGTATCAGACGGATTGTCAGACGGTGATCCGTCTCAGAATCCGTCTGAATTTTTTGTCCAATTTTGAATGTGTTTCTATTTATTGGACATCTATGGCTCACAATCTATGTGATGTTTGAGCATTAAGGGCCTAATGGGGCCTAGTGGGAGCTAATGAGGTAGAAGTGTTCTGTGTGAACCACCTCATAGCTTTAACATGATTGCATGTTTTATTTTGATAAAACTATTTTTTTATTTATGGGTCTATCAATCATGTTTCTTGCATAGAATGAAGTTAGTGTATAAGTCTATGTGGGTTTGCATGAGAATTTGATTGAATGTTTTTTTAGCATCTCTTTTGGTTTAAGTGCTTATCCCATAGGTTGACTATGCTAGTGTGATTTTTGTTGCATGAGTTGTATTTTATGCTAGATTTATTGAACTCATTCTTGTATGTAATATCTCTAGAAAAATGGCTGCTACCAAGAGCATTGTTGCCGACCTCACTAAAGGAGATAAGGCTGAATGAGAGGAATTATGACCTCTGGCACCGAAAGGTGCAATATCTCCTGGAAGAGCAGGATATGCTAGAGACCATAAACCGGACCATGAACCCACCCGAGGAAGGTACCACCGCACAAAGATCGCAGGGACCTTGATATATACAATGCTTGGAAGAGGAAAGACCGGGTAGCCGGGATTACAATCCCGAGCTCCATGAGGGATGACCCGATGCTTCGTTATGAGAAGCATAGGACTGCAAAGTCTTTGTGGGAGGCTGTGAAGTTCCGGTATGGAGGGACTTCCACCACAAGAGGCCGCCAGCTCGGACTCACTTTTGACGGTTATAAGATGCGCCCGGGTCACACCATGAGGCAAAGCATATAACCATCATGTCTAACATGATTAGTGAGTTGAGCGCATGTGGGCGCGCCGAAGACCGATGAGGAGTAAGTCTCCGCAGTCATCGGGTCATTGCCAAAGACTTGGGAGCATATGAAGATCTTCTTGACTCATGCTGATGAGGTCAAGACTTTCGATCAAGCCGCCAAGCACCTTGAGCTTGATGAGGATCGGATGTTGGCCGATACCCCTCAAACCGATGTGTTTGTTGCTGAAGCTAGCACTAGTAAGGGTGTAGGCTTCAAGCGCAAGAGAGAGAAAGCTCAACCTCAGCGGTCCAAGCAAAGTAACCAGGGTGGGAACAAAAACAAGAGTGGGCCCAAGCGTTCAAGGGGGACTAGTGCTGGCAAGAAGAAATCAGCTTTGATTTGCTTCAAGTGCCGAAAGCTCGGTCATTTTGCTCGTGATTGCACCGAGCAAGAGGTATGTACTTGTGTGTTATACCTCATCTTGTTATGTAACAAGTTCTACTATGCTTGCTGAACTAAATCCTTTGTGGATTGTTGATTCAGGTGCGACAGAACACATAACAAGGGAACGCTCGAGCTTCGTGGAATACCGTCGTATTCCAAGAGGAAGCAAAAGGATAACGATGGGGAACAGCTCAAGCGTGGAGGTTCATGGCATAGGCACATGCAAATTAGTTTTGCGAGGTGGCCGTACGCTGTTACTCCATGATGTGTCAGTATGCTCCAGACATTCGGCAAAATCTTGTTTCTGTTATTTATCTTTTAAGACATGGTTTTAGAATTGTATTTGAAAACAATTCTTTGGTTTTGTATCTCGGGTGATACAGTTTATGGTTATGGTTTTCTTGATAATGGTTTCATTGTATTGGATACAATTGATTATTCATTTAATTCTAGTAATGCTTTTGTTTGCCAAAATACTGTGTGTATTGATTCTAATTTGTGGCATGCTAGACTAGGACATATTGGCTTAGATAGGATGAACAGGTTGGCAAGAGAAGGTCTCTTAGGCCAAGGTTCACTATCTGATTTGCCAACCTGTGAGTCATGTCTAGCAGGAAAAGCAACTAGAAAACCATTTAAAAAGGCTTTGAGAGCCTCTCTTCCTTTAGAACTTATCCATTCAGATGTGTGTGGACCCATGAATGTGCATACTAGAAAAGGACAGTCATATTTCATCACATTCATAGATGACTATACAAGGTATGGTCACATTTATCTAATTTCTCATAAGTCGAAGCTCCGGAATGTTTTAAGAAATTCATGAGCTTGGTTGAGAATCGTTAGATAAAAGGATTAAAACTCTTAGAACGGATAGAGGTAGAGAGTATCTCTCCGATATGTTCAAAGGGTTATGTGATGAAAAGGGGATATCTAGACAACTCACTATTCCAGGGACTCCACAACAAAATGGGGTTGCTGAGAGGAGGAATAGAACCTTGCTAGACATGGTGAGATCCATGATGGCGCAGGCAAATCTACCCATCTCTTATTGGGGAGATGCTTTGCTGATTGCGGCCTATATCCTCAACAGAGTTCCAACCAAATCGGTTCCTTCCACACCATATGAGTTGTGGACTGGAAGGAAGCCAGATTTGAGTTACTTGCGCGCATGGGGATGTGCAGCATATGTTCACTCTACTTCTCACCAATATGGAAAGCTTGGACCCGGAGGAAGAAAGTGTATCTTTGTGAGATATTCCGAACCCTCAAAGGGCCATGTCTTCATTGGACTAGATGAGAGTGAGAGGAGAACGGAACTTGAGTCTAGGGATGCAACATTCTTGGAGAATGATTTTCCATCTCTTTCAGGAGTTAACAAAGAATCATCGGAATTCTTTGAGATACAAGATAGTGGTCTTGTCACTCCAAGGAATCAGATTCTGGATAATGAACCCGGGGTTCATCCGGAGAGATCCTAGTGGGAGTGGGAGTGCAGATGTGATAGCTACCTTAGACGGTGAGCAATCTGACATGCACTTGCGCCGTAGTAGGCGCGGGCTAGTTCCTCGTCGACGTTTCGACATAGAGGATGAAGCCTACATGGTAACTCCTGAAGAGATCGACTGTGAGATGATTTCAGTCGATGAGCATGAACCAAAGAGCGTGCGGGAAGCTCTTGCGGGGTCAAGCTCAAAGGAATGGTTAAAAGCAATAAAGGAAGAGTTGGAGTCGATGAAAGTTAATCATGTCCGGGACTTGGTTGACTTGCCGCCAGGCCGAAAGGCGATTGGGAACAAGTGGGTTCTCAAGATCAAAAGAAAGGCGGATGGATCTATTGAGAGATTCAAGGCTCGTTTAGTGGCTAAGGGCTACACCCAACGAGAGGGCGTTGATTATGAGGAAACTTTTTCCCCCGTGGTTAGGTTTGCCTCAATTCGCCTCATACTAGCCATTGTTGCTCAGTTGGACTTGGAGCTTTATCGATGGATGTAAAAACTGCTTTTCTCAATGGAGAACTTGAGGAAGAGATCTATATGGATCAACCTCAAGGCTTTGAAGCACATGGACTTGAGCGCAAAGTGTGCAAGCTTAAGAAGTCCATATATGGCTTAAAGCAAGCATCTAGACAGTGGAATGTGCGCTTCCACCAAGCTATGATGGAAAATGGTTTTTCCATGCTTGAGGAAGACCACCGTGTTTACACCAAGAGATCCGATAATAATTATGTCATTCGACACCGTACGTAGATGACATACTTATGGCTAGCAATAGCAAGGAGCTATTGGAAACCATTCAGAAATGGTTGTCCTCCGTATTTGATATGAAGGACATGGGTGAAGCAAGCTATGTGCTTGGTGTCAAGATTGTCGAAAATAGGCAAAAGAGATTACTTGGGTTTATCTCAAGAGACCTATATTGACAATGTCTTGACGAGATACCAAATGCACAACCGCAAACCAATTGATACTCCAATGGAGAAGGGTTTGCATTTGAGCCTTGATATGGGTCCTAAGACTCCAGAGGAGAAAACCAAGATGGAAAGAGTTCCATATTCCGGTGCGGTGGGTAGCCTTATGTACGCTATGATGTGTACTAGGCCGGATATTTGTTATGCGATGGGTTTGGTTAGTCGATACCAATCAAACCCAGGCATAGAGCACTGGAAAGTAGTCAAGAGGATATTGAGATATCTCAGAGGAACGAGTAACTACATGTTGTGTTACCAAGGATCGGATTTGCGGTTAGTTGGCTATAGTGATGCCGACTGGGCTGGAGACATCAATGAGCGCAAATCAACCTCTGGATATGCTTTCTTGCTGAATGGCGGGGCCATTTCGTGGTGTAGCAAGAAGCGAGCTTGTATATCCCTCTCGACCATGGAAGCAGAGTATGTGGCATGCTCCGCTGCGGTTCAAGAGGCTGTTTGGTTGAGGAGATTCCTTCGACATACTGGGATTGTGATGACATCCAAAGAGGCTGCCCTTGTCTACTGTGATAGTACGGCAGCTCTTAGCTATGTCAAGGACCCCAAGTATCATGGGAAGACCAAACATATACAATTGAGATATCACTTTGTTAGAGACATTACATCAAGAAAGAAAGTTGTACTTAAGCACATATCTACTAGTTTGATGGTAGCTGACCCTCTTACCAAACCTATAGCCAAGGATGTTTTTATTTCTCATGTAAAATCCTTGGGCTTGCGTAGATTGTGACTTATTTTTGTACTGAGACTTTCTTATTAATGAATAATATGAGTTCATTCCAGCATTTTTATTATTCACTTTCTGTGTGATTGTGTTTCTTCTAGCATAAAACAACATATGTCAATAGGCAAGAGAATGGCTCACTCACACGAGCATTCGCCTCTGGCGCCTTGGAGGCGAGCAGAGATGAGACGGATTGTGAATGACTTTGTGTAGGTCAATTCATAATCATGATGTCGCCTTGATTTGGAATCAAGATGAGTTTCTCTATTGTGAAGAGAATCGACATGAATGTTCCCACTATTCATGTTGCCTATATGAGCCAGGTGCGAGTACTTTATGTGGCGCTAGGGTGGCGACAATAAAGTAACTCGGGTTAGGCGCAAGGGGTTGCGACTGGACTAAGACCTGTATGGTGTTGAGATGGACATACTTTCTATTGTATATAGAATGCTCCACCATAGCACATATATCATACTATGTGTGCTTAGCGATCATTGGAAATGAGAGGATGGATCCCTGCTCCTCTCATTGTGTGAGTCCTGGACCTTATGGTCCATTAGTGTTCTTAGTGACTTTCGACGACATCATGAAACGAAGGGTTGATGTGGCTACTTTGGGGTGTTACCTATGGTCATGATAGATTCGACCTAAAGGGGCACTACCGGGAAAGGAGTCAATCCCGGAGTGTAGTGATGGTCCGGGCGAAAGGAAAGGTTTGATTCAACCGCACCCTAAAAAGTGTTTGTTTGGCGCCAACCGTATGTGTTACGGTAGTGAACATTTTAAGGACAAGAAGGTGATCTCTCGGAGGGATCGAGATACCTTTAGTCCGGTGAGTTTGAATAAACCTAGGACACTTGTGTTATACTAATGCTTATTTGATTTGTTTCTATGAGTGATGTGCCATTCGGCCTTCCCGGGAAGGTTTCTAGTTTGGGGCTCACGCGTGTAGGTATATCACCGGTCGCACAACCCATTTTGCCAGTATGATTGTGGATATTAGTGTCTGGGACACAGGTGGTCTATGTATCTGGGATACATAGTGAAGAGATCAATATATATGTATACCTGGGATATGCATGTGTGTCTGGGACACAAGAGGTCTATGTATCTGGGATACATAGCAGAGAGATTGAATGTGTATATCTGGGATATACAAGTGTGTCTAGGACACATTGAAAGATTAACACTTGCCCTTGTGCAAGTGGGAGCTGTTGGAATTTATTGATTTGATTAATAAATTAAATGCCCAAGGGCAATATTGGAAACTCACTATTAGGGCGGTTACAAAATAGGTTATATATTTTAGTAACCACCACATTAGTGAGCAAGTAACGGAGTAATTCATTCGCACGAGCGAATCTCTGAGAAACGGGGGCTCCATCTCTCTCTCCCTCTCTCTTAGAATCGCAGGCTTAGATTTTCTTCTTTGCTAGTATTTGATCTTCATTCCATTAATCCACGGCATTTGGGTTGTGGATATTATTCCCTTTTCCTGTGATTGAGGAATCTCGCCGGTAAACCTTTGGTGGTGGAACGAGAACGTGGATCTAGACTTCCGCTGCGAATACTTCAAGTAAGGGAAAGCGAATTCAGGTAAGGAATTTTTTCCCCATCAATTAATTGAATTGAATTACTTTTGATGTATTACCTACATTCTGAAAGGCAGGTGTCTTAATCTAGAGTCCCAGTAGGACAAGGGAAGGTGTTCCAAGTAAAGACAACATAAACTTGGGATTTAAAGACTTATGTTATGAAATCCCCTGTGATCCTAACCTAGAAATACATATTCTAGGTTTGAGAACCTGAAGTGTGGGTAGAAGGCAAATGTGGGCCATCCACATAGAGACCATTGGATTGGAACATGAACCAATGAATATGAATGGTAAAGAAAATCAAGCTGGAGAGTTGTTGAAGTTTGGAAGAATATCTCACTGACATATATGAAAGATGGATCAAGAGTTCAATAGCGACACGTTTGGAAGGACCCAGAGATCAAGAAAGACTTCCCCTTAATGTTGTTTAAGTGTTGGAGAAGAGTCAAGGGAAGAACCACCCCGAAACTACTCCTAGAGCAATTCCAAGGATATGGGTCGATTGGGGTGTGGGTCTCTCGAGGCGACCCCTACCTACTACCCACAAGTAAAAAGGATAGTTTGGGAATTTTGGTGTTTTAAGCCCCCTATATAAATAATTTCTTTGACCTAAAACGTGTTATTTCACTCCTAAGCCGTCAAAGAGCATCAAAGTTCGAGGGAGATCGTTCAGAGAGCTTTCCATCCACCAACTGAATTTTCTAAGGTTAGTTTGTTCCTTCTTCTTCTAGTTATGTTCTTATGATTCTTCACCATTAGTGAATCTTTGTGGAGAGATCCTTAGTTAGAAGAGACCTAAACCCTATTTCTATGTCTACTTTAGAGTGATCCTACAATCACTCTATTCTACCTTTTCTATCCTGATAGATATCGAAGAAGACTTTTTTCTGTTTTGTTACGTTTTCAGTTTGATTTGAGTTTTTGAATGATTCCTATTGTTAGAACTTGTTCCTATATGTTTTTAGAATTTTATACTGGTTTTGGAAGAGTTTTAGAATCAAATCCCGTAACTATCTAACTGTCGGAGTGATTTATGTTCATACTCGGACAAGGGTCTCTCGACAAGGGTCTCTCTGGGCGACCCCTATAGGGTATTGCTAGGGAAACCCCTACCCCCCATGGATCTCCCGATAAGGGTCTCCCCAACCAATCCATATGGATACTATTCTTGCGACCCGTCCCCCCGAGGTTGATTGGTCAGAGTCTCCCTGCCTACCTATTAGTATTCATGAGACCCCTATCTATGAGTTTTGGTTTCACTTCTATTTTCAGGTGGGACTTCTAGGGTTGTTTTTAACCATTAGCCAGTTTTTAAATATGATTAATTGGGTCATGATGAAGCACTTTTGGTTTCATTTGAAGAAGTACAACTCACTCACAAGGTGAGGGAATTTATCACCTATGCATATCTTTAATTCATAATGCAATGTTGGACTTGCATATTTCAATTACATGTTGTTTGGAGACATTTTACATTCTTGTAATGCTGTAAAAGTAACTTATGATTATTTATATGATTTATTGGTTGAGTTAGAATAAAAGTGGACTTGTTTTGGGGTTGTAATTTAACCATTACCCTAGGAACCTTAGAAGGAACGTATAGATTAGTGAACATCTCTAGGTGGTCTAGATGAAACATGGTTAGGCACCCCATCATGTCATTATCCTATCGGCAGGGGTATTGAGGTCGAGTGACTCGTGGCAGCAATGTGGGGTGGTGGGCGCTCAAGACCGGTAACCAACTCATGAAATGATACAACCACATTGTTGGGGTCATTCATTGGTAGGGTTGCATGTAATAAACTTGGGCTCATGGGCACTCAAGATTGGTAATCAACCCGTAAGATGACATGAGAGCTTCTTGCTCATTATATGTGTATGACCCTAAGAGAAGGCATAGTCCAAATTGGTTGGAGCCATAAGATATGTTGATTCTAGATAGGGAAAGATACTAAACCGAGTTGGTTGGTGCCATAAGGGAGGTATCTAAACCTAGAATGATGTGATAGAGTAGATGACTTGCATTGGGCTAGGATTATCCCTAACACGCGCCAACACTCTGGCCAATGGTTTGGTGAGACAGCGGTGATCTAATCCCTAGCCAAGGTGTGAAGTGATTATACCCCTTACCCAGGATCACAAGACTGGTAACCAACCCATGAGAGATAAAAGTGATGAGATTTACCCATAGGAGACTGATGTTATATCTTAATGCGTATCTACCAAGATAAAGACTTGCACTTGTTAGAGTATAGGAGCATTGTAACATCACATCGCATAATCATGAAATTTCATACCATGTTAGCATATTATGATTATTACTTTTTGTATGAATCAAAGATATGCATAATTATATGAATTACTCGTTGAGTTCTTCAGAACTCATCTCTCATGGCATGTTATTTTTAGATGTCTACATAGGTGAAGAAGATCTTCCGATGTACTATCCCCATATTTCTAACCTGGAATCGGTATTGCAGGCTCGAGTACCCGAAGTTCCAGCCGGAAGAAGTTGTGGCCTATTCGGATTGTAGCCCATGATCCAGACCCTGAGCCCATGGATCTGGATACTACTAGTGAAGAACCTGCTGGGAACCAAAAGAAAATCTAGTGGAATCCCAGATGGGCTAGGTAGATGGACTTCTAGCATGGACAAGTCGAGTTTAAAGATGTCCGAGAGCAAGGTAAGAGCTCCCCATGTTTTGGTTTAAGTTAATTTGGTGTTGGGAATCCACCAGGAGAGCAAAGCACCCATGTCACACCCCCACCTAGCAAGTTCCGGACACCCCCAATTCTCGTGGGTGCGATACTCTCTACAGGATTTCGATTCGCGGCCAATCCATAACAATAACACTATATAGCATAATCCAAAGAACAAGAATATAAAAGAGAGTGGATCTAAGGTTATTACAGTCATCCTTAAAGTAAGCTAAAGTCATAATCAGAGTTAAAAGAAAAAGGAAACTAGGAGTTATTACAACAGAAGTCAAAATCAAACGTCGTTTTAATAAACAGAAAGAGAAAGCAAAATAACCCAACTCAAAGAAGAGAGTCTCCATGCCTCAAAAGGGTTGGACTCCATATGCATAGTCTACACACACATGCCCCATCATGAACATAGGATTCTACGGGCGGTGGACTCTCCAAGTAGAACGAGTCATCATAACCTGCAACAAAGTCTAAGAAAAGACAATATACACACAGGTTGAGTTCTAAAAACTCAGTGAGATTAACATATCATATACCATGCCTTTGTCACACACACCCATATCGACATATACACATTCATAGTGATATAATGAATGAATACTTGAGTATGTTCCTAAAATCTAACAAGTTGAGTCTCTATGGTAGACAATGCATTAAGTTGTAACACTAGCCTCCTCTAGAAAGTCTTACCACTTTAATCCCTCACGGACTAACTACCTCTGTTAGGTCCCGCAGCATAGGGGAACGATCACAACACATCATGGTTGGGGATTAGGTCACCACTCTCTCACCACACCAATTGGTTTGAGAACTGGCGCGAGTCAGTGATAAACATAGCCCAATGCAATGTCAACTACGTTTCATACTACATGTGGTCCGGATACTCTTCCCCATGCCTAGCGCCCTTTTGGTCCGATATCATTTCCACCTAGAAATGTTACTCCTCACGGACTGGTTACCTCTATTAGATTTAACATTTTGTAACCTAATAAGTTGATTTCATGTACATTATTCTAGATGATTAATTTGCTATATTTTCATGTGTTTATAATTGTTTTATATAATTTACCTTAATATTGTATGAAAATAAATAGGGATAATTACTATTGCCCCGTTGTACTTTGGTTTTATTACTAATCAAACCTCTTTCTTTATGAAATTACTATTGCCCCCCTCACTTCTAACAGTGTTAAGTGGTTGTTAACATCAAATATGTAATGTCTATTTTGCCCTTTATTAAAATTAAGAAGTTAAAAAATATGACATTATCTTCATTTTTAGAAACTATATTGAATGTCAATTATATCCTTAAAATCTTATATTCTACAATAAATTTTAGCTTTGGTGGGACCACACACTTTGTATAATGGTTAGCATATATTAGGAGATTTTCAATGTTCAACTTTGAATTACATTTGATATTTCCTAATATTTTAGTTTCTATTTTAAGTTTTATTTAATCACATATTTTCTTTATTCGGCGAATTCTTTTTAGAGAAGAAAAATCAAGTATTTTCTTTATTCGGTAGTTTCTTTTAGAAAAGAAAAATTAATTTAAAGTTAATTTCTCTCCATAGTTAATTAAGGATAGTATTATAACTAGCAAAAGAGTAAATAAGTAAAGAGATAATTGTAGGGTTATTTTTGGGTTTTTGAAAAAATATATAAATGCCACATCATCAATAAACTAACTGAGCTTAACAGAAAAGGGCATTAGTAATTTTAGACAAAGTTAAAGGTTGGATTAGCAATTTTAAAAAATAGCGGGGATAAAGTAGTAATAAAATCAGAATACAAGGGGGCAACAGTAATTATCCCAAATAAATATGTTGCACCCTTTCCATTAATTTCTATAGTTTTGGTGATTTTATATATTTCCTAGAAAAACCTAATTAAGACTTATTACTTTTGTTTGTAGGAAATTATCAATCAAATTTGCAGGGGTATTATTGGAAAATTCTACGAAGAGAATCCTAATGGAACCAAGCTAGATTTTATTCCACTCTATAAAGGAAAGTCTTGTTCATCAAGTTACAGTGCACTCTAAAAACTTCCTCAAGTCAAAAACATGGAGAGAATGATTCCTTGTAGGCTTCAAGAATTTATTTCCTATATGGAGCTGGATCAAAGCAGGAAAAAGAGGAAAAAGAATCGTATTTAGATAAGGAAGAGAGAAAAATCTCGTTTTTTAATGTCTCTGTCCAATTTCAATTAAGCCCTTCATCAGATGGTCATCCGGTGATCGATCGAGCTGATTTTCGGAGTAGAGCTTCAAGACTTCTTGATCTTCAAATCCATGGAATTGTGCATTTGAGCTTTCTAAGTTAGTACTATTTGTACGCCAAAACCCTCCTTGGTTGTGTCAGATTAGGAAACTAGAATTGTATCAAATAGAGACTAGTCTATAAACAAGGAGGGGGGACTCTAGGAAAAACGTTATTTGGAGTTTTGGAGGAGCGTAGAGGACGGATTTTGGAGACGATGGTTGGCTTTGGAGACTTGGAGCTTGGGAATAAGTTTTTCTTCATCTTCTTTCAATGTTCTCAAACTTTTCTGTGATGTTTTTAATTTCTAAAATGAACTAATTTAATTTTTCTAGAGATCAGATGTAGCCCATCTTTGAACCACTCTTGAATTCATCAATATAATTCTAAATGTTATTTTCTTTGATTGAGTTTTACTTCTGTTCTTAATGCTTTTGATTAATCGGCCACTAATCATCTAATTCGTTAATCATAATGAACTGAAAGGGGATTTACGTGTTTAATTCATTGGAGTAAATGCCATGAATTACATGTATGATAGAAATATACTTACATGGTTTGTATAGTTGTTATATGGAAATCCATAGAATTTAATGATTTCTTAATTGTTTTCACCCACATAGAAATATAGTAGGTTGGCAATTAAATGAATTTTTTTTTTTTTTTTTTTTTTTGGTACAAATGGGCTTTGAAAAAAAAAAGAAGAAAGAAAATGGGAAGTACTCATTAATAAAATTGACCATTTACTAGAAAATGTAAAAAATAATTAAATAATGTTCTACCATAAAAAAGTATTCTCCATTCAATTCAGGTGATTGCTATAAAGTTTGGGTTATTTTCTTGAAGGATTTTGATCCTCTACTTCTTGAAAGTCTTTGTTGTTCTATTCTCAAACGCCCAATGCCTATTATTCAACCTATACAAATGTCAAAAGTCCGATCTAATGATCATTGCTTCGAACAGCAAATAAGCTTTTAATTTTAAAATAAATTAATGACTATTCGATTGAAATTTTCAACACGAACACTATTTGAACAGAGCAGCACGATTGTAAAGAAAGATGATAATCAATTGCGATGTGGCTAAGGGTCGTAGGACAGTGATTCTATGTCAGTTTGTTCAAATTGACACTAAATCAATCTTTTATGTTTCTGCACTAATTTGGACAAACTAGACACAAAATAAATACTAAAGTCTTATACAAGATCAGCACGCTTTCTTTGGTAAAAAGCTAACATCTCCAAAGCGAAGCCTCCATTATATTATATAAATTTTCATCTCTAATATATAAAATGACCTGTTTTAAAGAAAAAAATTTCTCATCCTGATATTGCTGCCACGTACCTGAGAATGACAAGGTCAAAGAATCTATTCTAAGAAACAGAAAATGATAAGGTCAACGAAATTAGATAAACTTAAAGCCGCCGCAGTCAGTCATTCATTCCATATTTCTTGATTTCTCACTTTCTTCTTGGTTGGTTAACCTAATTCATGTTCACCACTTAATTTCGCTCACACTATAATTCTTCTTGGGGCGAGTTCACCCTATTGTTCACACCATACATGGCCTAAGCTGTCAAGGCAAAAATCCCTCTCTCTCTCTCTCTCTCTCTCTCTCTCACATAATACAGTTTGAGCATATCCAGTTTGATATTTTTAATTAAAGAAGCCATTGTCAAATCGCCATCACAGATAAGCCCACAATGACTGCAATCTCTAATTCAGGATCTCCCCATATATACGTAATAGCAGCAACAACTACAGCTCTACAATTTCCCACCCATGAGCTGTGACCACCCTTTCAAATCATTTTTATACTTTGTTTCTATTATTGACTGCACCTGCCTCCAGACCCTCTACTTCTCCATCACATCTCTATAAATACCTCTGTTAAGCGTGTGAGAGTGTGTGTTTCAAGAGTAAGGTTCCAACTGAACAAATCTAAACAGCTAAGCTATCAAAAATGGCGTCCAAGGAAGAGGCGGCAGTAGAGTCCGGCGAGCCCCAGCCAGAAATATGCACCGGGAAACTGATCTTCATGGATTTGTGCATTAGAATTGTGTTATTTGCAGCTTCTTTGACATCCATGGTTGTCATGGTTACTAGTAATCAGACGAAGCTCGTTCAGACAGCCTCATACTCCTTCCCTGTACGTGTGTCTGCCAAATTCCATTACTCTCCGGCCTACATGTGAGTTCCAAACTTTTTTTTTTTTTTTTTTGGTGGGGGCGTGGGGGGTTTGAATTACCAAGGACCATTAAACGTTGAGCTAGAGTTTCGTAATCCTGTTCTTCATTGATAGTGAAACAAATATCATCACACCATTGATGAAGATAATCTTATCAAATCATATAAATCCGTGTGCTTGATAACTTTGTATGCAGATACTTCGTAGCGGCGCTTTCTTTGTCGACCTTGTATAGTATCATTACGGGAATCACATCGTCATTGATGGTTGTAAAACCCTGCACCTCAAAGGAGCTCCTCAAGTACTACTTGATCTTGATTGCTCATGATGTGGTAAGGTTTTAGCCCATCTTATTCTTCCAAGTTCTGTTTCAATGATGAAGCAAAGCTGAGTTTGATCTGTTTTTGTGGTGCAGTTGATGCTTGGGGTGGTGGCATCAGCCACAGGCACAGCAGGTGGTGTTGCTTATATAGGACTGAAAGGGAATTCTCATGTGAATTGGAACAAGATATGCAATGTTTATGGCAAGTTCTGTAGACACGTAGGAGCTTCAATTTCAGTTTCCTTGTTTGCTTCCATTCTTCTTGCTTCGCTCGTCATTCTCTCCGCTTACTCGGCTTATCGTCTTGCTCACAAAGTTGTAAACTAGGCAGCTGCCATGACCATTGCTTCAAGATCTATAGTTGCAGTGCCAAGCTTAATGATCATATTCACCAGTGTGTTATCATTTCTATCGGGTCATGTAGATTTTTATTCTTTTCTTTATCTTTTGGTGTAAAGTCAAGTGGATGTTTTGGTATCTCTTCGAAAGTTGATACTATTTTGTACTTCGTCGTAGGAAAAAGATAAGTTTTGTTCAAATTTCAAAGCTTCCATGCCTGCAGCTACCCACAACCGACTACCAACCCCAACCCTTTATGAACGCCAAAGAAACAAAATTAAAAAGCTCTTTGTGGTGGTGGTGGTGGGGTTATTTTGGCCATTTACAGGGCCGGATTTACTGTTTATTTCAATTTTCTTTTAACAGATATTTTTAGATAGTTCTCAATCAAAAGGCGATAGTAATAAGAACTAGGGCTGTATCTCTTCTTTTAATTTTGTGAGCTTCTACTAACAAGTTGTATTATTGAGGCTTAAGGAATTGGTTCAGTTGACAAAAGCATCATAATATAAGGTCAAGAGTGTAAATTTTCTTAATCAAACACGAAGCCTATCCCATATTCCCATATTTAAATTATATATAAATGACTATTTTAGGTTGCCCCCTATATTTAAACTATATATAAATGGCTATTTTATTCGAGGCACACGAAAGTATGCCTGGATACACTTCAGATAGAATGAAATTGATCATTGCTTTATTGCAGATGTAATCTTTGAATATAGTCTCTGAGTTAACCATGTAAATGTTGGCTTGTATGTGTATGTCATTCTCTGTTCTTCATGTTTACATCGTTTTAACTTGGCTGACAGGATGTGCTTTTTGAGAGTGCTTTCCTATTTATTGAATCAAACAGATATGCTGTTCACATCATTTCTAATTGTCCAGTATAATGCATTAAATTTAAGACCAATTTGAACTGTTTCATGTTTTAAGATAATACCTCATGCCTTTATGTGAGAACTATTAATTTTTTTTGAGTTTCCTTGATTAATTTTTTTATGTTTTGGTTGTTGAAGCATATCATGATTAAAATGACTAGAACACTTCTTTTATAGCTATCTTAGTTTTAAAAAAATTAATAATAAAAAAAAAAAAAAAAAACCCCACATTATATCATATTAAGATTTACTTCTGATAAAAAATGAAAAGAAAGAAAGAACTCATTTTTTTAGTATCTTATCCACAAAAAAGAGATCTTACAAGCAGTTTGGTAATATATGATTTGAAATAATATATGGATTAATTTATCGATTTCGTGTTTGGATTGGTGAAGCAATCTTTCATGGCTCCAACAACTTATCTTAGAAAGTTACTTATCAATTGGATATTTTAAGGAACTGATGTGTCAGTCTACCTACAACAATATCTTAGAAAATCTGGAGATAAGAGATAAATAGATTCGTTGCATCCAAATCAGACTTCTTTAGATGAATTAAGATTGAATCTCGGTAAATTGGATTTAATACTTAAATACAATGACAAGCAGGACCGTCCTAAGAAAATATGGTGCAAATAAGCAGTTGTAGAGTCAAAGAAAAAAGGCAAATAATAGATGCAATGAGCAAACTTTAAAAAGACTAGTTACCTTTAAGATGGGAGAAGGGTTTATATAGATTAACCTATTGATGTGTACTTGGTAGGTTTTTCTTTTTAGTCTGATCCTATATTTATGGGGCACATTAGAGTCTAGTTGGTATTAGACTCATTTTCAAGAATATTTCCTGTAGCTACTTCAAGGATTTCTGTTATGAATGTAACTTGCTTGTCTCCCAACTCTACAAGGAGACTAGCAGAGAGGGGGAATCATATTAGAATTTAACTTTTTTATGAAATTTTTACTATTTTCTATTTAAAGATAATGAAACATCACCTCAGAAATAAGCTGATTGGGGTTTTCTTGCCGTGGATGTAGACTTTGAATGTCGAATCACGTTAATTCTTGGGTTCTAATGTGTGAATGTTTATGATAAATTTAACATGGTATTAGAGCGGGTTCCGATTAGGAACTTCTTTGACAACTTCCCTTTTGTCGTCGGCATGACAACGATTCTCAATATCTCTACTTCAAAACCCAATCACGGTGGAACTGTAGCAGTCAAGCTGAACAAATAGTTGAAGGTGTAGGCAGCAGGTCTCTTGAGAAAAAGAAGAAGAAAGAAGGGGAAGTTGCTTGCATTTTTAAGCTTTCTGATGTTGCTTTCGTTTTTAGCCGCTGTTTTTTGCTGACGTGAATGTTAGAAAAGGTTGATGAAAAAAAAAAAAAAAAAAAGAGAAGGACGTTGTTCATGCTTCTTTGACTCCTTTTTTGATGATTAGGAAATTCTATCTTTTTGACTTGGTCAAAATCTAAGAGAAGAGAGCAAGGAGGATTGCCATGGCAACTTCTTTAGAAATATAATACTCTCTTGGAAAAATTATACCTTTATTATAGTACTTCATTCAGTCTCACAGTATTATATGAACCCGTTTCCACATAGTACTCATGTTTCAAGTAGATTGTTTGATCTAGTGCATTCTGATGTTTGGCATTCTCCTATAGACTCTACGGATTCAAATATTTTGTTTAATTTTTTGATGATAAATCTCGAGCTACATGGTTGTATTTAGTGTTTTCCAAGAATGAAGTGCTATAGATGTTTCAAGAATTTTACTAGATGGTTTTGACTCAATATCAGAGTAGCATTAAAGTTTTCTGAACAGATAATGGGACATAAGACACCAATAGGCCCTTTCAATTATATCTTAAAAGTTTGGGAATGTTACATCAAACTTCATACACAGGCACTCCTCAACAAAATGGGATTGTTGAACGTAAAAACAGACATATACTTGAGATGATTCGATATTTATTATTTCATGGGAATCTTCCCAAGACTTATTGATCAGATGTTGTCAACATGAGTTGTTACCTAATCAACCGTCTCCCCAGTACAGTTTTGAACTTTAAGATACCCTTAGAGGTTCTAAATGATCGTCCAATCATGATGTCTCATTTTCGAGTTTTTGGTTGCATTATTTATATTCATGACCAGGGTGGTGATAAACTTGATCCTCATGCTCGCAAATGTGTGGTTTTTGGATACTCCTCTACTAAAAATGGTTACAAGTGCTTTGACCCATATACTAATAAACTTTTTATTTCACGGGATGTGTCTTTTGATGAACCTCATATGTTCTTCTCTAGCAAGAATCAAACTTAAGGGGAGCCAGATTATAGTGAATTTGTTCTTGCCCCGATACCAAGTATACCAAACAACATGTCTATAAGGGTTGATGCTAACAAAGACAATGTTATGGGCGACACCACTAAAGGTAGCACTGTTATAGGTGATGTCACTGAAGATGCAACAACCCTCGTATTTCTAACCCGGGATCCATATTGCAGGTTCGATAACTCGAAGGTCAAGCTGGAATAAGTTGTGGAGTATCCAGATTGAAGTCCATGATCCATATCCTAAGCCCATGGATATGGATTGTTTTGATGAAGAACCTGCCTTACTAGGAAAGTGGATCAACAGTAGGAATCAAAAGGTGTTTGAAGATGTATGGAATCAAGGTAAGATCTCCCCCACAAGTTGTATAGGGTTAGGTTTGAGTTGGGGATCAACCCCTTGTGCAAAACACCCAAGTACTGAAAAGTACTAGGGGGCAGGTGCTTAAGGCGGTTGATTGGCCAATCAACCGCCCCAAAGCGACCGTCGGTTTGCTTGCGGGATTTTTGCCCTAATTTGCCCCCAATTCCATATATATAGCAAACTTCGACCTTTTTATTCATTATTCTATTTGGGATTGCTGCTGTGGACGGTTAGGAGGCAGAAAACATGTGATGGAAGGTGAGAGAAGCGTGGTTTGCGAAGTAGATCCAATCCTTCATCCGTTTTACGAATCTAGTAGAGGTAAGTGATTCCCACACTCTCTATTTTCTTTCTTCATCTCTTGGAATGATGTGGTTTTGTTCCCCTTTGGTTGGTGGGGGTTGAATTGTATTGGTTCTACCCATCAGTGAATTTGATTAGATCTTGTCCGAAAATGAGTCATTGCATTCAAATAAAAGATAGATCTAATCAAAGGAGATGATTTGAATATTGAATCTTTATAATTTTAGGTTATTGTTTCATGTTGGTGTTGTAGACTCCTTAAGGAAGAAATTCGGATTTAAATCTTCCCAAAACTGAATAAAAATTGGGAGATCAAAAGTCGGAATTTCGGACTTAGAAGTAGTCTGTAACAGGTACCCAACCAACCGCCCAAGTGACCGGCTAGGTCACAGTAACTCTGTGAAGTTGGCCTTTGCTCTAATTTGACTCATGTCTTCTATGTATTTTTGCGACTATATATTTAGGTGATCTCTTAGTTTACTGGAAGTGTTGTGGGTATAGTTTATTTGCATTCTAGTAAGCTTTTACATATTTACAGGTACGGACACATTTTCTTATTTATATGTGATGTCATGCTATATGATGAATTGTTTAATTCTTACATTATTCATTGCTCATGTAACTTGTTGTAGTTGTATAAGTCATTGAATTGTAGTTGAATGTATGTTGTAAATGATGTTTATATATACTTTATCACTTTATGATATAGATTGAATGATTATGTTATAATAGTTGATGATGTAATGTAGTTGTGATTAAAGGGTATCCATTTGGGTATCCATTGCTTGGGATATCATAGGGTTGTGGTATGGGACACATGCTCACTGATGCCCCCAGCACTATCATGATTGATGGATGGCATATTTAGGGAGTCTAGATTGCATGGTTAGGTAACCTTACATGCTACTACCCTTTCGGTAGGGGAATTGAAGCCAAATGAGCCGTGATAATAATGATGTGTCTCTGTTTCATCCTACAGCGGTAACCAGTCCGTCCAAAGATTCAATGGTCCACTGTTGATCATGTATTGGTAAGGTTGCATATGTTAGAGTTTGGACTCATGGACATCCAAGGAGTGGTCGAGTCGTGAGGGGTCATAAGAGCATCTACCCCAACAATATGTGGATGACCATAGGGTTAGGGAATGGAGTCCAACAGCAGTAGCCAGTCCGTGAGAGTTCTCATTCCTAGGTAGAGAAAGATAAGGAACCAAGTTGGTTGGTGCCATAGGGGAAGTATTTGGACTTCTATAGTATGTTACTGTATAACCTTGCGTTGGATTAGAAACCCCGACATACGCCAGTACTCATGCCAATAGTCGTGGTAAGAGAGTGTTGACTTAAACCCCAGCCATGGTTGATTGACGAGGACTGAACTCCTTTACCCAGGATCCCAACAAAGGTAACCAATCCGTGAGGGATCAAAGTGACTAGACCTACTTAGAGGAGGACTAGTGTTATATCTTAAAGCATATCAGCCGTCTAGAGACTTGCATAGTTAGATCTTAGTAGCATTCATATACTTGCATATTATTCATTACATATATGCTTACTTGGATATATTGTCATATGTATGTGAGATGTGTTATCCTTTCTAAGTTCTTCAAAACTCATTCATTTTTTTGTATGTTAAATTATACTGTACAGATAGTGTTTCAAAATCAGGAGAAGTTCCGTATGACTGGAGCAACTCCTATGAAGAGAATATGGTACCGTCAGTGGGAGATGGAGATATAGGCCACGAAGCCTCTTGCGAGTTCTTGGAGTGCGCTTACAACACCCATTGACGGTAGAAGGAGGCAGATAACCCGACATTTTTAGAAGTCCTTCGAGAAGAACTGTAGAAACCCCCCCCCCTTTATTCCTAGATTAGAAGAGCAGTTTTTGGCTTAAGAGCAAGCTACTGGAAAGAAACTGATTTAGTTTATTATTTCCGTTGCACTTGACAAATTTTGGAAACTTGATTACTTTGATTCTTTTCTTAATTCATTTTTGGAGTATTTTTGGACTCTTGTAATCCTTTCTAATTTGAAGACTTGTTATTGCTTATAATTACTATTTTTGCATTTATTAATATTGATGGTAAGACCGTGGATCCTATGACAGATCGCACCCACAGGTTGTCAGGCGGAACCGAGACCGGCGGGTGGCGTGTGACAGAAGATACTAACAGAAATCTACATGGTGAAGCAACTACAAATGCACCTATTACAGGAAGTGATACAGTTGAAACTGAAGCACAATTTCCAATTCACAGATCTACTCAGGTCTCTCAGCCTTCAGAGGGATTGCACGATTTTACCACTCATCATACAACTAAGTTCCCAATCCAGTCTCATATAAGTTATGATCATATCTCCCCTCAATATTTTATATATCTTTCAACCATTGAAGACCACAGGAGCTGGCCAATTTTATTAAAGCTAAGAATTCACCTAAATGGGTGAAGGCTATGAATGAGGAACTAGAAGCTCTGCATAAAAACAAAACATGGGATATAGTGCAACTCCCAAGTGGCAAACATCCAGTTGGATGTTGTTGGGCCTACAAGACCAAATTCAAGAGTGAGGGATTCTAGATTTAAGGCAAGGATTGTTGCCAAAGGATATACTCAAACATATAGAGTTGATTATAGTGAGACATTTGATCCTGCAGTTAATATGAATACTATAAAAGTGTTGATGTCAGTTGTCGTTAATTGTGGATGGCCACTTTTGCAAATGGATGTAAAAAATGCATTTTTACAGAGAGACTTACAAGAAGAAGTATGTATGGAAATCCTTTCAGGCCACTACTAGAAAAACAAGATGGACTTGCTTGTAAATTGAAGAAAGCAATATACGGCCTAAAACAATCGCCACGAGCATAGTATGAAAAGTTAAGTACATCTCATATTAGATTTGGATTCACTAGAAGTGGATCAAATTTCTCCATGTAAAGAAAACTTCTACTGGTACAACAGTAATTTTAGTATATGTGGATGATATTGTAATTACTAGAGATGATCATCAAGGAATCAATACCCTCAAAGAATATTTGAAGAAGACTTTTGACATCAAGGACTTAGGACAGCTTTGGTACTTCCTTGGAATTGAAGTTGTAAGGTCTAGTAAATGATTATTCATCTCTCAAAGGAAATATGTTCTTGACTTGTTGAAGGAAACTGGAAAATTGAGTGTGGAACCAGCCAACACACCTATGGATTACACTTGTAAGGTTAATAGTAATGATTCTCCATTTCAAGATAATGATTGTTTTCAAAGGTTGGTTGGAAAATTAATTTACTTGACCATTACCGACCCTGCCATTGCATATGCAATGAGCTATGTCAATTAGTTTAAATATAATCCTACCAAAGGGCACATAGAATTGGTTAATCACATACTACGTTATCTTAAGTCTTCTCCAGGAAGGGGCATTTGCATGAAGAAGAATGAACACACAAACATTGAAAGATATGCCGATGAAGATTGGGCTGGCAATCCTACTGATCAAAGATTAACTATTGGCTTTTGTGTATTCGTAGGAGAAAATTAGTCTCTTGGAGAAGTAAAAAACAAAATATTGTCGCTCGTTCTAGTGCAGAAGCAAAGTACAAAACAATGGCGTCTGCAACTAGTGAATTAATCTGGATTGGTGCCTCCTTCAAGAATTGGGGTTGAGAAGTTCTAAAAAAACCGTGAAGCTATTCACCGACAATCAAGCGGCTATACACATTGCCTCTAATCCGGTGTTTCATGAAAGCACTAAACACATTGAAGTTGATTGTCATTTTGTTCGTGAGAAGGTTCAGAATGGAACTATAGAAACCCCTTATGTAAGAAGGGAAAATCAGCTTGCAAAAGGGATCGTTTCAAATTGCGTTGAGCAAGTTGACCTCAAATGATGTCTTCGACCCAACTTGAGGGGGAGTGTTATGAATATAACTTGCTAGTCTCCCAACTCTATAAGGAGACTAGCAGAGAGGGGGAATCATATTAGAACTTAATTTCTTATGGAATTATTACTCTTTACATTTCAAGATAATGAAACCTCACCCCATAAATAAGTTGATTGAGGTTTTCTTGCCGTGGATGTAGGCTTCACAATGAATGTCAAGCCACGTTAATTATTGGGTTCTTTTGTGTAAATGTGTATGATAAATTTAACAATTCTCAGTGGGTGGGATATCTTTGCTGAAGATCTCTTTAGGAAACCATTTTAGAGTTCCAATCCTTTCCAACACGTCTTGTGGCGAACCCGAGCACTGAGTTTCCCGCAATTCGCCTTATTAATCAAAGTATGTTCACTCTCAACCACTCGTCTTGTTCTGTCATCATGCCATCTCAGGGACAAAGGGTCGAGCTCTCCTGTTCATTCGTATTCCTCGATTGAAGGTCATGAATCCGGTTTAACTTATTTGGACCGAGTCAGAATTTGTACAAGAAAACTCATAAATATAACCCACATATGTTGCACCAATTGTGATGCAAGAAATGGTATAAGAACTTATGAAGAGATAGCCAGCATATAGGGGATAGGACCCTTTGACGAGTACCACCACTTGTTTACCAAGCATAAGTAGATCCAAATAAGCACTAAAAATACTATTTTTATAACGTAATTTTGCCATTAATGGTGGGAAATGGAAAACCTTGGTCCACAATTGCTTTTTAAATTGATTATGAAGAAACTTTTCCTATGTTGATATCCATGTTCTCATTCTCATCCTTTTCTCCAAAGGAGCTGGAATCCTTTATCTGTGATGGTAGAGGACTATATTTTCTTTACATCCCTCCACCACATAATTTAGGAATGGATCCACTTCTGGTGCACCTTGTCAATATTCAGAGGTAGACTCCTTTCTAAATGCATGGTAGAAGGATATCAGATCGAACAGAACATCCTCTATGCATGGAGATAGAAGATTCAGACTCCAAACCTTATGCACCGTCATCTGGTCTAGCTACTCTTTCATACTGAAACATCAACAATTGTAAAGAAAATTACAAACCCGTGCACAAAGTGATTAAACCAAGCAAGAGAACATACAAAGTAGAAGTGGAGAAGAAAGTAGATCTAAGGACAAGGAGAGACATGAAAGTAAGATTGAAGCTTCTCTTTTAGAACTGCATGTTCCATCTTCAACAGTCCCACAGCATTATTGCATCTGCACACGCATACATCACATGAACTTCAAATTGGACCAGTTGCAGAGACAGTCGGTTAACTCTTTTAAATGAGAAAGAGAGCATAGGTAGAATACAAACACTTACCCTACTACATTTCTAGTTTCACAGTATTGTTGAAAATCTGAAGTAGTTGCATCTTTAATCTTTTTAGCTCCAACACTGTTACAAATCATGTATTAATTGTTTTTAATTTTTGGCTTTAAAGGTGATATCATATCCACAAATTAGTTTTTAATTATCAATAATTACCATGAACAACTACCCTTCAGTTTATGCATGTAAAACTTCAGCTTATTGAAATCAATGGGATCCTCATTCCTGTGTAAATTATCTCCATCATAATTAATTATTAATGTTATTATAAATAAAAAGATTAAGCGAGGAGAAACCTAGTAATGAAATTTTAAATTTTTTCTTAAAAGGATTAACTTACAGTCCTTTCTCCATATTATTCATATCTTGTGAAGAATCATTGAAGAAAAGATTAATAGTATCTTCAACAAAACTAGGGTTATTCTTATCCTGCAACTCTTCTAAATGAGTAAACTGCGGATCAAGGTAACCCTGCAGCAATCCGCCATTTATTTTATCGGATGAAGTTAGAGAATGAACAGACAAATGTTCAGTGTACAGCTAGAGGAGATGTTAGAAACCCTATTTTGAACTTCATTAAATCCTACTATGTACCAGATGCTAAAATGAAATATTTTTTTCATTGAAGTTTACGAGAAACTTTCACATTTCAGGTTTTTATACTAGAATAAGATTAATTATATTAAGGTGACAATCATGGTCAGCTACAGAAGAAAAGAGGGATAGAACCTCATTGAAGAGAGCATTTTTCAAGATAGCAACATGATATATCAGATGACGTTTGTCCATTTTTGAATGGGAAAATGTGAGAAGGTAGTTTTGGACTATTAAAAATGAGGTTTGTTGGACATAAACACCAACCCAAGCATTAGACTAGAGAAGATAAGAGAGGAGGAGAAGGAACAGGGACATGGGGAGAAGATGAGAGACATCTATTTTTGTGCACTTTCGCGTGATACCTTGCAATAAAAGATTTGTGCGAAGGCAACAGATTAACATACATTCATTTTGCATTTGAATGATTTATAGTTAGCTAGGGAACAAAAATTTTTGCGTAAAGTGATTTTTTTTCTTTTTCCAGAGAGAAATATTTTTGGGTGTGTAGTTGCCATTGTAATGTATTAATTAATGTTTTTTGTGGGAGAATATATTTGTTTTTTTGTAGAAAATTATAACTTTTATTTACGGACAAAAAATACAAGTAAACAAAAATCCCTACACTAAGGACTTTTCTCTTGATTATTCCTTGAAGACTCTAAGGTATTATTCTTCCCTGTTGCAATTGAAGCATAGGACTCGTTTGATAAGCCACCAAGCGTTTCTGCTTTGAGTAACATCAAAAACAGTTCTAAGTATTTCTAAAAGTGGAAACATTTTTAAGCATTTGATAAAATATGTTTTCAGAAATAGAAACAACTCTATGTAAGCATTTGAATCTCTTGTACTTCTCCTGCAACTCTAAATCCAAATCCAACTCGAATGACAATTCCAACTCTTGAATGTCAAATTCCGTAAATGTCCCTTTCAAAACTATATCACTTAAAGTTTACTCGCACCCAACTTTTATTTCAAGAAACAGTTGTTGCGTCAAAAGTAATTTTCGGATCATAAATTTCAATTTATATTGTCAAAAATCATGCAAGACAAAACAATTTTATCAAATAGGTCCTTTGAAGAATGAGCAACTATGGATTTTGTTTCTAAAACTTAAAAGTACATCAATTAAAAATCGCATGTAAGAATTCCAAAATTTTGTTCATCCAAAAATAATAATGGCTACCACCAAACGACAAAGGTTGGGGCTGTTTCATTACACCATCACACATGAAAGCGTTGATTTGTTTTGCTGAATTGTCCTCCTTGACAAGTAGTGACGATTTGCTTTTACCTCTCAATTTTGGGCTCGACTTCAATGCTACGCAATTAATGTGCAGCACTGTGCTGTGGACGATCGAGATCAAGAAGAAGAAGAAGAAGAAGAGATGGTGGCCATTACCAAGTGAAATCATCGATGGCACCTTCCGCAATGATGGATCACAAAAAGAATTGTTTCATTTTAACATATGAAATGGATTAAATGGCTTAAAAAATTAAAAAAAAAAAAAAAAAAAAAAAAAAAAAAAAAAAGAAGAAGAAGAAGAAGATTAATCAACTTCACATGTGGCAAGTGTCACTCCAGAATCTAGAATGTCACATCTAGACTCAAACATGACACATCATCCATCATTTGTTTGCCACATATACCTATCACTTGATGCGATGCTTGGTGCCACTTGGCTTGTCTCTATCATGGTCTAAACCAAGGTTCGAAAAATTGCTCTATGTCTCTAGCTATGTCAGTGGCCGGTGACACCACCAACACGACATATCATGATATGTCAGGCAACATTTGGAGGGGTGTCGATGAAAAATCGACCCCTAGTTTCGAGGGGTATTTGGGATCATTTTAGTCTGAATTTTGTTGTGTAGCCTAACTTGAAGCCAATAAACACACTAAGGGCGTTATTATGACATAAAACATCACCTAAACTAATATTCTTAATCGACACATGCCCAGCTGTATGAGGGCGAAACAAGAAGTCTAGAAAAATCGTAGATTTGTATGAATCCTGGTTAATCGACAAAAACAATGTAATAGTCGGCGATAAAGAAGCAAGATGTACTCGTAAATGTCAAAGATCTGAGCAAAATAGGATTAAAATGCAAAAAACAAGAAAGAGAAGCGACATTGGTGACATGAGGCATATCGACGATATATCATCGACCTCATGTCAGAGGGGGGTGTCATGTCGCCCCACTCTAACATGGTAATATATCGCCGACACTTCAAACCATGGGTCTAACACATGGTGTTGATAAGATTTTACAAAATCATCATTAAAGGGTTGTTGAAGTCAAGTGGTGATGACCCGCGCCAATTAGTGAAGCAAAGGTCATGGATTCAATATTCAACACTCGCTAAGGTATAAGTAATAGTCTCCACTGATATCAGTGGTTCACCATTGGAATTCCCTAGTTCGTTTCTTACATGTTGCATGATTTATTAGTTAATTACTTATTGATCTGTCAGGCTTACACCCTTAGCCGATAGTGAGTGACTTTTTTTTCCTCCGATAGTGAGTGACTTTTTTTCCTCCAATAGTGAGTGATTTCCTCCAAAAGGAGTGTCGAATTAGCAAAGTTCAAAGAAGCTTTCAACAACAGAAGCAATTAACTATAACCTATTGGTCTGAGCAAGCAAGTAATAGCATGGAAATACCAAGACTTGCTAGAGGCAGAGGAAGAGGGCGAAATATTCCAGCAAGACAGCTTGAAGAAGGACAATCTGCTTATACTGACCTCATTCTCTCTGATGATGAGGAGCTGGAAATAGATGAAGTAAGAGAGCAAAGAGCAGGGAAAAATTATTGAAGGCAATCAGTATATGAAGCATTGCCTATGGCATGGAATACAGTGAAACCAGTTACTATTGGTCAACTAGATACTGACATGTACTCCTTCCAATTTGGACATACTTAGGACATGCTGAATGTCATCGAAGAATCGCCATGGTCAGTTGCGGGTAATCCTCTCATACTCGAACTCTGGAAAGAAGAGAAGAACTTGACATTCAACCACATAGATCTATGGTTCCAATTTCATAATATTCTAGTGGACATACTCGATACCGAATTGGGGTTTCAAATCGCTGAAAAAGCAAGCTCACCTGGACAGGGGATGCTCATCGATGGCATTCAATTTGGGACAAAGGTAAGATACTTCAGGTGCCGAGTCACTGTTGATCGCAAGAAGCCGTTGAAACAAATCATTCCTCTTCGAAGAAGAACTGGAAAGCAAGATGTAGTGAATATTAAATGGGAAAAACTTCCATTGGTTTGCTATTTGTGCAGAGTGCTTGGCCATGAGGACCGTCGTTGTCCTTCGTTATTTGGGGAGGGAGGAAGTAGTAGTTGTAGACTAAGCTTTGGTCCGAACATCAGAGGCTCTCCACCGGATCGGTGACTGGTAGAAAAAGCCGAGATAATCCATTACGGCGAAACGCAACTTTTCCGACGAAGGGTACCAGAAGCACACCGGCTGTGACACCCAGCCCAAATCTAGCCCGAAGACCCGATCTGTTTTGGGTGAAGTCGGGTTTTGTTTAATGTTGACTTTGAAGTTTGACCGTGATTTCAGTTTTACTATCTTTTAAAATCTTAGGAAGCCATGTCAGACCTTTCCCTTAGGTTTGATCCAATGTCCCAAAATGAGGAAGATGTCTTTGTGGGCCGTCTCAGTAGAAGATATAGTGTTTGACTCAAAACCCATGGATATTGATGATGGTGTTTCCTTATGGAAACCTTACTTGATTTGGTGTTGAACTATTTATTTGTGAAGAAGAACTTGATTGATGGACCTAAAGCTTAGTTGGACCTGGTTTGAAGACATCCCTCCATACTAGGTAAGTAGTATGATGCGTTGAAAGAAGCCCATCCAAAAATATTGAAGTTAGGCCCATTAAATCCTTTGTTTTGAACAAGCTGTCCAGGCAGTGGCATTTTGGTAAATATCTGTTTTGAAGGTTTTCAAAAGCTTTATTTCAATAATTTCGTGGTAAACTATTCCCATTATGTTTCTAAACCTCTTGATGGCGTGGGAAAGACCTTTGAACTTCCTCTTTGGCGACCAATCAACCAACAGGGTCAGTTTGGTCAGTTTAGTGAAACCCTAGTAATTCTTGAACTCTTTGTGATATGTAAAAGGGGGAACTCCATGTTTTTCACTCTCATTCAATTCTAAGTCTTTGGAGAACGTGGGAAGATCCCTAGAACCTCTCCTTCGAAGTCAAGGAAGATCCTCAAGCATCTCTTCAAAATTCTTCATTGGTTCCTCTTCTAAAAGGTTAATATTCAATTCGTTTCTTCTTTAATTCATTTTTTCTTCTCTACTTCTGATATTTTGATTTTGAGAAGGGTATTACACTACTGTAATGACCTCTTCTTTAATTCTTTTAGCCGTAGAGTGAATTCCACAATTCACTCTATGTTCTTGAAAGCCATATGGCGATGATTCTTGAATTTGATTCCACCAAAGCTCTTAATGATACTTTCCCTAATTTTCTACCTATCTTTATGATTGTGGGGAATGTCTCATATTATTACCATAACCTTCCCTTGTGTCCTCATGATTGAGGAGTTGATCCCTAATTTTCCTTGGACCATTGGAAACCTAAAGGGTGAGATTTTGAAGGGAAATTCTTGGGTAATTCTCATGAGAGGGTAACCAATTGGCAACCCTTCTATTTTCTATTAATTCTTTGGACTCTCCCCAAAACCTTTCTTGATTGTAAATTCTTTGTCCTAAGGGTGAATCTTTATTCTCCCTAGTCTTTTCGTGGGATACACGGATTCTTGTTAGTAAATCCCTAATTGTATGATTTGAATTTCTTTCCTTTCACTTTAACTGAGAACCTTATTTTCTCTCATTAGTAGACCCTTTCTAATTCCATTCAATATTTTGAAATACTAATGAGAGATTCCTTTATCTATCTTGGGTTGTTTTTGTGAGAATTAATTATGGGTAACTCTCATGAGAGGTAACCATATCTGAAACCCTAATGTTCTTTTATCTGTTGGAAACTTCCCAACACTTTTTCAGATTGTGCATTCTTTGTTTCTATTTCCCATGGGTGAATCTTGATTCTTTGTTTCTCTTTCCCTTGGGTGATATTTTTGTTAACCTAAACTTGATCACTATATTTTCTTCATGATCCATGTTTAACCTAATTAGGATTTCTAATTATTCTTTCTTCGTTCTTGTTCTTGGTTGAGATCAGGAAAAAGATGATGCATCCTTACAACCATCTATTCCATGATCTCATTCTATTCTTTGAGATCTATGATCATCATCATGATCTTAACCCTAGCCAAATAAATTCCTTGAAACCCTAACCCTTGAATGATCTTTCTGGAAACCTTTTGTAACCTTCCATGTGAGGGAAACCTCATGGGTAATATTTCTATTAACCTAGACTAGATTTCCTATGATTTCTTGTTATTTTCTTGATAACAATCATTCCCTCTCTTTCCGTGATCATAACCTTTTCATGAGCCATATGTTATGATGAAACCCTAACCCCTTTATTATTGACCTATTGAGATTGATTTTTCGGACTATGATCTCCCCCATGTCTTCATTTGGGTTAGGTTGTACTTGGTCTTCAACCCCATGAGCAAAGCACCATTGTATAGCAATATACATAGGGGTGGTTGCTAGTGGCGGTCGATTGAACCAAGTGACCGCCTGGAGCGACCGCCCGGTCTGTTTTGGGGGTTTGCCCTATTTTGTCCCCTGTTCGTTATAAATAGCATCCCTCGCCCTATTAACGCATTATTATGTTCAGGATTGCTATTTTGGGCGATTAGGCGGCTGTGGAAACTTGCGGGATTCAGGTCTGAAGTGCTGTTAATGATATGAAACCTTTTCTCTTCTATTCTTGGTGATTCTGATTAAGGTAATGAATCTCCATCTGCAATTCTCTTCTTTTTAACCTCTAATTGATATGAACCCCTTCTCCTTTTTGTTAGTGGTTACCCATTTGATTTGTTGTATCTCCCTTTTCAATGTTCTTGATGAGATCCCGTCCAGAAACGAATCCCCGCATTTGTTTAATGGATGGATCCCATCAAGGGGAATGATTTGGGTAATAAATCTTTGTTAATTTTACGGTTTCTTGTTACCCCCTTGTTCTAGACCTATTAAGCTTGAAATTCAGACTAAGATCATCCCAAAACGGATTGAAATCGGATGATAAAAAGTCTGATTTTCGGAGTTGGAAACTGTCTGAAACAGGGGTGGTCGCTTGTGGAGGTCGCTTAACTTAAGCAACCGCCACAAGCAACCAGCTGGTTTCCAGTGACTGTGTAGGTTTGATTTTTGAATTGTTTTGACTCTTGACTCTTATACATTCTTGTAACCCTATGCCTAGGTGTTCTCTGTTTCAAATAAAAGTCTTATAATAATTTTTGGATTGCAAGTTAGAGGACTTCTACTAAATTACAGGTAAGGACATGCATTCTTATTTATATGCAATTACATATACATGATGATTCTGTTGTTCTATTTACTATTCTTTGATCATGTAACTTGCTGTAATTGTATAAAGCATGTGAATCTTATTGTATACTCACTGTTTGTGGTATTCCTTGATGTACTTCATCTTTCATGATATTGCACAACTGTTCATGGTATGATAAAGAGTGATTGTAGTGTAGTTGTGATGGAAGGGGTATTCCTTTGGGATATCTTAGCTTGGGATATCAGAAGGCTGTGGAATGGAACACATGCCTGCTGATGTCTCCAGCACTATCATGATTACTGGATGACATACTTAGGAGTGTCTAGAATTGCATGGCTAGGTATCCCACATGCTATTACCCTTTCGGCAGGGGAATTGAAGCCGGGTGACCCGTGACAATAGTGACGTGACTATGTTTCATCCAACAGCGGTAACCAGTCCGTGCGGAGACTCAGGGGTCCACTATTGGTCATGTAATGATAGGGTTGCATATGTTAGGGTTGGGCTCATGGACGTCCAAGGAGCGGACCGGGTGTCGCGAGGAGTCATGAGAGCATCCGCCCCAATAATATGTGGATGACCATAGGGTTAAGGAGTGGAGTCCAACAGAGGTAGCCAGTCCGTGAGGATTCACACTCCTAGGTTGCGAAGGATACTGAACCGAGTTGGTTGGTGCCATAGGGGAAGTATCTGGACTTCATATAGTATGCTACCATTATGACTTGCATTGGATTAGAAACCCCGACATGCGCCAGTACTCATTGCCAATGGTTGTGGTAAGAGAGTGTTGACTTAACCCCCAGCCACGGTTTTGCAAGCCAGGTGTGGACTTACCCCTTTGCCCAGGATCCCTACAGAGGTAACCAGTCCTTGCCGGATCAGAGTGATGAGACTTACCCAAAGGAGGGCTGGTGTATATCTTAAAGCATGTCAGCTGTTAGAGACTTGCATAGTTAGATTTTAGTAGCATTCATATTTCTCCATACCATCCATATCATTTCATCTGTGCATTCGTGGATTGTATTGACATATATATGAGAATTGCTTGTTCCTTACTGAATTCGTTGGAACTCATTCCTTTCATTGTATGTATTATATAAACTGTACAGATGGTTGCGCAACGTCGGAAGTTGGAGATGATTCGTATGAAAGAGCCTTCTCGTTTGAAGCTGATGTAGCACAGACAATGATACATGAACTTGCAGAGCATGAAGCCTCCTGAAGATGAAGATTATTTAGTTATTTATTTTGCTTCTGCTGAACTCAATATTACTTTAGATTCTTGATTTTCCCTCTTTCGTTCGTTCTTGGATATTTATTGGAGTATTTGGACTCCTGTAACCTTTTTATTAATTATTGCACTATTCTTGCTCTTGATTACATGTATTTGTATTTATTATTATTGATAGACCAAAACCATGGATCCTGTGACGGTTCGCACCCACGGGTTGTCGGGCGGTTAACCGGGCCCGGCGGGCGGGGTGTGACACCGGCAACCTGCGGATTCATCGCCGAGCACCCATCCATTGCAGAGAGGAAATGACAACAGGTCAATTCCAACTGTTAAGGTTTTTGAAAATCTGCATCATGCGATCGGTTCGAGACCACAGAATCAGATGTCGAAACCCCTGCAGAGGACGAACACGCCTTTGGTGCTTCAGATCACGCCCCAAAACCAGCCATCTCACCACGATCTGGCCGAATCTCCCACGGCAGCCCTGCAAGACCAATTGTATGCTTTTCTTCAAAATATCCCACCCATCTCCTCTCTCTTCCATCACCCGAACCCTACTCCACATTCCACGAAATTGCAACAGCTTTTAATCTCTCTCCTCCCTAATCTAGAAGCTTTCCAAATAAACCCAAATAATCTCTTAACCACTCACTCCCTAATCACTAACCAACCCACCACCCACATCCCTCACTCAAGCCCACATCAAAAACCCATAACTCAACTTCAATCTCCCTTGGCCCAAAATCCAATTTCAAATATTCCTAGCCCATCCAAAGTTTGTAACCCACTTCCCAACCCACCTCCCACCCAATTCTCAAATGATCCATTACCCACTTCACATATGGACTTAGTTATCTCCACATACCCCCACATACCCAGCCCACACAACTCACCCTATTCTTCTACGTCCCACTCACCCACCCCTTCCCCAACCAGCTCAAAAAAGAAACGCATTAGAGAAGATGAAGAAGAGATACCGACAGATACAATTGAACTTGGTGAGAAGCAATTGACCCTTCAAACAGCCGTGGTGTATGGTGGAGACCATCACCACGGTTCCCAATGATCATCCAGAGCTAGAACTGCAGAGGGCTGGTGGGTTCCTCAATAGTTCGTGTGCTCCTAAAACTCACCAAAAAAAAAAAGTCCAGATATCTTGTTTCTGATGGAAACAAAAGCCAGAAGCAACAGAATTGAAAAAGTAAGGCAACAATTAGATATGGACTTTTGTTTTGTAGTAGAAGCAATAGGAAAGGCTGGAGGGCTGGCCATTTTTTTGGAAAAAAAGAATTTCTCTAACTGTTAAGGAAGCTTCAATGAGGATGATCGACTGTTGGATATCCTTATTACCAAAAGGTAAAAGTTTCTGTCTCACTTGTGTCTATGGAGATCCATCTAAAAAGCTTAGACAAGAGGTATGGAACTTGCTACTTGATCTTAGTAAAAAAAGATCAGAAAGTTGGCTCTGTACAGGTGACTTTAACTCTTTCCTAGCTTGGCCTGAAAAGAGTGGGGGTACGTGTAAAGGGTCTAGAGATGTCCAACAATTTAGGGACATGGTAGATGGCTGTAACCTGATTGACTTGGGCTCTCATGGAGCACAATTCACATGGAGTAACAAGAGATTGGGCAAGGAGAATATAAGAATCAAGCTTGATAGAGCTATGGCCAATCCAGAGTGTCTACTAAAATTCCCTGAAGCAGCTGTGTATGTGTAAGTAGCTGTATCATCTGACCATGCTCCACTTACAATAGATACAGATGGAAGAGTATCGAGAGGTAAGAGACCTTTTAGATTTGAAGTAATGTGGCTTAGAAATCCATCATGTGAAACAGTTATCCAACAAGCCTGGAGTCTAGAAGGGGAAGAGAATGAGCCATCAATTCTTTTCAAAAAACTAAGCTGGTGTCAAGAAGAACTACAAAAATGGAACAAAGATTGTTTCGGGCATTTACAATCTCAAATCCAAAAGCTGGGGAAACAATTGGTACAACTTAAAATCAAAAGGCTGAAAAAGAAACACAAGTCATAGAGAACAGGTTGACAAAAGAACTTGAAGAGCTCTTGAAGTGTGAAGAAATATTCTGGAAACAAAAATCTAGAATAGAATGGCTCAAGGATGGGGAATCAAACACATCTTTCTTTCATGCCAAGACTGTGACAAGAAGAAGATTCAATCGGGTTCTTAAACTTAAGCAAAGAAGTGGAAAGTGGAGTTCTACAGAGGAAGAGGTCTATGAAATGTTTGAAGATTATTACTCAGAGCTCTTTACATCTGTGGAGGTGGAGGATCATCACATTCAGGAGGCCCTTAAGGACATCACAACAACAATCACTGAGGAACAAAACCTACATCTCATTTCACCACCATCGGAGGAGGAAATAAAGCAGGCACACTTTAACATGAAACCTCTGAAAAGTCCAAGTGTGGATGGTTCCCCCCCCCCCCCCCCGGGTATTTTTTCAAAAATTTTGGGAGCGAACACATGAGGAATTGTGCAACTTTATATCCAAATTCTTTTCTATAGGTTTTTTTCCACAAGGAAGCAATGATACACTTGTGTGTCTGATCCCAAAGAAAGATAACCCAGAAGGAGTGGAAGATTTTCAGCCAATCAGTCTATGCTCAGTAGTAGTTAAAGTTGCAACCAAAGTGCTAGCGACAAGATTGCATCAAGTGCTCCCAGCAATCATTCCATCTTCACAGACGGCCTTTGTACAAGGAAGAGTGATTTCTAATAATATCTATAAAGCTCATGAGGCCTTCCATTACATCAAAGGACGGAAGAAAGGGAAGAAATATTTGTTAGCACTAAAGTTAGACATGAAGAGAGCATATGATAGATTGGAATGAAAATTTTTAGATGCTATTCTAACAAGACTGAATTTTGGAGTAAAGTTCAGAGACATGGTGATGAACACATTGTCATCGGTGAAGTACTCTTTCTTGGTGAATGGAGGGGAAAGATTTGAAATCACTCCAGAAAGAGGCTTAAGACAAGGTGATCCACTATCCCCAGCTCTTTTTGTGATATACTCCCAATGTCTCATCAATCTCATTACCCAGAAGGAGATTACAAAAGAAGCCACAGGAATTAAAATCCGGGGAAGAACATTACCTCTTACCAATCTAATGTTTGCGGATGATTGTATCTTGTTCTCAGAAGTGAAATTGAAGAGCATTCATACCTTGAAGGAATGTGTGGAGTTGTTTTGCAAAGCATCAGGACAAGCAATCAATCCCACAAAATCTTCTCTTTGTTTTAGCCCTAACACTCCATCAAGGATTAAAAGATGGTTTTCGAAAATCCTTAAAGTCAGATATGGTGATGGCCCGCAGAAATATCTTGGTTTGCCTACGGATTTTGGAGTCTCAAAAGTTGAGTTATTTCATTCCTTGAGTGATAAGATGGAAAGGAGATTTAATGGTTGGGAGAAGAAATTGATGAATCAATTCAGCAGGGAAGTCCTACTCATAGCGGTGGCACTCCCCTCTATCAACTATGTCACTTCTCACTTCAAGATACCAAAAAGCATCCATGATACAGTGAAAGCAAAAGCATCAAGATTTTTTTGGAGAGGCAATGAAGATAAAAATCCCATATTTTGGATGTCTTGGAAAATGTTGAGTAGAAGGAAAGAGAATGGAGGTATTGGCTTGAAAGATCCTCTTTTACACAATCGGGCTTTGCTATGCAAAGTTGCTTGGAGATTATTCTCACAACCGGAAGCGGAATGGGCAAAGTTTCTTAAAGACATCTACTTTCCCCATTGTTCTTTTCTTGAAGCAAACTCAAGAAACAACCCCTCATGGGCATGGAGAAGTATATTGGAAGGAAGGAAGGTTTTAGAACAAGGACTACTTTGGAAGGTGGGTACCGGATTACAAATAAACATTTGGAATGCACAATGGGTTCCGGGATTGGAAAATTTTAGAGTTACCTCTTCAAAACCGGAGGACTATGACATTGAGGTGGTAGCGGACATAATCAACCCACAAAGCCGAACATGGTTAGTAAAGAAGATTAAGAGGATTTTTGTGAAATCCCCCGGATTTGTACCCCTTTAACCCGTGGTTTCAAGACCGAGATCCCGGGCCTTGATTCGGCGACAATCGTGGACCATTCAAGTCAAGCCCAAAGGATTGGAAATGGAACCAATGTTGGTGGATGATCCTTGTAATGACTCAAAAACTCTCCTAAAGTTGAAGTGAAGAGAGAAGATTAATCACGATAGTGTAAAAAGGGTGATCTTGAAATGTCCATAGGTCAACGATGGAGAATTCGATTGACACGAATAAGGTATCAAATCGAAGATCGTTGAAAGACCTTTCCAACGACTCAAAAATCATCAAAATCAGAGTTCATTTGAGTGTCAAACCATGGACCAGAAGTTTGGGCCGTTTGGGTGAACCAACCCCCATCCCATTTTCTGTTTAGGGGCAAAATTGGAAATTCGGATTTTAAAACCCTATTTATGTTTTATCTCATCCGTAAACGCATTTTTGGAGGCTAGAAAGAGGCGGAGGCTTTGGAGAAAAGGAGAAACAAAAGAGAGGAGCGATTTCCATTATTCCGAAGGTGTCTGTGATCGGAATCTTCGCAAAATCACTACGAAAGGTTAGTTTTCTTTAACCCTTCCCTTTAATCATAGTTGGCGAGAATTTATCTTCTCTTCTTTTGTAGAGATCTTGAAAGGGAAGGTTGTTAGGTATCTTGGATGCTTTCCTTTATTATATTAATGTCCCTTCCTAGTTTGTGGGAGTAATTTCCCTTCTCTTTTTTTGAGGGATCTATGAAAAGGAATAATGATAGGTATCATACAAGCTTACCTTTTCTTATATTAATGTTTCCCTTGAGTATGGGAGTAATGGTAAGATCCCATGCTAAGGTTTACGCATTTTGACTCTCTAGGTCACCACGGGTGATTTATGAGAGTCAAATTTGGGGCTTTTTGAGATGGATCAAATTTAATAAAATTGAAGGTACCCGTAGGATCCTTTTGTTTCCAATTAGACTTTCCCAAAGTTTTGCTTCATTATAAACTTCGAATTGGTGACGAATTAAAGACCATTCACTAGTGAGGTTGAGAACTACCCTTTTTAACCTAGTTTTTCAGATTTGGGTTTTCGTGGGAAGATTTTAGGATATCCTTTGAAACCCAAATGGGCTCTAATTTGTGATAATTATTTCTTTTGCATAAATAGGTTAATATATCCTTAATCACTAATTTGTGGGAGTGGATTCTTGGATTTGGAGGAAGAACAAAGTAAAAGGTGAGGAATATACTTAACTTTATATTACATGTGTAATGATGTTAGTTTCTTTTCATTATTGATATCTTGTATTGCTTTAGTATTAACTTGTGGTTATTTTATGTCTTTTGTTAAATATGAATTTGCTATAATTTATGTTTATTATTACTTCTAATGTCGCTCCTTGCTTTGGAATCTATAATTGTTGTTATGAAATGGAATGTGATTGTATGAGAGGAGAAATATTATTATTTCCTCTACCTTGTATTTTCTACTAGGGTTGTGGGTTCACCCATTGCCCTAGTGACATTATATGATTGCTTATATTGTGGTTGTGAATGGGGAATGCCCTTTTGACATTTCTGCCATAGGATACCAGAGGAAGCGGTATGGGACGCATTCCTATGGTGTCCTTAGCTATTTCCCGATTACTGATTTACATATTTAGGGCATGTCTAGAAGTGTTTGGTTAGGTGACCTCATAAGTACTACTACCCTTTTGGCAGGGGTATTGAAGCCAGTTAACCCGTGATGTTAGTGGCTGGGTCCTGTGTGTCAAGCAGGCCCACTATCATCATAGAGAGGTAGGGTTGCATATAATAGATAAGGGCTCATGGACGCTCAAGACCGGTGAAATGACCCGTGAGAGGACATAGAGATCATCCTGCCCATTATATGTGGATGACCACTGGGTTAATGAATGGGGTCCAACAGATGCCTCCCGTTGAGGATTCCATTCATAGGTGGGAAGGTATTGAACCAACAAAGCACTAGCCGTGAGGGAGATATCTGGACCATATGTAGTACGAGACTGTATAACTTTGCATTGGGCTTAGAGTAATCCTTGACACGCGCCAGATCTTATACCAATGGTGATGTGAGAGAGTGGTGACTTAGTCCCCAACCATGGCTTGACAGGACTTTACGCAACAACCGCGGAGAACCCAACAGATGTGCATCAGAGCCGAGAGGGAAGAGTGATGAGACTGCCCAAAAAAGACTGGTGTATGACTTAATGCGTGTCTACCATAGAGACTTCATGATAGAGTTAGGAGCATAATCATTCATATATCATATCATTGTCATTAATTTCATTATCGATATTTATGTTATATGTGTGGTGTGGAATCTTAAGAATGAATGTGTGATATGATGTTGAGTTGACCTCACTAAGTTCTGTTGAACTAATTCCTTTTATATGTCTTTTTTTATTAGATTATACTGCAGGTTATGAGGACTTATTCCAAATGGAGGATTTGTTGCTAGTATATCTTCTTGAAGGAGTGACCGAAGAAGAAGTGGACACACATGGAGCTTCATGCCAGTATCAAGACTATTCTTTTGGGTGGGATTCCATTAGAGAACTAGTCTAGTTTAGTTTTCTGCTGCGTTGGAAATTACTCTCTTTTCTTTTCAAAACTCTGATGTTATATTTTTATTTTGAAGTAATGGATGATTATAACCATTATTTCGATTTTGATAACTTAGTATGATAAACTTGATTTATTCTTGTCCATTTAATTATGCTATATCATATTTTGTATGGATTTGTCAATGAACCTAGATCTTGCGGTTTATCACTCCCACGGGCATTCGGGTAATGACCGGATCCGGCTGGGTGGGGTGTGACAATTTTCTTACAATATGAGGCTGAAGCAATACTAAGGATACCTCTTGCTCTTTTTCCTACTCAAGATTCTCAAGTTTTGGGTGCAAGCATTGATGGTAGATTCTCAGTCAAATCGGCCTACATATTACTTGAAAGAAGCCAAGAAAAAGAAGAAGAAAGAACTCCTTCGACATCTAAAGGGCATACTTGGGATGCTATGAACTCAACAAACTGGATGGATACATGGCAATGTAAAACACTTTCCAAAGTGAAAAATTTCTTGTGGAGAGCATGTAATGATAGTCTGGCCACTTCAATGGAGCTAAATAAGAGAGGAATGAAAGTAGATCAGCTGTGCGAGGCTTGCAGAAAGGAGGAGGAAACTATTACTCACACTCTCTTCCATTGTGAATTTGCTAAAGCAGTGTGGTTTGGGAGTCCACTTACTTGGAGAAGTTCGCATAAGGAACTCTATACCATGGCCGATTGGATGAAGACTTGGGCAGACATACTGATCTTAGAGAAGAAGGACGGTGAAAAAGTGAAGAGTATGATATCCTTTGTCCTTTGGTCCTTGTGGAAAGCTCGGAATTCAAGAACAGTTGGAGAAAATGTGATGACACCAACTGAGGTAATGCATCTGGCACTAAAAGCTTACTCTGAATCTTGGTTGGCAACCAAAACGGAAAATCCAAGGCCGACAACCGAAGCTAGTGAACACAAATGCATCCTGGCAACAGGAAACAAGAAAGGGTGGAATAAGGATCATCATTAGAGACTGAGAAGGAAAACCACTTGTGGCATCATCCATTCCCAAATCTTTCTCTTCTGTGATTGAGGGGGAAGCCGAGGCCATGCGTGCAAGGATGCTTGAAGCTATAGCAAATGGCTATGAGTTAGTGGAGGTAGAAACAGATTCCCAACTACTTGTGAATTATTTATCTGAGTCTCTCCTACCCCCTACATTTATTTTACCTGTGATAGAAGATATCAAATTCATCAATAGTAAGTTCTTGGGCTTTAAGTCCAGTTATATTTCTAGGAGATCCAACTGTGTTGCGAATCACCTAGTTAGGAAGGCCTACTTGGTTCACGGCCCAAGTTACTGGTCATGTTCCTCTGATTGTATTCTCTGTCTTTGTTCAGTTTCCAATCCTGCCCTTGTTTCTTAATAAAAGCTTGATTACCAAAAAAAAAAAAAGTAATAGTCTCCACCCCTAATATATAGCTACCAATTTCAAAAAATTAAAAAGATAATAAAATTACACAAAACTAAAAGTACAAGACAAGATTTATCATGATTCATCTGAAAGCTACAGTGTCCACTCTTAAGTAAAATGACTTCACTATGAAAAAGAACATCAGAGTACGACATTGTTTTTCTATTGAGAGCTATAAATATACATATAGATTTTGAAAAATAAAATAAAAAAAATAGAAAAGAAGAAGAGGAATGGGGACCTCCAACAAAATTTGAGTTCACAACTTTTCATTTCAAAGAGCTCAAAATCTAATCATTCCAACATCAAAAAACAATGACTGAAAAGCATCTAGGGCCGAAAAAGGGCCTTGAAAATTCTACATGGTGAAAATTTTTCTTCACCAAAACATATGGGAGATTTATCTAACTATATAATGTGCCAAAAGGTTGTTCAATGGCCATTAGACGCCCTGTTTTGTCGGCCATGGAGGAGAGATCATCTGCAGGTCTTTTGTGCTTTCCATCCTTCTAGCCATTGGATGAAGGCCACATGGACTATTTAAATTCACACTAGTTGATTTGGCATATGCATAAAACTGCAACTTAAAACTATTTAAATCCACACCATCGGACCTAAAGTTCTAGTTTTATATATGCATGTGCAAAGTTTGTATTTAGCTAATGCATATGCCGTTCATGTAGTGAGTGGAAAGAGAAGAACCACCAAGCTACTGGACATGGACGATTTGTATCCAACCGTTATACCATCCTAAAAATAATATAGGAAATTTTTCAGTGCCACCCCCTAAATCATTCAATTTATCAAACAAACCCCTTATTACTAACACCATTAGTTTCAATTAGTTTTTAATTATCTACTCCCAATATTAACCTTACATCTTAAATTTAAAATACTATTCATGATGCATACTCCCAAACTTTTAGAGGATACATGATTGAAAGAGGAAGTAATCACAGACAGAGAGGGAAACAAAAAAATGAATCGAACATGGGTTTTCGTTCAAGGTTATTATTGTCATTTTGAAATATTTAACTTGCTTACATTAATACTTAACAATGATTTTCTAACAACACTAAAGTTTCTTATGTTATAAATAATATTGATTGTGGATGTATGTGCGAGAATCATATATTGTATTTATTTGTAGACTCTGATATTTTCATATAAAAAAATATATTAATTTTATTATAAATATGTAATGAATAACTCAATAGAAGAATTGAACACAATTGTTTTTTTTTTTTTTTTTTTTGTGTCTTGAATATATTTATCAATTTTATAATACTTTAATAATATTTTTGTCTTATAGAAGGTTAGATTGATAAACTAGAAAAATCATGAGATGACATTAATTTTAAGGGATAACTTAGGGGTGCTGAAAAATCATGAAAGCGTTGATTTATTTTGCTGAATTGTCCTCCTCGATAATTACTGACATTTCGCTTTTTACCTCTCAATTTTGGGCTCAACTTCAATGTTGTGCAATTAATGCGCAGACTTGTGCTGCGGACGGTTGAGATCAAGAAGAAGAAGAAGAAGAGACGGTGGCCATTACCAAGTGAAATCATCGATGGCACCTTCCGCAATGATGGATCACAAAAAGAATTGTTTCATTTTAACATATGAAATGGATTAAATGACTTTAAAGGAAAAATAAATAAAAAATAAAAATAAAAAGAGAGAGAAAGAAAGAAAGATTAATCAACTTCACATGTGCCAAGTGTCACTCCAAAATCTAGAATGTCACATCTAGACTCAGACATGACACATCATCCATCATTTGTTTGCCACGTATACTTATCACTTGATGCGATGCTTGGTGCCACTTGGCTTGTCTCTATCATGGTCTAAGCCAAGGTTCAAAAAATTGCTTTGTGTCGCTATGTCAATGGTTGGTGACACCACCAACACGACGACATATCGTGATATGTCGGGCAACATTTGGAGGGGTGTCGATGAAAAATCGACTCCTACGAGGGCTATTTGGGATCATTTTAGTCTGAATTTTGTTGTGTAGCCTAATTTGAGGCCAAAAACACACTAAGGGCATTATTATGACCTAAAACATCACCTAAACTAATATTCCTAATCGATATATGCTCAGTTGTATGCGGGCGAAATAAGAAGTCTAGAAAACTCGCGGATTTGTATGAATCCTGGTTAATCAACAAAAACAATGTAATAGTTGGCGATAAAGAAGCAAGATGTACTCGTAAATGTCAAAGATCTGAGCAAAATATAATTAAAATGCAAGTAACAGGAAAGAGAAGCGACATTGGTGACATGAGGCATATCGACGATATATCATCGACCTCATGTCGGAGGGGGGTGTCGTGTTGCCCTACTCTGACATGGCAATATATTGCCGACACTTCGAACCATGGGTCTGACACATGGTGTTGGTAAGATTTCACAAAATCACCATTAAACGGTTGTTGAAGTTGGGTCATGATGACCCGCGCCTATTTGTGAAGCAAAGGTCATGGATTCAATATTCAACACTCGCTAAGGTATAAGTAATAGTCTCCACCCCTAATACAAAGCTACCAATTTCAAAAAATTAAAAAGATGATAAAATTACACAAAACTAAAAGTACAAGACAAGATTTATCATGATTCATCCGAAAGCTACAGTGTCCACTCTTAAGTAAAATGACTTCACTACGAAAAAGAACATCAGAGTACGACCTTTTTTTTCTATTGAGAGCTATACATATACATATAGATTTTGAAAAATAAAAAATAGAAAAGAAGAAGAGGAATGGAGACCTCCAACAAAATTTGAGTTCACAACTATTTCAAAGAGCTCAAAATCAAATTATTGCCAACATCAAAAAACAATGACAGAAGAGCTTCTAAGCCCAAAAAAGGGCCTTGAAAATTCTACTTGGTGAAAATTTTTCTTCACCAAAACATATGGGAGATTTATCTAACTACAAAATGTGCCAAAAGGTTGTTCAATGGCCATCAGACGCCCTGTTTTACCGGCCATGGAGGAGAGATCATCTACAGATCTTTTGTGCTTTCCATACTTCTACCCATTGGATGAAGGCCACATAAACTATTTAAATTCACACTAGTTGATTTGGCATATGCATAAAACCGCAACTTAAAAGTATTTAAATCCACACCATCAGACCTAAAGTTCTAGTTTTATGCATGTGCAAAGTTTGGATTTAGCTAATGCATATGGCGTTCATCTAGTGAGTTGAAAAAGAAGAACCACCAAGCTACTGGACATGGACGATTTGTATCCAACCGTTATACCACCTTAAAAATAATATAGACATTTTTAAGTGCCACCCCCTAAGTCATTCAATTTATCAAACAAACTCCTTATTACTAAAACCGTTAGTTTCAATTAGTTTTTAATTATCTACTCCCAATATTAACCCTACATCTTAAATTTAAAACACTATTCATGATGCATACTCCCAAACTTTTTGAGGATACATGATTGAAAAATGAAGCAATCACAGACAGTAGAGGGAAACGAAAAAACGAATCGAGCATGGGTTTTTCGTTTAATGTTATTCTTGTCATTTTTGAATATTTAACTTGTTTACATTAACACTTAACAATGATTTTCTAACAGCATTAAAGTTTCTTATGTTATAAATAATATTGATTGTGGATGTGTGTGCGAGAATCATATATTGTATTTATTTGTAGACTCTGATATTTTCATATAAAAAAAATATTAGTTTTATTATAAATATGTAATGAATAACTCAATAGAAGAATTGAATTCTTCTTTTTTTTTTCTTTTTTTTTTTTGTCTTGAATATATTTATCAATTTTATAATACTTTAATAATATTTTTGTCATATAGAAGGTTAGATTGATAAACTAGAAAAATCATGAGATAGACATTAATTTTAAGGGATAACTTAGGGGTGCTGAAAATTTTCCAAAAACAGAACATCTAACCATTATGCGGATGAATCATTTAAAATAAATGAAGTATTGGGCTACTCTAGGTCCTAAAGTTTGGGCCAAGTTGACTCTGTAATTGACGCAAACGGGCTGGGCCACGTAACTTGGAATCAACGTTGAAGTTAAAGAAGTTGGCCCCTCACTCACAGTTGTGGCATGTGCATAAAACGCGGTCTGCCCTGCCAGTAAGATTGGTAGGGCCTAAGCGTGCGACATGCTGGACGAGGTTTCCAAGGTTATTCCAGACTTTTTCTACGGCCTCACGTATGAGATGAATTTTTTTTTTTTGGTAAAAGTGTGAGCTTAAATTTTAAGGATATGAATATGGAAAATCGACACGTTTCCATTAGCGAAAAGTGAAAATTAATAAAAATAACGTGTCAACATATATGGCAACGTCGGCAAGTGGAGGTTATATCTCACCTTCGCTCTTCCCAACTTCCAACGAAAACGACTTATAATGGGGAGCCGAAAGCGAAGGGTTTGGTTTCCTGTTTCAGGAAGTTGTGGTTACATGTGTCAATTCCTGTATGGTTCGATGAGCTATGTAATATCTTTGACTTAATTTGACTAATGATAATTGTCACAAGTCGGTTAATTACTATGACCGTTGCCAATTTATCAAATTACCCCTATACTTCATACCAAATTCACAACAGTGCCATTCATGCGTTTCATGTAAAATCCACTAACTCATTACTTTCTTCTTCTTTTCGACCTTGATGTCCAGGCCAATCTGCATGAACTTCAACTAATCCTCAGAATAGGAAATGACCACGCAATCCGACGCCTATTTTTATGCCCTAATAAGGTTCTATTAAATTCAACCACTTACTACAAGACCCCATCAAATAGCGAATAAGAATCCACAACAAATAGCTATGCTTGTTGCAATTAGTTCCACACCTAAACTAGAATTTGGCCCTAATTTAGGCATTTCCACTCAATTAATAGTAGTAAACAGTAGATATATACAACAGACGATCAAAATGCGTAAAATTACATTACAAACTTAAGGAAGCATGTCCTTTTAGGTTTTGGAAGATGCAAGGGGTAATATGGTAATTGTCTATCTTGGTAAGCTTTGAGTCATGGTTTAGTAATATAATCTTAATGTAATTAAGAATTACTTTAAGCCGAAGGCGGTAGTGGAAATCAAGCGTGGGGAGCAGTTTTTGTGCTTGGGTAAATTCTATCCATTCAAGAAGGCGTTGGGTGTCAAGTGTGTCACGGGCTCTCTCTCTCTCTCTAACCATTCATAAATATGACTGGCAATCTCGTGAGAGTGGAACTTACAAATATAAATTCTAGTCAGAGATCAGTGAATCACGGGGAACCATATAAATCATCAAAGTGAGAGAACAGGTTAGGGAAGAAAAATGCAAACCAACAAGTCACAGTTCCAAGTTGTTCTCTACTTCCCGAGTTTCCTCTTCTTGTTACTACTGGTTCATACTAGTTCAGCCTTTTCCTTCAGGGGAAGACAAGCAGTAGCTCCAGTCATGTCGACGACGCCTTCAAATCCAACAGAAACTCCAACCGGAGGTAGCGGTTCCGGTCATGGTAACAACTGGGATTACCACTGGGGTTGGGGATCAAGTCCCAATGCTGGATGGGGTTATGGTTCTGGATCTGGTAGGTCTCCAACTGGGTTTGGAAGGGGTTCTGGCTCTGGGTTTGGATTTGGCTCTGGGTCTGGCTCCGGCTCTGGATTTGGTTATGGATCAGGCTCCGGCGGTGGTGATGCTCATGGCGGTGGTTTTGGCTATGGAAGTGGTTCAGGTACTCCTAGTGATGGTGGTGGTTCGGGTGCTACCAGCACCGGCAGCGAGAGGCATCACTCCCCACCCAGTCCTTGAGCCTCCTCGGATAACCGTGGAAACTGAGCTGCTTACATATATAGCTAATATAGATACATATGAGTGTGTATGAAGAGATAATAGCATCTTACCAAAAAAATAAAAAAAATAAGAGACACTAGAATTATTATAATATACTTTATTTAGTAATATCCTGATCTAGAGAGTGAAATATTAACTTCATTCAGGATAGAATATGTTTTCTGTTTCCATATGAATGTATTAGTAGTTAGTGTGCAACTCTCTCTCTCTCTCCCTCTTTCTCTCTTTTTGTGTCTCAGTGTGTGTGCCTGTTAAGATGCTGTGTTTATGGTTGTGGTTCTCCAAAGATAATATGTTTTCTATATCTACCATAAGAAGGATGTAATGCACTCTCTCTCCTCGATGTTTCCTTCACATAATGCAATGTAGAATAGTGACTGGTGAATTGGTGACGCACTGGAGGTTAGAATCAAGCTTGGAATGTCAGTTCAAATTTTCTTGGGACCTATAATGTATATATAAAAGCTCCTCTGTAGATTAGGTGCACCTAAGCTGCTTGGACACCTCAATTCCCAAAAGAAAAGAAAAATGCTTCAAACCTATCAAGATCTCAGTCATTATGTTTAACATACAAATTGAGCTTGTAGCAATGTCGGGAGAATATGAACTTTCTGTCTATGATAATCATAAACTGAACTATAATCAATCGGTTTGTAGGTCAATGTTAGCAATTGAGATTATATAATTCAGCCAATTATGAGATTGACCTTGGTATGTGTGACCCAAATTCTTGTATCTAGTTCATAGACTCACAAATATTTTGGTGAAAAACTTGAATGACCCAATTGGTAAGATTCATGATATGGAAGTTGAGGACTTGGGACCCATTCAATGGGTGAACCCGATAATTCGATTGAGAGTATATGATATGTAACCTATGTTCTAATATTGTGTTATCGGGAGATTTGGGATTTTGCCCTATGTTCTCATATTGAGTTATCGTGAGATTTGAGATTTTTGCCTTAGGGTTTGGATGAGAGTTTTTATAATGTCAATTTAATGATCACTTGAGAGACCTAATTGTAATCTTTTTCCTACATAATGAAAGCCCTTCACCCATAAACATAGCATACAGAATTAGTGTGTGAACCACATTAAATTTTTATTTTACTTTGATTTATTTTTGTTTTTGTCCGTGAGTTAATTCCTACAATACTATTAGAACTTAGGGAGACTTGAATTTCATCTTTTTACTTGTTAATGTATTAGATTAACTGCATCTGCAATGTTTTACAAACTTGACATCATATACCACACAAAAAGTAAGCAATTAAATTAGAAAATGGAGTAATTATCTTTACATAAAGGTAATTAAAGCTCATATTTGTGGAGACTTCTATGCTAGAATCATCACCATTATTTCTTGTTAGCTTTTAAATGATAATATTGAAAAATACTAAAATGTAAGCACCAGAGAACAAAAGATACGGATAAGATAACAATTTAGAATGGTTTAGATCCAACTATATTTTGCGTTTGTTTTCAGAACCAATTATTTCAAATCCACTATCTTTCTAGCACAGTGAAGTGGTGCAGTATCTTATAAAAAAAAAGCAATAAGACCAAAGAGATCTTGAATTTGAACCTCTGTCTTTTCACACTTCCCCAGCCCTCCCTCTCCTTGTCATCATCCCTTAGGCCTATGGACTGAAGTCTTGTGACTGGCCTAATGATAGGCCAAAAGAAAGAAAAAAATCCACTACCTTGAACATAGATCAAGGATTTCTTTACTGAGTGATTGGTTCATTTTAATTTCAAAAACAAGAACCAAGCCTCTTGTTTTTTTGGTAAGTAGAATCAAAAACAAGAATCAAGACTTTAGATAATTGAATTCAATCATTTTTTTTTTAGCATCAAGATAACTCTGGTCGAGGCCTAATGATAGGCCAAAAGAAAGAAAAAATCCACTACCTAGAACATAGATCAAGGATTTCTTTACTAAGTAATCAGTTCATTTTAATTTCAAAAACAAGAATCAAGCCTTTAGATAATTGAATTCAATCATATTTTTTTTTCTCTGAGCATCAAGATAACTCTGGTCGAGGTCCTAGGATTTCCACTTTAAGTCACTGTTACACCTCAGACAATAGGTGATAGCACACCTTAGCTCTCAACTGCCAACAGTAGGGGTGTCAACTGTGCGATTTCAGGCTGAAAAACACCTTGCCCAAACACTGCCCATTAGCAAAATAATTGTTTCGATTTGGTGCGGTTTGGGTTCGAGCTAACTAACGGTTTGGACTAATAGTTTAGATTCGGGTTAACTAACGGTTTATGGTGTGTTAGAAAAAAAACAAGAAGAAACAATTGAGCATCCTACAACAAAAGCGAAAATTATATGGAAAGCAAAGTTGGTATTGGTCATTTTCCATTAAAAAAAAACCCATCAATTCTATAGAAATCAAGAACTTAGATATTAAGTAGTAAAATGACTATTTGATCTTTGAATTCATGCTTAATTTTTTTAATTGTCTATACCAACTACCTAATGATAATATAATGATTCAAATACTATTTAATGTAAAATTACAAAACGGGTTATAACGGGTTGCGGTTCGGTTTCGGGTTGGTGCGGGCTCCACAACCCTCAGCCCAATTACGACCCATTAAGGTTCAATTCGGGCTATAACGGGCCGGTCCGGTTCAGTTTTAATGGTTCGGATTATAAATTGACACCCCTAGCCAGCACACATATAGAAGACATTGTTGTGAAAAAGTACAACGCAAGTGTACGCTGTCGTAACAAGTAATATAATGATAAAAGATCGATCCCTCGAAGACTATAGATTAAGTACCAAATTAATTATACTAATTTTATTTGAACAAATAATAAGGAAGATAATTATTCTAGACTATATTGCAAATTGAAAGTTAAATTGAGATTATTAATTGCTAAAGACCTAGGGGTCAGATTTCACCATAACTAAGCATTCCCACCCTTTTCTCCCTCTTTATAATTTGAGAAATATTTTCCTGATTGATAGTCGAGATTCCCTTTCCTATCTATTAGTCTCTCTCGAGTACTAATAGAAATTCCCTCACTTGCTAACCCACTATATTTCTATGTGGGTTACAACAACTGAGAAATCATTAAATTCTGTGGATTCCCATGTAACAACTACACAAACCATGTAAGTATATCTCTATCCTACATGTAATTCATGGCTTTTACTCCAATGAACTAAACACATAAATCCCCTCTCAGTTCATTATGATTAACAAATCAGTTGATTAGTGGCCAATTAATCAAAAGCATGAAGAATAGAAGTAAAAACTCAATCAAGGGAAACAATATTCAAAACTATATTGATGAAGTCAAGAGTGGGAATTCAAAGATAGGCTACATCTGATCCCTAGAAAAACTAAATTAGTTCATATTAGAAACTAAAAACATTACAGAGGAGTTCAAGAACATTGAAAGAAGATCAAGAAAAACTTATTCCCAAGATTCAGATCTCCAAAGCAAACCAACGTCTCCTGGTTCGATCTCTCCGCTCCTCCAAAGCTCCAAAAACGTCCTCCCCCTCTTCCTGGAGTTTGCTCTCCTTTTATAGATTAATTAAACTCAGAGTTTGAATCAAACTCAGAGTTCTTGTCTGACTTAACCAAGGAGTGTCTTGACGTATGAATCGAACTAACTTAGAGGTCTCCAATGCATAATCCCACCGTTGGATTTGAAGACCAAGAAGTCTTGAAGCTCTCCTCCAAAAATCAGCTCGATCGGACACCATATGACCATCCGATGAAGATCTTGATCAAAACTGGACAGAGACACTCAAAATCGGGATTCTTCTCTCCTTCTTATTTGAATTGGATTCTTCTTCCTCTTTTCCCTTCTTTGATCAAATCCTAAATAGGAAATAAAACGTAGAAGCATGCAAGGACTCATTCTCTTTATGTTTTTGACTTGAAGTAGGACTCTTGCAATAATACCCGGATTTGATTGATAATTTCCTACACGTAAAAGTAATAAATCTTGATTAGAATTTGTTAGGAAATATATAAAATCACCAAAATTATAGAAATTAAAGGAAAGGGTGCAACATATTCATTTTCATATCATATTAGGGTAAATTGATATAAAACAATTGTAAATACATGGAAATATAATAAATTAATCATATAAAATAATATGTATGAAATCAACTTATCAGACATGGCAAAGGAACCTGCTTCAGCAAGGAGATCGTCCCATTACAGAAAAATCCATTCCTTCCTCAATGACACATGGTGCAGGAGCCGGAAGAATTGAGCTGGAATTAACAATAATTAGGAGGGAAATTGGGTGTAATGGGAGATCGGGAAAATTCTAGAATTGGGTTTACTTTGTATAAAAAGGGGCAGATCTAAATATGAAAAGCATCGAAGAATTAACTATCCTCAAACCCCTTTCTTGTTTCTCCTCTACTTTGTTGTACTTCTTCTTGCCTTCTCTAATCCTTCTCTGTAATTCCGGCCCTATCCTAACATTGGTCCAACGTGCCGGATATAATGGCTGAAGGAATCAGGCAACGGCAAATTGATGACACCCTGAAACAACTAGGCACAACCTCTTGGTCCAATGATTTTTTATTATCATAAATTAAAAATTGGATTTGACATAGAAGGACAACGAGTGGAGTTGCAGGAGGCGCCCAAATTGAATTTTTATCCCCTCCTGTTTTGACAGGTTACTGTTTCTCTTATTGGTCATTAGATGGTGGACACATATTATTATTCTAATCTTATGGTTAGATTATTCCAACTCTTAACCACTTCAACCCTAATTTTTTTCTCTTCTCTTTCGACTTTAACTCATCTCTGCCTCTTCCCTTTTCAGCCCTGAGAACACCAATTCACCACCGGCACTACCCGCACCTCTGCAACAACAATCAACTCCAGGCAAACAATATAAGAAGAAAATTTCTTCACAAACAGAGGATCTAGAACTCTGCCACATTCCCAGGTAGAGTAGAACCTTGAGAAGATCCCATCTCAATCGTCTCTCTACTGAACCACATAAAAGAGTCACCAAATTTCCTCAAAGACAAATCGATATTAAAAGAAGAATCTGAGTTAACAAGCTTGCAATAAAGCAAACCCCTTATCCCATCAATCTCTTGGTAGACAAAGGGAAAAAGTTTTATGTTGGAATAGCAGAGATAATATAATGAAGACACCAAAAATTCAGGCGGGTATTTCTTAGTATTGATCTTCCTTGTTCCTCAAAAATCCAGCTGATTTCCATCCTTGTGAAGATATCAAAGATTTCATGGCTGATATGTCTTAGATTTCTAAATCTTTCTCATGCAACCAATGTAGGAACTTCATCAAAGATTAATACCTATGGTTTTCCTTGAGAAAAACAAAGTATTGGGTTATTTTTTCTCCCCAAAATTTTTTACTCTCCATTTGGTCCTTTGTCGGAGCCGAAGAAGGCCCAAATGGTGGTGCCGTCATCTGGTCCTCTGTCGAAGAAGGCCAAATGGTGGTGCCGTGGTCAGTCGGCATTGCCGGAGGCAGAGGAGAGGCACAGAGACAAGTAAGAGCTGAAAAAGAGGGAGAAAAGTTAGGTTGAAATGGTTAAGTGTTTGAAAAAAAATATCATCTATAAGATCAAAATATGACATGTGTTGACCATCTAATGATCAACTAAAGGAAACAGGAGCCTGCCAAAACTGAAGCTGATAAAAATCCGCCCAAATCACTACCTAATGAGGTATCATATAATGGGCTTAAGAGGATTGTCTCTGCCCACACTGTTGTAGACGTCTGAGGGATCTGCACGCACACCAGAACTGTTGTTGTAATCACAGTACTTCTTTAGAGCTGAAACGTACATGAAGTACTTTCTTTAAGGTATTTAGACACCCCGAATTGTGCAATACGGGTTCTAAAAGTGTCTTCACCCCAAGATCAGTCAGCCCAAACTTTTAAGGTTGCACCCCAGAAAGGTTTACTCAAGGTATAATCAGGTTATGTTCATTGCTTAACAGAATAACAGGGAGAGAGAGAGAGAAAGAGGAGGAGGAATTCAGTGTGTCAAGAATGAGCACGAAATGGAGTTTATATAGAGCCCCAAAGGCTGTGGGTGAAAGGGTAAGGCTGTGAGGGTACCTTTCAGCTCAACTCTCTTCAGCAAGGTACCTTCAGCTGACCTCCCTACAGGAGAGTGCCACTCAAATGGCATCTCCACATATTCACCCAGTAGTGGGCTTTCCAGAATAGGGCCCATGACAAACTGGGCCCAAGTCCCAAGTCCCAAGTCATATAGATATATTAATATTAATATATATATATCTATCTATATATTCACTATAGGGTATCAAGTAAATTAATAATACTTGGGCTCTTACTATATAAAAACCATATAATCAGATCCTCTCCACCCGATGTGGGACTAAATAAAACCATGGATAAAAGACATAATTAAAATAAATAAAATATTTATATAAAGTTTTAAACATATTTACAACACACACCGAAGCTATGTTGTTCAAACTGGACTTGGATCTGATCATAAGCCCACATTTGACTCTAAAATAAGCCCTGACTTAGCCCAACTGTTACAAAAGCACCAAAGATCTTTGAGGAACCGAACCAGTTACCTCCTTTACAAACTCAAGACTATGTGATTACTCTATAACCCGGGGCACCTCCAGTCCGTGTATGCCCTTACCGATATCCCTGCTTTCAAAAAGACAAGATTGAATGTCAAGTGGGAGAAATGCTACGGCCAGTATTATCCAACCAAGTGTTAGCCCATCTTCATCTCTAGTATTCTTACTAAAAAGAAGGATGGTACTTGGCATTTTTGTGTCAATTTTCAGGCCCTAAATGTTGTTACTATCCCAAGCGATTCCCTATCTCAACCATTGATGAGCTTTTTGATGAGTTACATGAGCCCACGTTTTTTTCTAAATTGGATTTAAGATCTAGGTACCACCAAATAAGAGTCTAGGCTGACGATATTCCAATGACAACATTCCAAATCCATGAAGGCCATATGAATTTTGGTCATGCCTTTTGGCTTGACCAATGCTCCGGCAGCATTTTAATCTACCATGAATAGGGTATTTAAACCTTATTTGAGAAAATTCATATTAATCTTTTTTGATGACTTTTTGGTGCACAATAATGGATGGGCTGAGCATTTAGAGCATGTGGGCTTGGTGCTGGCAACTTTGGAGGCCCAACAACTATTTGCCAAGTTATCTAAGTGTGCTTTTGGGAAAGCCTCAATTGATTATTTTGTCACACCCCACCCGCTAGTATCGGTTACGCCCAACAACCCGTGGGTGCGATCCGTCACAGGATCCACGGTCTTACCATCAATAATAATAAATGTAAAAAATAGTAATCAAAAGCAAGAACAATTTCAAATAGTTAATTAAAAAAGGATTACAGGAGTCCAAATACTCCAAAGAATAAATCAAGGAAAAGAAACAAAGGATTCAAATTTCAAAAGTTATCGAGTTCAACTGAAGCAATAAAATAAACTAAATCAGTTTATTTCCAGTAGCTCGCTCTTGAGCCAAAAACTACTCTTTTAAACTAGTAATAAAGGGGGTTCTCCAATTCTTCTCCAAGGACTTCTCAAAATGTCGAGTGATCTGTCTCCTTCTTCATCAATGGGTGCTTGTAAGCGCACTCCAATCACTTGCAAGAGGTTTCGTGGCCCACATCTTCGTCTCCCACTGACAGTACCACATTTTCTTCATAGGAGTTGCTCCAGCCATACAAAACTTCTCCTAATTCTGGAATACCATCTGTACAATATAATATAACATACAAGGAAAGGAATGAGTCTGACGAACTCAATAAGGATAACACATCTCTCATTCATATGACAATATAACCAAGTAAGCATATATGTAATGAATGATATGCAAGTATATGAATGCTACTAGGATCTAACTATGCAAGTCTATAGACGGTTGACATGCTTTAAGATATAACACTAGCCCTCCTCTAGGTAGGTCTAGTCACTCTGATCCCTCACAAACTGGTTACCTTTGTTGGGATCCTGGGTAAAGGAGTTCAATCCTCTTCAATCAACCATGGCTGAGGTTTAGGTCAACACTCTCTTACCACAACCATTGACATGAGTATTAGCGCATGTAGATGTTTTAATCCAATGCAAGGTCATAAAGTAACATACTACATGAAGTCTAGATACTTCCCCTATGGCACCAACCAACTCGGTTCCATATCCTTCTCTACCTAGGAATGAGAACCCTCCACGGACTGGCTACTGCTATTGGACTCCATTCCCTAACCCTATGGTCATTCACATATTGTTGGGGCGGATGCTCTCATGACCCCTCATGACTCCCGGCCGCTCCTTAGATGTCCATGAGCCCAAACACTAACATATACAACTCTACCAATACATGATCAACAGTGGACCACTGAATCTCCGCACGGACTGGTTACCATTGTAGAATAAAATAGAGTCACATCACTATTATCACGGGTCATTCGGCTTCAATTCCCCTACCGAAAGGGTATTAGCATGTAAGGGTACCTAGCCATGCACTCTAGACTCCCTAGGTATATCATCCAACAATCATGAGAGTGCTAGGGGCATCAGTGAGCATGTGTCCCATACCATAACCCTCTGATATCCTAAGCAATGGATATCCAAATGGATATCATTCCATCACAACTACATCACATCATCAACCACTATAATATAATCATTCAATCTATATCATAAAGTGATAAAGTGTATATAAACATCATCTACAACATACATTCAATTACAATTCAATGACTTATACAACTACAACAAGTTACATGATCAATGAATAACGTAAGAATTAAACAATTCATTATATAGCATGTCATCACATATAAATAAGAAAGTGTGTCCTTACCTGTAAATATGTAAACGCTTACAAGAATGCAAATAAACTTCTCCCACAACACTTCTAGTAAACTCAGAGGTCACCTAAATATAGAGTTACAAAAATACATAGAACACCTAAGTCAAATCAGAGCAAAGACAAACCTCATAGAGCTACTATGACCTAACCGGTCACTTGGGGCGGTTGGTTGGGTCAAGTGACCGCCCTTGTTACAAGCAGTCTCCAAGTCTGAAATTTTGACTTTTGATCTCCCAATATTAATTCAATTTTGGGAAGATTTAAATCCAAATTTCGTCCTTAAGAAGTCTACAACACAAGCATGAAGCAGAAACCTAAAATTCTAAAGATTCAATACTCAATTCATCTACTTTGATTATATCTATCCTTTATTCAAATGTAAGGATTCGTTTTCGGACATGATCTAATAAAATTCACTGATAGGGAATAGAACCAATACAATTCAACCACCACCAATCCAAAAGGGGGATCCACACCATTCCAAAAGATGAGGAAAAGAAACTAGAGAGTGTGGGGATTCACTTACTTCCACCAGATTCATAAAACTGACGAAAGATTGGATCTTCTTCGCAATCCACGCTTCTCTCACCTTCCAGCACGTGTTCTCTGCCTTCTAACCATCCACAGCAGCAATCCCAAACAGAATAATGAGTAAAAAGGTTGGGGTTTGCTATATATATTGGACTGGGGGCAAATTAGGGTAAAAATCTCGCAGCCAAACCTGGCGGTCGGCGGTGGATTGGTCAATCAACTGCCTTAAGCAACCACCCCCTAATACTTTTCAATACTTGGGTGCTTTGCTCAAGGGGTTGATCCCCAACTCAAACCTAACCCTATACAAAATGTGGGGGAGATCTTACCTTGATTCCGGACATCTTCAAACACCTCATGACTCTGACTAGAAATCCATTTTCCCAGTAAGGCAGGTTCTTCATTAAGAGAATCTAGATCCATGGACTAAGGATATGGATCATTAAGAGAATCCAGATCCATGGACTTCAATCTGAATACTCTACAACTTATTCCAGCTTGACCTTCGGGTTATCGGACCTGCAATACGGATCTCGGGTTAGAAATACGGGGGTTGTTACAATTTGGGTCATGTAATTATAGCCCGTGGACTGGATGTCAATCCAAATAAAATCCAAGCGGCAGTGCAATGGCCCATTCAGAAAACGATAAGGGTGGTAAGGGCATTTTTGGAATTTACTAGTTATTACCGTAAATTATTAAAAATTATGCGGTGGTTGTAGTCCACTTAAAAATTTACTTTGCAAAGGAGCATACACTTGGATAGAGGAGTCTCAAGATGCTTTCAAGGCTTTGCAATACCACCTAACACGAACACCTACCTTAGCAATGGCGGATTATGACAAAGCTTTCACTATGGAAACTAATGCATCTGGAATCAGCGTTGGCCATGTTGTCTCAAGACAGTAAATCCATTTCATATTTTAGTAAGAAATTATCTAGCAAGATGCAAGGGGCCTCTACCTATGCTCGCGATGTACGCGATTACCCAAGCAGTCAACAAATGTCGACAAATACCTTCTAGGAAACAAACTTTTCATCAAATCTGACCAACAGAGTTTGCATGAAGTCGCCACCCAAGTGATTCAAACACCCAATCAGTATCAATGGTTGACAAAGCTCTTAGGATTCCAATTTGAAATCATTTACAAACTTGGGTGAGAAAATGCAGCTGTCGACACTTTGTCTCTGTTACTGGAGTATCAGCTCTTCTCTGCAAGTATCTCAAGTCCAAAAATGGAGTTCTTACCTCAATTAAAAATAGAAATTGAAGCCTCCGCAACTCTCCAACACCTCATTTATCCAAACTCCCGGATTTTTCGTATAAAGACGGCATCCTTTTTCACCGTCATTGACTCGTTCTTCTTCCCGATTCAATGCTCCAACAACAGTTTCTAGCAGAGTTCCATTCATCCAAAAGTGGTGGACATGCATGGTATCTCAAAACAGTCAAATGATTGGCTGCAAATGTGTTTTGGCTCGGTATGCGTAAAGCCATTAAAGCATTTGTTGCTCAATGTTTAATTTGTCAAATACAAAATCGGATCATAGAGTACTGGTGGGACTTTTACAGCCATTGCCTATACCAAACCAGGTTTGGGAAGAACTCTCTATGAACTTCATCGTTGGGTTACTGCCTTGTACAGGCAAGACAGTCGTCATGCTCGTCATCGACCGCCTCACAAAATATGTCCATTTCGTTTGTCACACGCCACCCAGCCGGATCCGGTTATACCTGAATACCTGTGGGGGTGGTACACCGTAAGACCTAGGTTTAGTGTAAAATTCCATACAAAATATGATATAGTATAATTAAAAGGACAAAAATAGATCAAGTGTAAATAACAAGTTATCAAATCTGAATTATCAATAGGTTACAATCATCCATTATCTAAAGTTAATCAAAATGGATATCAGAGTTTAAAGGAAGAATATTTTGTTTGCAGCATAATTTAAACTAAACTGATTCTCTAATGGAATCCAACCCCATAAGAACAATACTGGCATTGGCATGAAGCTCCATGCGAGTCTACATCTTCTTCAGCCACTCCTTCCAGAAAGTCTGCTAGCGACGAATCCTCCATTTGGAAGGAGTCCTCATAACCTATAGTATATTCTAATAAAAACAAACATATAAAAGGAATGAGTTCAACAGAACTCAGTGAGGTCAACTCAACATCATATCATGCATTCATTCACAAGATCCCACACCACACATATAGCATGAATATCGATAATGTAATTAATATAATGACATGATATATGAATGATTATGATATTATGTTCCTAACTCTATCATGAGGTCTCTATAGGATACACACATTAAGTTGTACACCAATCTCCTCTGGGCAGTCTCATTCACTCTCCCTCAACAAGAGATGTCTATTGGGTTCTCCGCAGTTGTTGGGTCAAGTCACATCAATCCGTGGCTGGGGTATAAGTCACTACTCTCTCACATCACTGTTTGGCATGAGAATTGGTGCGTGTTAAGGATTATTCTAGGCCCAATGCACAGTCATACAGTCTCGTACTACATATGGTCCAGATACTTTCTCTATGGCACCAACCAACTCGGTTCAGTATCATTTTCCACCTAGAAATGGGATCCTCAATAGGAAGCATCTGTTGGATTCCATTACTCAACCCTATGGTCATCCACATATAATGGACAAGATGTTCTCCATGTCCTCTCACGGGTTGGTTACAGGTCTTGAACGCCTATGAACCCTTATCTATTATATGCAACCCTACCATCTCATTATGGCAGTGGACTTGCTTGATGCTCACAAGACCCATCCACTGACATCACGGGTTAACCAGTTTCAATACTCCTACTAGAAGGGTAGCAGTACTCATGAGGTTATCTAGCCAAACACTTCTAGACACCTAGCATTCATGTACTTAGGTCTAGAAGCATACTCATGTAAGTTCACGAGGGTAATGGGCGAACCCAAAACCCTAGTTGGTAAATAGATAAGTCTCAAAACCAATCCCACACACTTTCTCATATCATCATTCAAAGGATATTAAAAAATAGAAGCAAACATACTTTCTTACCTTTTATTCGCACAAAGTCGCACACAATCACAAGATAATAAATACTAAAGCAAGGCAAGATATCAATAGTGAAAATTAATTAAAATCATTAAACATGCAAGATAAGGTTAAGTATATTCCTCACCTTTCTAGTTAGTATAAGCTCTCCAAAGTTCTACAAAGTCACAAATTCGCCCACAAGAGTCAGTGGTTATACTCACAATAATCCTAATCATGTAAGAGAATTAATAGATATAATTAGAAGTCAATTGGGTTTTAAAAGATATCCCCAAATCATCTCACAAAAACCCAATCTATCATATGGGTTCAAACCTGCCATTCTCAACTAGTTTCGGCGAAAAGTCCTTATTTCACTATCGATTCAAAGTCAAATCAAAACGAAACTTTGGGAATGTATAATTGGCAGCAATAGGGTCCTAAATGTACCATCAATTTGACCCAATTCATTCTAAATCAAAAAGGCCCAAATTTGGTTCTCGCGAGTGCTCATGGGCGTCCTTGAGAGCCAAAACGCGAAATCATTTGCAGCGATTCGCACAAACTACTCAATAACTAGAGGGAAACACAAATACAACTATTTATGAGCATTCAATATACCTAACATTCTTCAACTATCGAAATCCAACATTCAAAGTGAAGAGACCCCCACAAACCTATGTTTAAAGAAGAGGGTTTGAAGGATTCATACTTTTCCAATGTTCTCATAGCGATCCAGGTCACAATGCGCTTTCGGGTGGATGAAATCCACTCTTCTTCTTGGTTTCTTCTCCTAGCTTCAGCCTCGTATCGCATTATAAAATGTGTGTATGAGTGAATAGGAGCTTAAAATAGGGTTTTAACACACAAAATCCCAATTCCACCTCGTCACTAGGGAGGGGCGGTTGGGTCAGGGTAGTCGGATCACCCAACCGGTCCATGTTTAGAACCCCATTCAGGGTCTGATTTCAGTGATTCTCGGCTTGAAATAAAGGTCTTTCGATTATCTTCGTTTGGGTATATTTCCTCATCGATCGGACTCTCCATCGTCGGTCTATGAATGTGCCAAAATCATCTTTTTAATCCCTTCGTGATTGACCTTCTCTCTCCTCTTAAATTCTAGGAGAGTGGCCAAGTCATCACTAAGGTCATCCACTATCATGGGGTCCACTTTCGAGCCTTCAGACTCGGCTTGAATGGGCCACAGTTGTCGCCGACTCGAGTTCCGGGTTCGTGGTCTTGAAACCATGGGTTAAAAGGTTAGAAATCTAGGGGATTTCACATCGTTGCTCTTGCCCCACAATTCACCAGTTACAGAGTTGCAACAGCTTTCATGGAGAACATTGTGAAGCTCCATGAAATTACCAAATCTATCATCAGCGACCGTGATGCCATTTTTCTTAATTCGTTATGGATTGAATTATTCAAATTTCAAGGGACCTCTCTTTCTATGAGTTTGGCCTATCATCCTCAGAGTGATGGTCAAATTGAGGTTTTGCATAGTTTTCTCGAACAATATCTGTGAGGATTCACCATGGATGAACCTAAAAAGTGGACCAAATACCTTGCCTAGGCAGAATTTTCCTATAATACTTCATATCACTCTGCTATTAACTTGACTCTGTTTGAGGTTGTTTATGGTAGACCTCCACCAAAGCTCAAACATTATATTCCAAGTTCAACACCCAACGGAGTTGTGGAAGATGAACTCATGGATCGGGATCATATACTCCAGCATCTTCACTTTCATGTCCAACGCACTCAAAATCAAATGAGTATTCAGGCAAATTGGCATCGCCGGGAATAAGAATATTCCATTGGGGAGTGGGTTTTCATGCGTTTACATCCATACCGGAAAACTATCATCACTTCTCGCCTTCACCAGAAGCTTAGTCGTCATTTTTATGGCGCTTTCCAAATTCAGGAGCGCATAGGAAAGGTTGCTTATAAGCTCAACGTGCCCGCCCATTCACAGATCCATCCAATATTTCATGTGTCCACACTAAAACTGTGCTTGGGAGATCATCCTTGTTTGACCTCAAAGTTGCCAGAATTCCCTCTTCACTAGAAGCCTCTCGCCATACTCCAGTACCGATCAGTTCAACGTCGCAACTCCTCAGTTCAGCAAGTTCTCGTCTAGTGGAAAGGCTTTCCAATCCAGGATGCTACTTGGGAAGATTGGACTATCCACCAACGTTACCCAAAAATTAACCTCGAGGATGAGGTTGCTGTAGCAGGGGAATGCAATGTTACACCTTAGGCAAAAGGTGCCAGCACACTTCAGCCCTCAACTGCCAGCACACATATAGAAGACATGGCAGAGGAACCTGCTTCAGCAAGGAGATCCTCCCGTAACAGAAAATTCCTTCCTTCTTCAAGGAGTTCACACATGGTGCAAGAGCCGGCAGAATGAGCGGAAATTAACAATAATTAGGAGGGAACTTGGTGTAATGGGAGATTGGGGAAAATTATAGAATTGGGTTTTACTCAAGGTTCGATACGTCAACTAAAGTCGCAGTGTCGGTGGCTGGCGACACCACCGACACGGCGACAATCGTCGAAATGTCGGACGATTTTTGAATCACCAGCGACTCAAGGTAAATTTAAAGTCATCCTTCACTCCTCTACTACCTGGTTTAGGGTTTAGAGAATGGGGGCGATCGGGAAGACAGTGTTGGATTCAGGATGGCTAGCTGCAAGATCTACTGAAATTAATCTTGATTCTTGATGGAGTTCAGCTCACCACTACAAGAGAGACGAGCATGATGTTGCAGGGGCACATCTGTGAATTAGGGAAACCGAAATTGCCAGAGAGAGAGAGAGAGAGAGAGAGAGAGAGCTCACATGTTTTTGCAGCGAGAGAGAGGGTTTTTGCAGCGGGTTTTGCAGAGAGAGATCGTTGGAGATGGGCTATGGGTTTTTGGAGAGATCGTTGGAGATGGGCTATGGATTTTTGTAGCGAGAGAGAGATTGGCGGTGGCAGGAACTCCACAAAATCGCTGGAATGTTGCTGCTAGCCCATTGCTTCATGCCTTCACCTGAAATGAGAGAGAGAGGGAGACTTGCCGCCGGAAATCTACAGCTAAGCCCTCTGCTTCAACTAAAAATACTCAGATCACCGGCAAAGGGCGAGAGAGAGAGGGAGAGAGAGCAGTGATGTTTTTCCATCGTCAGAGTCAGATAAGGTGAAGAGCGGCAACGGCAGTTCGATTTTGGTTGATATTTCGCCGGTTTCACGATTTTCTGGCGATTTTTCGACGACTTTCGGTTGATGTTGTAAAATCCAGCCCAAACCTAACCAGGACACCCTATTTGTTTTGGGATAAAGAAAGACTGGTTTGATGTTAGACCTTGAAGTCGGACCTTGATTTCAATGTTGTTATCCTTGAAAGCCTTAGGAGGCCATGTCCACCTTATCCTTACCCCTGACCCGGCCCAAAATTTGTATTGTCTATAGATCCAATGACCTGAAGTGGTGGGAAAAGTCCTTGTGGACCCTTTTGGTTGATGATTTGGTGTTGGAGCCCAAGCCCATGGACATTGACGATGATGCCCTTCACCTGAGAGCATTGTCAGTGTTAGTTTTGAATCTGCATACCGAAGAGGGGTGAATTAGTTGAAATACCTAATGAACTCCTGTGCACAATCCGAAGGTATTCCCCGAAACTAGACTTTTTGAGTGAACTATAGGAGAAAACTCCATGCAATTTGACCTTGTATAGCCCTCCAAGTCCACACCTTAAGTTGCTGAACTATGTCTGGCAAATCCTGCTTGCGCATCGAAGAAGGTGAGCTTAGTTTATGGACCTAATGAACTCCCATGCTTGATCCAAAGGTATTTCTGGAAACTAGACTTCTTGATTGACTTTTAGGAGAAAACCTCACTCAATTTGACCTTGTATACCCCTCCGAATTCGCATCCGAAGTTGCTGGACTATTCTTGAAAATTCTGTTGAAACTCTGTTGGTCGATACTGTTGGTCAATACCATCAACCAAGAGCATCGACCCAAACAAGCCCAGAATCGAGAAAAAGGTGCTTTTTGGATATTCATTCCTCCTTTTAAGTGAAACCTCGAACCTAAAACATTATTTCACTCATTCCAACATCTGAGAACGTGGGAAAGCTCCTCTAAGCCTCCTCCTTGGCTTGGGTGTTGATCTTCTTCAAGAATCATTGTCTCTCTTCTTTAATCTCTTCTCCAAGGTATGTAATCTCTCACTCTCTCTCTCTAATCTACTTCTACCTCATCTTGTTCTTGCTACTGAGTTCGTGAAGAAGGTGCTGCAACCTTGCAATCACCTCTTCTACAAGCTCTTTTGCTTTGATTAAACCTCTCTTCACCCTTTCCATGCTATAATTCTCATACATGATGTTCTTGCTTTCTTATTTTGATTTTTCTCTTCTTGACAACATGAATTCATCTTTTAATCTGATTTTCCCTTTCAATTAGGTCCGATTATATGTTAGTATGTATCTCTAATCTACTGCCCATCATTCCCTTAATTGAATTCCTAAGTTCTCTAGCAATTGCAATTGATTTCATTGAAGAACATGATTCTTGCAAGTTTGAACCTAAGGTTTCAAATTGAGGGTTTTCAATTTGACCATTGGATCATGTTAATTCTTGCTGCGTAGTCTCCTGCTACTGTTCCTAGCATCCTCTCCAAGTTTTATATTGATCCGAGACCCGAAAGACCAATTTTGAGGCAAAACCCAAAAAATCCCACTTTCTGTCCAAGACTCTGTTGGTCGATACTGTTGGTCAATACCATCAACCCAATGTATCAACCAACAAGGTTGTTGTCAGAAATTTTTGCCCAGTTTTGATCTATTCGATCTCCGATTGTTTTGATTTCTTCTCTAATCCTTCATGTATGTTGTTTAGGGCTTTAAGACTATAATTGGACCATTCTCTTGTGACTTCGGATCATCTTTTTCACAATTTGAGGTAAAGACGTTTATTGCCATATAACATAGAATGTAGGACTTTTACACTGTTGTTGGTAACTTAGTAGACTTAACTTATTAGTTGATTTTAGACATCATATGACTGCTGTAGTTACCTTATGATAGTAGCACCATGCTTAATTACTTGGTTTATCATGTTTACTTATTCTTGTCATTTATTTATACACTGTATCATGAGATGTTATGACATGTTTTCAATATGATAATGTATTGTTGATATGTAATAGATGGAAATAAGCATGTGATTGCTTAGGTATGATTTGGGATTGGGGAGTGCCCTCTTGGTACTTCTGTCCTTGGACATCGGAGGGAATAGTATGTTATGTTCTCCGAAGATGCCCATCGACGCTTTCCTGGATCATTGGATGACATACATAGGATTTGTCAAGTGGTGTTTGGCTAGGATGTCCCTGTCATATCAGACCCGAATCGAAAGGGCATTGAGACCGAACGACCCGTGGTAGTAGTGTGGATTTGTGGGCGCTCAAGACCGGTAACCATCCCGTGAGAGGACATAAATCGCATTGCGGATACCCGAAAGGGGTCATTTATTGGTAGGGTTGCAAATGGCTAGACTTGGGCTCATGGGCGCTCAAGACCGGTGAAATGATCCGTGAGGGGACGTGAGAGCTTCCCGTCTACTATTTGTGGATGACCAATAGGGTTGATGAGTCCAGTGGGTAATATCCGTGACTCTAGTGTGAAGGATACCGGAAAGGATCCCGAGAGGGGAGGAATGGACGTATCTGGAACTGACATGATATGACTAAGTAGATGACTTGCATTGGGCTAGGCTTTACCTTGACATGCGCCAACACTTAGACCAAATGGTGATGTGAGAGAGTGGTGACCGAAACCCCTAACCATGGATTTGTCCGAGAGGGATGCAAGACCCAATTCCCCCCCGGTGATGAGTGACTGAGACTACCTAAAGAAGTATGGTGCTATGACTTAAAGCATGTCTACCCTAGATGACCAGCATACTTAGGGTTAGAATCATATATCATCATTGTCTCATATCATATTGCATCATGCTATTCTGTGCATCATATGATTTGTGTTATTATGGAATAACTTTCCTTGCTGGGTTCTTTTGAACTCACTCCTTTTTGCAACATATTTTGTTAGACTTTTCTACAGGTACTACTACTGTTGACTATGACGGTCAACACTATGAGGACTAAGTTGGTGACTCATACCACTTTGGCTACGGTGACTACATCGGTGAAGGCTATCAGTTCAAGACTCATATTTGTCAGGAGTAGATCCGGCTTGGCTTAGTTTCTTATGATTATGTTATTGAGGAGACATTGTATAAGTTAGAAGAAACTGTAACTTAGTTGTTTACCTTCTTATTTCCCTTCTTTGGAGATATGGTTGTAATCTTTACCTTATTTCAATCTACCTTCCGCACACGTTTGTAGAGTATATTTCCCCTATACTCTATAGTTGTCTTTTGATTTGGTACTTGTTATTCCGCACTCTAATGTTCTTTGTGATCCTTCTGTGATCATTTCTTAACTTTTATTATTAGATTACTCGAGTACTATAATTTATTCTTGCTTTTGATTATATTATTGTGATAAGTGGATATGATCATTCCTAAACTGAATCTGTTGGGCTCGAGATCACTCTCGAGTAACCCAGATAGGGTACCCCTGGGTGGATTTAGGGCGGGATGTGACAGATGTCGTGTCAAAGTCCAGTTTCATGTCGCCCTGTAGCGACATGCCGATTTATCGCGACATTTCGGCAATAAATCAGCGACATAATGTACCTTGGTTTTACTCCATATAAAAAGGGGAAGATCTGAAATAAAAGCATCGAAGAATTAAACTATGCTCAAACCCCCTTTCTCGTTTCTCTTCTGCTCTGTTCTACTTCTTCTTGCTTTCTCTAGTCCTTCTTTATAATTCCGGCCCTGTCCTAACAGTCACATAACCAATGATTTCATCTCAAACCACCTAGCTTCCTTCTATAGTCAACTTTCTTTCTTTTTTTTTTTGGTAGAACTTCTATGGTCAAATGAAAACTTGAATTTTGATTTCATTTCCTAAAGAAAGTATTTACTTTGTTGAAGAATCAATGGTACTTCAAAATAGTGTAAAACATTTTTACTTTTTAGTCTCTAACTTTCGACCTTAGATTCCCATAAACATTTGAAAAATTACAAGAGCTCCAAACCAAGATCATGAAGCAATCAAGTAAGCATAACATGTGCCTGAAATTGGATATAGGCAGTGCATGCACATCCAACAAATTTATGGACCACTTACGTAAGAGGGTATCTTATCTCAACCAAGATCACCACGAACACCACAGTAAACAATACTCCAAAGAGGAGCTAGACAATATTATACGTTTGCTCCATGCTCACATTTTTCCAGATCCCAACTACGGAGCAACAAAGTTGACCGAGCCCGTCTAATTAAAGCTCACACGTCGCGGTCTGGTGCGAAGATTTAGTATGCATTTGGTAACACTTCTGTTCTAGGACAACAGTTTGTGTGCGTCTTGACATGCTTACATGTCTGAAAACCTTTCTTTGTTTGAAATTGGGTGTTTGAAGAACTCATTTTAGAAATATTTCCTAATTGGGTTATAATATGAAAAACCTTGTTCTCAAGCAAGAGTGTGGAGTAGGAGAGCAAGGAAAGGAGGTTTACGAGTAGCGATGGCAGTGGGGGTGGAGGTGGTCTTGAGAGACCTTCATTGTCAATACCATTTTATCACGACTCTATTTCTCCAAAAGAACATATCTTACATTATCTGCAAAAGTTGGCCTTCAGATAATTTTAAAGAATAAATCACTTTAACAAACACCTATTACTATTCTCTGAGCACAAGAGAACTCCAGGACCGTTCACAAAAGACGTTACCAAACACATTGCTAGTAAACAGACAGCAGCAGTGTGAAGTCCTAGCCTATCAAGTGCCCAATCAAATGGATCGATTATAGGCCCAACCTAGCTTGACCTTACAATCTGTATACTTATTTTGCGTGGGTTTGGCTCTATTTGATTTATTGGTCCAAATTTTGCGATATCAGAACATTTCCTAAGGCCCAACATAATAACCCGCTAAGCGCACAAGCCTAAACAAAAACATCTAGAAGCAATAAGTGGTGGTTGAACAGTCAACAATCTTGGGTCAAATTTGCAGTAAATCCTGCGTCAATATAGAAGGAAATTAGCAGGCGATTTTTAGATGAATGGAAAGGCCCAGAAGTCTATTTTCCAACGCAATAAAGTCGTCTGCTATCTTCTAAAGGGAATTATGGTCATTTTGGTAAAGAGCAAATTGCACTGACACCCCAAAATGGAGGCCTTAAAGCACTAACACCCCACTTTATGTTCAAAAAGCTTAGAGACCCCAAAATTGGATTTTTGTTGAATATATTTGTCTAATTTATCACTATTTGTTTTCACAAATATCCCTATAATAAACAATGTCTGAAACAATTTGACAAATATATCCAACAAAACTTCAATTTTGGGGTCTCTGTGCTTTTTAGACATAAAGTGGGGTGTCAGTGCTTTAAGGCCTCCATTTTGGGGTGCCAGTGCAATTTGCTCTTTGGTAATTGAGGTCCAGTCTGCCTGCCTATACATGATCCCTAGTTCTACTGAATTCTCAAGACCACTTCTCCACTTCCAACCATATTGGAATTAGTCCATCTTGAAGGGCTTATTGATAGGTTTATTTCATGCATACAATTTTGAATAATTAATTAGCTATTTTTTCATTTGTTTACAACTATTTTATATCAATTTACCCTAATATTGCATGAAAATTATAAATGACACCCTTTCCTTTTTAATATTTATAATTTTGGTGATTTTATATATTTCATAATAAATCCTAACTAAGATTTATTATTTATACTTGAAGGAAATCACCAACCAAATCCTGCAAAGCACCACGAAAATTTGAAAAAAAAAAAATTGGCCTAAGATTTTATTCTATTCAAAAAGAAGAAAGTCTTTTTATTTTATATTTTTTATCAAGTTAAGGAATTCCACAAGCCCTTAAGGGCCTGTTTGGTTACATGAGTCTGGAGATTTCAAATATCTAGAAATTTCAAATCTATAGATTTCAAATCTATGGAGTTATAATTTATAAAATTAGATGTTTGGTTGTGGAATGAAATATGTGGATTCATCCTAAAAAACTATTTGATCGACGTGATTTTTGTGAATGTGCAAATGTATAACTTTAATGAAATCTCTGGATTTCACCCATTACCCATAAATCTATAGATTCACGTTTTTAGTGAAAAAGATGAATCTAACGGGTATAATTCTCAAATTCATGAATCCAGATATTTAAAATCTCGATTCATGTAACCAAACAGGACCTAAAAGATTCCCCAAGCCAAAAACATAGAGAAAAGGAATTTCTTGCATGCTTCAAGATTTTTATTTACTTAGGGGTTCAGATTTTTATTTACTTAGGCAACCCCATGCACTTGTGAGTACAAACACGACACCTTAACCAACTAACTCTTCATACTTTTAATGTCTTGTAAATGTCATTCTCTAGTTTCAAAAGTCTTTGTTTAATGTAGAAGCTAGCCAATCAAACTAGTCATTAATTTTTAAGGAATTTTTTGAATTTTTTGAAATTGCCCAAGTATGAAGGGATGTTGCAACGCCCAGCAATATAAATTCTCTATTGTGAAAGAAAATCACAACATATTGGAATGAAATTGAGTTTGGCCCTCGGCTTTAGGAGTTCTAGTTTTGTTCATATCCCTTGGGTGGCGAGTGCTTTATCTTTGAGCGTTATTACCTCCTACTTCTCTAATTTTTCCAATATCAAATTTCGTATTAGAGCTCAAGATTCAATGGCTGGTTGTGGTCAACTAAGATCAAATGTTGATTCTCCTACAGCTCGAGAAAGACACCTATGAGATGAGAAGGTAGATAATTTAAAGAGATATGTGCAACAACTCTATTAGGAGTGTTTACAGCACTTCTATTTTTTGGTAGGAGTGTTTACAGCACTTCAAACTTCTAGAATATGATTATTTGCATTATGATTCAGACAGTAATCACTCTGTTAAAGAAGCTATGAACCCCTTTGCCAACCTCCAAAGTCATACTCAAGTGATAAAGGTAGTCCTTGACGTTTTTTGCCAACCCCGGTTCCAAGGCTTTGCCCTGACTAATCCGGTGTTCGACCCGGGTCGCACACCTGGCTGTGATGGATGAATCTCCCAGCGGAGATTTTTTGCATCCACAAGATTTCGATACCAGAACCTTGCTTAAGCGGACCAAGTTGCTTACCACTTGAACCAACCCCCGTTGGTAGTCCTTGACGTTTTTATCAAAGACAAAACAATGATAGACAAGACACCTATGTGAAAATTGATATTCCAGAATCAAAAGGAAAGAAGCAGCCTAAAAATTTTATGGATTCGCTGCACATTGTTGAAAGAGTCTTTGATTACAAACATATATCAAATAATCAAAACAGGTGAAAGTTGTTGCCATCAAACTTAAAAAGCATGCTTCTATTTGGTGGGAGGACTTCAAAGATACAAAGAGCTCATGAAGGAAGAAGTTGAATCACAAATTGAGCAAAAATGAAGAAAGAATTGAAAAAGAAGTTCTTACCGAAGAACTATCGTCAAAATGCCTTCCTAAAGTTACGTAATCTCAAATAAAAGGAGTTTTCAATGGAAGAATACTCAGCACAATTTTGATCATCTATTGATAAAGTGTGATACTGCCAAACTGGAGGAGCAAATCGTTGATCGCTTTTTCCTTGGATTTCGACCTAAAATCAATAATGTTGTTCCAACTCCAACCTTGTTGGACTTAAAACGGTGTTTTTCCGCTTGCCCTTAAGCTGGAGAAACAACTCAAAGAGGATCGTAGTAGCAGCTCTCAACTTGACACAAAGAGAGCTATGCCAAGGAATGAAGTGCTTCTTCTTCTAAGAGTAAGGGACAGTCCCTTCAAAGCCACTTCTTAAGAATGATGGAGCTTTAGGTTCCAGTCATCCTACTTTTTCAAATCAATTAAGTGTTTCAAATGCCAAGGGTTTGGACATACCTCTAAATGTCTATATTGTAAGATTGTCTTACTAATAGAAGAAATTGAAGAAGGTCAAAGTGAAAACCCATCTATCTCTAATGAAGACTCAGAACAAAGTGATGAAATTGTCTATGATGTTCAAGAGGAGACTCTTATCTTCCGCCAAATTTTGAACACAACTACTATTGAAGAAGATATGCGGCTCTGCAATAACATTTTTCACACTAAGTGCACATCTCATGGCAAGGTGTGGTCTTCATTGACAGAGGAAGTTGTGAAAATGTTGTGGCAACAACAATGTCGGCAAATTGCAACTCAAGACGGAGAAATACCCTCAACCTTACAAGCTTTCTTGGCTTCGCAAAGGTGATAAGGTAAGGGTAGATAAGATGCCTTGTGCAATTTCCAGTTGGAAAAATACAAGGATAAAATGCAGTGGAATGTTATACCCATGGTGCTTACCATTTGCTTCTTGAGAAGCCTTGGCAATATTATAGAAGAACCAATAATGATGGATTCAAGAATACATATATTTCTGTAAAAGATGGAATCAATGTCACTTAAGGTCCCTTCAAAATGGAGAGAATTCCTAAACTATCAAATGAGGCAGGAAACAGTTTACTCTCTAAAGCTAAAGTTGACAAAGTCTGGGAGGTTTATACTCTTCTGGTGTCAAAAGAAAATGGAGAGACTGTTATCATCCTAACTGAAGTAGAACCTCTTCTTGAAAAATTCAAGGATCCGAAAGAAAAAACTCTAGAAGGGGTTTAATGTTTGAAGGACCATAACCAGCTGTAGTATATGCAGTTTCAAGAAAATTTGAGAAACATCCATATCTCATAAAGAAAACTTCAAGGGTGGAGGCAAAAACACCAAATAAGGATATGCACGTGAGTATAATTAACCTAAGAGATGAATTTTGGTGGGAAAATATTATCTTGTTGGCTGAAATAGATCATACCAAGATAATGCTAAGAAGATCTAATTCGTCAGAGAATGAAGAAAAGGAAGATCAGTCGAATAACAGTCATGCCACAACAGCAACCAGAAAACAAACTCAAGTTCATCCAAAAACCTATTCATAGGGAACTACATCTTAGACTAAAAGTCTGACTAGTTTGATTGGTATGAGGTGTCATAACAAACAGCACGAAATAACGAATCGAAAAATAAACAAAAACAAAAACACACACAGATTTAATGTGGTTCACACACCGATATGGTATGCTACATCCACAGGCAAAGAAGAAGAGTTTTCCACTATGTAGAAGAAGAACAGAAGGAGATCTCACAACCAATGGCCAAGAATGGCGTTACAAAAACTCTCACCCAAAACCCTAATAAAAAATCTCTAATCTCTTAATAATGTGGTAGGTGAACATAATATATATATATATATATATATATATATATATAGAAACGGGTCGACCCATCAGGTCAGGTTGTACCAAAACGCAGGCTCCGCCCCCACACCCCCTCCACAGATCTCCTCAAACGGGTCATTGGGTCCATCTTTCAAATAGGTACAAGAATTCAAGTAAAAAACATAACAAATCTCCACCTTAACTTGAATTCTTCCATAAAGTTGAATAATCTTCATCTTAAAAAACCCCTTCATGAGCTAAGCTCTAATGCAACTAAGTCCAAGCAATGCTTGAACTTGCCAATACATAATGGCTATGTCAGCATATTAGCTGGATTGTCTTCAGTACCAATCTTCAATACCTAGATATTGCCTTCAGCAACTACTTCTCTGACATAGTGATATCAAACATCAATATGCTTCTTCCTCTCATGATACATTTAATCTCTAGTCAAGTGAATAGCACTTTGGCTATCACAATGAACAACAATCACCTCTTAAACCATGTTGAGTTCTCCAAACAAGCCTCTAAGCCAAATAGTTTATTTAACCTGCTTAATCATTACCATATACTCTGTTTTTGTAGTAGATAATGCAATTGCAGCCTGTAAAGTAGCCTTCCAACTGATCGCACAACCTCCCAAAATAAACACATACCTTATGAGTGACTTTCTTTATCAAGATCACATGCATAATCTGATCAACATAATCTATCAACTTGTTACCATTCCTCCCAAATTCCAAACACACATCAGAGGTCCCTTTCAAATACCTAAGTATCCATTTCACTGTTTCCTAATGAGTTTTACCTGAATATGATAAGTATCTACTCACCACACTAACTGCCTGGAAAATGTCAGGTCAAGTGCACACCATAGCATATATAATATAACCAACTGCACTACAGTATGGAACACGTGACATGTAACTCACCTCTTCATCTGTCTAAGGTAATAGAAAACTGAAAGCTTAAAATGAGATGCAATTGGAGTACTAAAAGGTTTTGCATCTTTCATGCCAAACCGCTCCAACACCTTCACTATGTATTTTTGTTGAGATAACTATAGCTTCCCTACCTTTCTATCCCTCTTGATTTCCATGCCAAAAATCTTTCTTACTGCCCCCAAGTCTTTCATCTCAAATTCAGTGATTAAATATTGCTTCAACCTGATGATCTCATCCATATCTTTAGCAGCAATTAACATATCATCAACATATAATAACGAATATATGGAATGAACCATAAAAAAGTCTTCTAAAGTATACACAACAGTCATACTTGCACCTACTGTAACCCAAAGTAGCCATAACACAATCAAACCTCTTATACCACTGTCTAGGAGACTGTTTCAAACCATTTAGGGACTTTTTCAACAAGCAAGCCTAATCCTCTTTTCCTTATATAATAAAACCCTCAAGCTGATGCATATAAATCTATACTTTTAATTCACCATGCAATAATGCAATTTTCACATCAAGTTGCTCTAACTCCAAATTATGCATAGCAACAAAAGCAAGCAAAACACGAATGAAACTATGCTTAACAACAGGTAAAAACGCATCATTAAAGTCAACACCTTGTACTTGACTATACCCTTTTGCAACCAATTGTGCCTTGTATCTAGCATCTCCATCACCTGCGCTGGATTCTTTCTTCTTGTATATCTATTTGCAACCAACAACCTTCTTCACTCTAAGCGGCTTGACAAGCTCCCATGTCTGACTTTTATGAAGAGACTCAACCTCCTCAATCATAGCCAACAACCACTTTGAAGAAACAATTGAAGAAACAGTTTCTGAATATGTTGTAGGCTCACTATTATCAATTGAATCTACAATAGACAATGCATAAGCAACAATTTCAACATGCCCATATTTTTATGATGGCTTAATTCATCTTTTGCCTATTTTTGGCAATGTTATACTCTTCTTCTTGATTCCCTGGAGCACCTTCTTCTTCAATAAGAGTAAGCGGCTGAACTGAAGTTAATTGTGTTTTCTTTAAAGATGGATCATCCACTTCAAATTTCATCTTCTCCACATTTTTTCTGACTTTCATCCCTATGAATATGAGTATCTTTCCTTAGGATACAATATGGCAGACTCTTCAATAGTTACATCTCTGCTAATAATAAATTTAGTGTGGATCAAGACACCATAACCTAAATCCTTTAACTCAAAATCCATATCCAAGAAAAATACATTTATTAATCCTAAGTTCCAACTTCCCATCATTCACATGTGCATAAGTAAGACATTCAAAAACTTTTAAATTACTGTAATCAATAGATTTACCTGACCATACCTCCTATGGAGTTTTGCACTCAATAGCTATGTAGGGAGACCTATTTACCACCCATGTTGTTGTATTTTCTGCTTCCACCCAAAACTCCTTGCCCAATTCTACATTTGACTACATGCACCTTGCCTTTTCTAACAAGGTTTTGTTCATATGCTCTGCAACTCCATGCTGTTGAGGTGTCTTTACAACTGTATGGTATCTTGCAATTCCTTCATTCCTGCAAAACTCATTGAAGTCTCCTCACAAAATTCTAGGCCATTGTTTGTTCTCAATCTTTTAATTTGCTTTCCAGTTTGCTTCTCAATCAAAATCTTCTATTGCTTAAGTAATAAATACTTCATTTTTGTGCTTAAAGAAGTAAACACAGACCTTCCTAGAATAATCATCAATAAAGGTAAGTAAATACCTAACACCAACTCCCATTGAAAGAACCTTGGATGGCCCCCACAAATCTGAATGAATATAGTTTAGAGTTCATTTAGTCCTGTGAATAGCAGTACTTAAACTAACTCTCTTTTGCTTTTCGAAAACACAATGCGCAAAGAACTCCATCTTTCTTGTACTGTAACCACACAATAGGCCCCTTTTACTCAATGCAGCCATCCCTCTTTCACTCATATGATCTAGTCTCATATGCCATAATTTTGTAGTATCTGAATCAAAAACGGATGAAGTTGCTGCAATGAATCCAATGATTGTAGTACCCTGCAAGACATACAAATTACCAACCTTCTTTCCTTTCATTAATAATAAGAATGCACCTTTACTGACCTTCATGACTCCACTTTTAGTTGTGTATTCGCACCCGTTTGAATCAAAGGTGCCTCAACTAATGAAATTTTTCTTCAACTTAAGAACGTGCTAGACATCAGTTAGAGTTCTAATAATACTATCATGCATTCTAATTCTAATATTTCCCTTCCCAATTGTATTACAAGCAGAATTATTCCCCAACAACACAACTCCACTCTGAAAATATTCATAAGTAGATAACCCCTCACGGTTAAAATACATATGGTCGGAACATCCAGAATCAAGGATCCATTCTTCTTGTGAACTAACTTTGTCATCAAACACCAATAACATCTGCGTTGCACTCCCATCTTCAACGACATTAGCCTCTGTAGAGGTCTCTTTCTTTGGTTGGTTGGTACCACCACTCGTCTTGCTGTTTGTTCTAAAGCTCGTAGAATTCAGATTTGATATGCCCCTTTTTCTTGCAATATTACAGGTCAAATTTTTGTTCTTTGATTTCAACCTAGACTTCTTCTTGTCATTGTCTGAATTTCTCTCAGTAGTTCTACCCCTAACCGTCGAACGAAAACCCTTAGATTTGGTTGATGTCAATTCATCATCAATTTTATATTTACTCCGAAGATCCGTTTTGCATCTGCAACTGAGATTGTCTCTCTGCCATAGATCATGGTGTCTCTAGAGTGCTTGTATGACAGAGGCAGAAAACATAACAATAATAGGGATAAATCTTCATCATCAATTTTAACATCCATCTTTCGCAGATAAAAGTAGCAATATAAGATTTGAGAGAAGTACCTTCACTCATACGCAAAGTATATAAATGTTGCTTTAACCTCAACCAATTAATGAGGGATTTCGTGAGGTACAAACTTTCCAACGCCGACCACAATTTTGCCGCCGTCTTCTCCAAGAGAACTTTGTTCGAAAGGCATAACTGAATTGCAATGAGGACTTAATCATCCATATCATTTCAATTTTCTTCAAACATAGCCTCTGGTTTCTTCGTCTTCTCAAGTATGGCCTTCTTCACTCCTTGCTGAGGAAGAACCGCCAACATTCAAACTTGCTATATTGATGCTCCTATTGAATTTTTCAATATCTTATTTCGTTGATGTAGAAGCCATGGATGTACAAATCGAAAACAACCAAACTCCGATACCAATTTGTTATAACAAGAGGTCAATAAGAAGCATTTGCCACGGACAAAGGTTGTTCAATTAGGTAAAAGAAAGTGATTTTGGTAAAAGTTAAGGCTCAGGGGTTCAATTAGGGTTAGGGCACGAGTCATCCAGCAAAGATCTTGTTAAGATTCAATGTATGCCTGTAGGATTAGGGTTTGGGTATTTGAAAAGCGGAAGATAAAGGAATCTATGGTTTAGAGTGGTTACTCTGGGACCAAGCTGGATCCAGTTTTCCAATGTGAGGGGAGAATTTGATCCAAAGTTAGGAGGGTTTTGATAGCTGCTTTGTGCTGTTATCGGTTTATGGTTTGGGAAATAGGTTCAGAGGTGAGAGAATTCAAAGGTCTGTTCCATTAGAGGGTTAGAGAGCATTGAATGGTAAGTTACTGTTGTTGAAGGAACTTCTGAACAGCTCGAATAAAAATTTCCTGTTGCACGAAGAATATCGAATAAGCTTCAAAAGATCCACTTGGGCTTCAAAGGGGAAGACAAGTTCCAGCGGCTAGCAAAAGCAGAGAGAATTTATGAATCGTGAGGTATGAGAACCCCCACACACCCCACACCCTTTTTTTTATACTGGCCGAAAGGCCTGATTTCCTAATCAACCTCAGAGAAGGAAAGATTTATACCTGCTCCTGAATGAACTCTATTACATAGAAACAAGGTGGTCAAGTGATCATTTAAGTTGTCATGATTGACATAATGACTAGTTTAAAAACAACTATTTAAGTTGAATCACTGGTTCAATAAGATCTGGACCAATTCTATTGATTAAATCTACCATACTTAGGCATCTCTACTAACCACTTGGATTACTTGCTGTTCTTCTTGTTCTTCTGGATGTAGGACTTCAGTTCTGTATCCAAAGCAGTTTTTAAGGGAAGGATGGGTTACTAGAGCTCCCACCTGTACAAGCAGCAAGCAGTAAACAAAGAAATACCAAAAGGTAAAATGCTAGATTAAAGCCCATGATGGACTTACAATCCAACCAGTAGTGGTTCATGCCTGTACAAGAAAATTGGTTGAATCAAGAACCAGTCAAAAAATATGTGAAAATTGGTTGAATCAAGAACCAATCTACGAATATGCCTCTTTCTTCCTCCTAATCTGGTATTTTACTTTGTATTTTGGGATCTGCAGCAATAAGTATGCCAATCATATCTATGGAACTCAAGCTTTTACCACCATTGGGGAATGAAGATGGTTGCAGGAGTTCCAAAAACCAAGGAAGACAATAAGACCAAACTGTGGTAGAGACTTTCTGCCTCTTGTGCAAAATATGAGGCTATAGCTGAGGTGTTAAGCGAGTATCCTGGGAGAGTCCAGGGCATAAAACTCCATTAAAAATCTTCTCTGGAATTTTTTGAGAATGCATGGTGCTGCTTTATTTGGTGAGGTCCATTAACACACCAGAACAAAGGTTATTTAACTCCCCCATGTTAAAATCTCAAGGGTTAAGAGACCATAAATGGAAATGAACCATTCCATATTGGGGGTTCTACAGAATTTCTCCAGGTGATAGGTTTGGTGTACATGGAAAAAATTATCGAAGCACAAAGCTAAACATTACAAATGAAATCAAAATACTAGTATAATGAATAAGTAAAACTACTCTCCATAAACAATGTAAATATATTTTAGTGCAAAGATACAGGAGATTGGAAGGTCATTGAGAAAATAAATCATAATTTGAACACCTTAAAGATGGCATCACACCAATAATGAAGCACTTCTTTCTTTCCTTTTGGTTAGAAACATATTCCACCTAAATGCTTAAATCCAACAACTGTTGCCAAACTTCTGATGAAAAAAGTGAAAGTACCTTTAAGAAGTTTCACATTGGGCTAGCAATGGTATCCCGATACATTTGATTCAATGATTTGCAGGAAGTCATGGGCTTCAGCACTCCAGCAGGTATAAGATTCTTAGGCCTCAAGATAGCTTTGTAGCTTTTTAAGAGGGTCTTGAAGTTCAGAATTAAATTATTCCAGGTGTTTTCATCAACAATGACTTTTAACAAAAGATAGTAAGTATAAAGAATATGAATTGCAAAGCCACTAAAACTGAATACATCAGAGGAGATTACTCTTCACGAAAAAACAAAGATCACCCTTTCCATTGGAAAATGATCAGCTAGGGCTTAAAATTTCTTTGGTATTGAAGGGTGGGGGCCTAAGAAGGAAGATCTTCTGACTAGAAATGGCAGGTTGATATGCTCTTCATCAACTTTTGGTTGCCTCTTCTCTTTTCCCTGATTATTGCTTGCATTGTTGAAAAAATTCAACAGAGCCTGTGTAAATATCTCTAAGATCAATTCAATCTGAGATTTCACCTTTATTATATACAGGAGTTCCAGTGTATAATCTATACATTATGACCTTGCCATCTGGCAATACAGAGTTTACAGTTTTACCCTTATCAGCCTGAAACTCAACTTGTCACAATGGAGAAGTGAATTTTGGGAATCTACCATGAAAAAAATATCTCATCAGCCAGAGCCTATCCACTCATGCCTACTTTGCTTGAAAAGCAGTCTTCCCTTAGCCTTCCCCTGACCATCCCTTTTACTCGGCTCTAGCCTTGTCCAGAACTACACCTCTCTGACTTAGTAATCCCGGACATGTTCACTGTCTTGTCAATCTGTGGCCAACAAGTGCATCATAAGCACAGGCCCATACTCGGGGGGGGGGGATATGTCCATGTTACTTCGACCCAGAAACAAGATAACATGATCGCTCTCAACAATAAGGATCTTTTAGTTTTACCTGCACATAATTCATCCATATCAGTTCTGCGAAGTTTGTATCACTCAGCCCTGCCTCCATTCGACTGAGGTATATTCATAGGCTACCAGGAAACAAGCTTTGATAATTAAGTGATGAAACTCCCAAGGGTCTGCAATTTTTGAACTCATCCATTGTACCTCTACACGAGGTAACATAAAAAATAAAAATAAAAAATCTATCACCTACCCAACCTGCAACCTTGAAGCCACTTATAATCCCAGTAGTGTAGCACTCAACTCTGCCTCAAGAATACTATTCTCCTCCCGTAGATCCTAACAACACAACTTTAACAAATATTCGATTGTCTCCAATGACTCAACATAGACTTGTACGTCCCAAGATTTTCCGGTCTCCAATAAGTGCATAACTTAATATATGTCAAAATCACAAACTGGTCAAGATTCTGTTGTAAGCAAGTTACTGGTATTGTTTTAATGTACTCATGTAAATTGCTCTACTGTATATGGCCCTAGAACTAGTCTTGCATACCTGAGGATCAGGCTTGCCCGAATAAGCAGTCAAACTTAAGTGAATACGGGGCTGTGAATATAAAGGTCTCCTAGATCCATATCCTTCTTCAAATGGATAATCCAAGTACATGCATGAGGGTTAGGAAAGCAAGTCCCTTGAGTTCGTGATCATATCAAAGTCGTGGCTTTTGGATTCATTTTAAAAGGGTAGAGGAAGAAAACCCAAGGGCATGTTGGTTATTCAGCACCCAGGGATATTTCAATAACTATATTTTTGTGACCAGTATGGGGTATATAAAGTATTCATTCCCTCATCCAGCTAGGGGTTCAGATTTGCAAGAATTCTTTACTTCCTATCCTGGTGGAATTCATTAGAGGGGTAATTTTAATTTTCAAACTTGGTCCAACTAATCATCAGTTTCAGTGAGTACTACTGATGATTAGTTGGACCAAGTTTGAAAAAGTAAAATTACCCCGTAAAGGGTTTTTGGTTGAAACCCAATGGTAAATACCAGTGATTGTTGTGAGTGGTTTATCTCCTCAATTGACCAGGACTTGACCTAGAAGTCAATGACATCAATTCAAATATCAGCCTAAACCTCAAATTTAGTGCGTATTAACTCCCGGATTACCCGGGCAAGCAAAGGGTAGCACTTTGTAAAGTGTGAAAGTGGTGAGGTTTTTAGGAAAGACTAGAATATCTTCTCTCACTGATTGACGTAGGAAATTTTGCTGAACCACGGTAAATTCCTTGAGTGTGTTTTATTTGTGCTCTTCTTTGTGGTTGTGCAACAAACCCCCAACAAGTGGTATGATGAGAAACATGATGTTGGTAGAATGGCTTAATTGATCCGTATGTTCACAAGCCCTTTATTTATAATAACTTGGAAATAACACTATTACATACATACCCCTACTTGGGTAATAGAAATTTACATAAACAAAAACTCTAATAGAGTCAGAACTTATAGTAGGACTCAACCCACACTCCCCCTCAAGTTGAAGCATAGATATTAGTCATGCACAACTTGCCTACAATAGGAAGGAAATCTCCTTCTTTCAAACCCTTAGTGAAGATATATGCCACTTGGTCTCTAGACCTCACAAAAGGCATGCAGATGAGCCCTTGTTCCAGCTTTCCTTTGAATTTATTCACCATCATTCCCTGTAATAACAATATCGTCCACATAAACAATGAGAATTGTGATGTTAGTACTTGACTTCTTGACAAATAGTGTACGATCAGCATTACTTTGTTTGTACCCAATAGAAGTCATTGCCTTCAGGAGGCATCCAAACCAACATCTAGGAGACTGTTTTAACCCATAAACTGACCTTTTGAACCAACAAACTTCCCGCAGTATTGTCATCGGAGAAACCATGTGGAATTTCCATATAAACTTCTTCCTCTAACTCCCCATGTAAGAAGGCATTCTTTACATCTAGTTGGTGCAAGTTCCAGTCTTTGTTCACAGCTACAGGCAACAGAACTCTGACAGTGTTCAACTTTGAGACAGGGGCAAAAGTCTCATGATAATCAATCCCATAAGTCTAGGTAAACCCCTTTGCAACTAGTCTAGCCTTCAACCTGTTGACTGATCCATCCATATTTTGTTTAACCACAAACACCCATTTGCAGCCTATAGGTTTTTTTTCCTGGAGGAAGTGTAATCAGCTCCCAAGTATCATTTTTCTTCATTGCTTGCATTTCCTCTACCATAGTTGCCTTCCATCTCTTATCAGCGTAGGCTTCTTGCCAACTTTTAGGAACAGATACAGATGATAGAGAGGATAAAAAAGCACAGTAGGAGTCAGACAAAGAATTATAAGAAACATATTTAGTTATGGGATGTTGAGTACAAGATCCGACTCCTTTTCTAACAACAATAGGAAGATCAGAAGGAGATACCTCAAGGTGAACAATAGAATCTGATTATGGAGCAGGGAGACGAAGTGGTAACATGTCACATTTCTCCACCTGCTTTGGCCGGTTATAATTCTTCCTCTGATAAGTCTGCACCTCCTTATCCTAGTCAATCTTGTTTTGAAAGACCTCAATAGTGTGCCTCACAGGAGTGGTCTCCCCCTAACTAGGTTCTTCACATGGTTCAGAAAACGGAGGAGGAGAGTTGGAGTCCTCAGGTATACTAGCCAATGTCTCCCCCTGGTCGGAAAACACTTCTTCAACTCCTAAGTTGTGTTGTGGTGGTGTGATGGAAAGGTCTAGAGTTGGAAAAAACACCTCTCCTCTAGGACGCTCCCCATGGAGAGGTGTATAATAAGCGCAAGACTCATTAAAAATTACATCCATGGAGACAATGGTTTTCCTAAAAGGAGGATGATAACATTTGTACCCTTTCTGAGTAGCAGAATACCCCAGAAATATGCAGTGTAGGCTGCAGGGAGCCAGCCTTACTCGGGTGGGTGTGATTCTGGCATAACACACACATCCAAATATCTTTGGGGGAATAGCAAAAGAGGAGACTCCTTGGAGAATCTCATTAGGACATTTAAAATCAAGTATCCTACTGGGCATCCTATTCATAGGTAAGAAGCAGTGAGTATAGCATCACTCCAATATTGGTCAGGGACATTCATAGCAATCATAAGTAAACAGGCTATCTCTAAAAGATGCCGATTTTTCCTTTCGGCAACCCCATTTTGAGCAGCAGTATCAACACAACTGGTCTGGTGTATTATACCAGAGTCAGAGAGATATTTCTGGAATTTACCATCAATATACTCTGTGCCATTTTCACTGCGAAGGATCTTCACAGTGGCATTGAACTGAGTTTGAATCATATTATGAAAATCACGAAAACATCAAAAAACCTCATTTTTTTTTATTTTAAAAGAGAAATCCATGTAGAACAAGAGTGACAATCAATAAAAGTAACAAAATACCTATGGCCAGTAATAGACACTCATCAGCAGGGGCCCTATACATCAGTATGAATTAGCACAAAAGGAATAGATTTTCTATTATAAAGAGACGGTAAATAAGTAGAACGAGTCTGCTTTACAAAAATGCAGGCTTCATAACAAAAAGTCATCCGTTTTATATGAAGAAACTAAATCAGAAAATATTTTCTTAAGAGTTCCTAAAGGGGGGTGACCTAGTCCGGGGGGTGACCTAGTCTACGGTGCCACTGATGAAGGTCTGATATGACCGAATGGACCTGATTAAGAGATGCAATCAGAGTAAAAGTAGAACTTCCAATTGGCTCCAATAGATAAAGTCCATTTTCTAGTTTACCATGTCCAATCTCCTTCCCCGTGACCAGATCCTGGAAGACACAGTAAAAGGGGGGGAAATCACTTTACAATTCAAGGCATGTGTAAGACTACTGATAGAGAGCAAGTTAGTAGAGAAAGAGGGAACGTGTAAAAATTTAAACAAAGAAAGGTGATAGGTCCCTAGTAACACAAGTCTACACTCGACAGGGAAAGTAAATCCCTATATTCTAGGGAAGGAAACGATTGGCAGATTTGAAGAGTCCTATTGTATTCAGGTTACTTTTTAGGATTAGATTGAAGAGTCATATTACATTCAGGTTAGAGTCATATTACATTCAGGTTACTTTTGAAGAGTCCTATTCGAATTCAAGTTACTTTTGAAGAGTCCTATTCGAATTGGGATGATTCTGTTAATTATACTGTAGGAACGTAATTGCTATAAATAGGGGGAAGGAAGAGTAGAAGAGACATGTTTTGAGATATAGAGAAGTTTATGTGAGAGCCATTGCTCTTGGGTAGCCATAGGAATCACCTACTACTGGTAGAATGTATTGTTTCTTATTCAACTTTTATTCAAAGTCCATTTTTTCTTCTTGAGTTATTCCACCTTGTTAAGTAGCCTCGTTCAGGTACCTAACAAAAGGGATGGAGAATGTTGAATGGTGCCTTCTCCAGCAATGGAAGAATAGGAGCCATCAGCAATTCGAACTTTATCTTTTCCAGAAGTTGGGGCATAATGTAAGAAAAAAGAGGATGAACCTGTCATATGATCTGTGGCTCCTGTATCAATGATCCAGGGAGCAGAAACTGAAGAAACATGGAAGCCTATAAAGTTTTACCTGAAGTAGCAAGGTAGGAATTAGTGGAGGAAGCAGTAGTAGAGGCTGTACTGGCAGTAGGAGACTACAAAATACGTCGCAAAGTAGCTAATTCCTCCTGTGAAAAACCAATGTCTGTAGAGGATGTTGTGGAAACCATCTCAAAAAAATTAGCCTTTGGTTTTCCCCTTCTTTGTGCTCTTTTTTGCTCAAAATCAGCAGGTTTCTCATGAAGCTTCCAACAATTGGCCTTGGTATGATATGGTTTGTAACAATGCTCACATTTTATAATCTCCTTAGCAAAATCAAATTTAGTCCTAATAGACTGTAAGGCTGATTTCTCGACAATAGGAGCATAAAGCATGGCTAAACGACGGCTTTCCTCACACTGAATAAGGGCATAAGACTGTTCAAGTGTAGGAAAGGGAGAACGACTTAATACTTGCACTCTGATCTGATTGTACTCCATGTTCAAACTTGCCAAGAAGTCATATACTCGAATCTTATCAATGTGCTTCCTATAAGTAGCCACATCATCTGGATTAATGGGGTGATAATCCCCATAATGATCCAACTCCTACCAAAGAGATCGCAACTCAACATAATAGTGGGCCACAGTCAATTCCTTTTGAGTAGTCTCATAAAGCTTTTTTCAAAGCTCATAAATATGGGCATCATTCCCCAACTGTCCATATGTTTCAGTAAGAGCCCTTCCGATTTGGGTTGCAGTATCAAGTAATAGATATCCAAGACAATATTTGGATTCATAGAATTCAAAAGAAATGACATAATAAGAGATTCATTCAAGATCCATTTATCCTGTAAAACACCTATGGTAGTAGGTTTGATAGTAGTGCTCGTAATGTGTCCAACAAGTCCTCTTCCAACAATAGTCAGGTAAGTAGATCGAGACCAGATCAAATAATTTGTTCCATCAAATCTCACTGAAAGAAGATGAAGAGTGGGGTAATGTTCAGAGCCAGTGGGAGCAGGAGTACCATCAATAGTTGTCATGTTGACAAAATTGTCTACAGTTCTTCAGTCTTCACCCTTTCGAAGTAACAGACACGTCGCAGAATGCAATAGCCGAACAACCCAAACAATTCTAAGGAATGATATGATCCAAAAAATACATATAAGGAACACCGCCTTCTTTCTTTTTTCTTTTTTTAAGGCCCTAAAACTATGAATTTGCAAATAAGACCCTAAGAATATGTAAATTTACAAATTAAGCCCCTGAGACATATATATATATATATAACAAAATATGGTTCAACCTGGTTCAGTCCATGCAATGGGCTAATAGGGTACCAATAGAACCGTAGATAGGGTATTAGAAGCACCGTCACTGGCGATGGAGGGTTTACCTGGATTTATATGATGGAGCGATGCAGTCTCGATGGCGATGGCGATGGCGATGGAGAAATGCTATCTCAATAATGAAAGAAGTGATACAGTCCCGACATTAAAAGAAGCGATGGAGCGATGCAATCTCGCTGGAAGAAGCAAATTGCAGTCTCACTAGAAGAAGCAAGCAGAGTAGATGGACTTTTTTCCTTCCCTTTCTGTTTCTTTGGTTGATGGCGGAAGCAAGGTTGAAGTGAAAGCTCTGTTAGGTGCGATGGGATGTTGCAGATGAAGAAGATGTTCGGTTGCAGCAGTGATGGTACAATTGCAGCGGCGATAGCTTCTGAAGAGATTGGATTGATAGCGGAAGTAGAGGCGATGGCTTCTAGAGAGACATCTCGGCAATGGAGGTAGGTTTTCCTCAACGAGAATTTTTTTCTCTTCTCTTCCCTAATCGAGCTTAGGCTCTGATACCATGTTGAGAAACACGATATTGGTAGAATGGTTCAATTGATCCGTATGATCACAAGCCCTTTATTTATAATAACTTAGAAATAACACTATTACATACATACCCCTAATTGGGTAATATAAATTTACATAAACAAAAACTCTAATAGAGTTGAAATCATGGTAGGACTCAACCCACATGGTATTATAGCAAGGTTAGGTGGATCAACCCCAAAGGTGTGTGAAGATTTAGGAAGGAGAGGATTGATGCAAGAATAACGAAGAAGGCTTCGAGGTTTAAATTGAAGGTACGATTCTCTGGCATTTGCGATAATGGAATTGTTATTTTATTTCCTTTTTTTTCAACTATTCAAATCCTCCAAGTTTGAAGATCAAAGAAGAAGTGTGAGAATGGTGAGGTTTTCAGGAAATAGTGGGATCTCTTTACTCTCTGATTGACGTAGGCAATTTTGCTGAACGACGGTAAATTCCATGAGTTTATTTTGTTTATGCTCCTCTTTGTGGTTGTGCATCTAACCCCAACAAGTGGTATCAGAGCAAAGTCGATGGATCACCACCAAAAGTGTGAAGATTTACGAAGGAGAGGATCGATGCAAGAATAACAAAAGGCTTTAAGGTTTGAATTGAAGGTACGATTCTTTGATATTAGAGATCGTGGAATTGTTATTTTATTTTATTCTTTTTTGTTTTCTAATTATTCGAATCGTCCAAGTTTGATGAGCAAAAACAAAAAGAGGAAGGATCAAAGAAGAAGAAGCAGAAGAAGGAGGAAGGGGGGGGGAAGAAGAAGAAGAAGAAGATAAAAGTGGTCCTATGGCATTTTGAGGTTTGGTTGGTTTTTTGTTGAATTTTTATTTTTTGAGGGGAACATGGAAAGAAGAACCGAGAGGGGGGGGGGGAAGAATTTGGTACAGGGAAAAGCAACAACAACAACAACAACAACAACAACAATAAGCCTTGTCCCAACTAAATGGGGTCGGCTACATGGATTCTTGCCCTCCAATCAGTTCTGTTCAAGGCCATGCTAGATACAAGGCCTAAGCTATACATATCCTTTCTCACCACTTCTCCTAAGGTTATCTTAGGTCTACCCCTAGCTCTTCTAGTTCCTTCAATATGGATTATATCACTTCTCCGAACAGGAGCATTTATAGGTCTCCGTTGAACGTGGCCGTGCCACCTCAAACGACTTTCTCTAAGCTTATCATTTATGGGAGCAACTCCCAGCCCAACTCTAATATGATCGTTTCTTATCTTATCCATACTAGTTTTGCCACTCATCCATCTTAGCATCCTCATTTCTGCTACACTGAGTTTATCTATATGATTCTTTTTAACAGCCCAACACTCTGCACCGTACATCATAGCTGGTCGAACAACGGTCTTATAAAATTTTCCTTTAAGCTTTAATGGAATACGCCGATCACATAAGACCTCGGACGCACCTCTCCACTTCACCCTATTTTAATTCTTTGGGAAACCTCATCTTCCAAATCACCTCTTTTACTTATGATTGAACCTAGGTACTTAAAACAATCACTCTGAGAAATCTCTTTATCGTCAAGTATCACCACCTCATCATCTGGCCGATCATGACTAAAGTTACAAACTAAATATTCTGTCTTCGATCTACTAAGTTTAAAGCCTTTTGATTCCAAAGCTAATCTCCATGATTCTAATTTGGTATTAATCCCCACTTGGGTCTCATCAATCAACACAATATCATCCGCAAAAAGCATACACCAGGGGACCTCATCTTGAATGTCTTTGGTTAATTCATCCATTACCAATGCAAATAGATATGGGCTTAAAGTTGACCCTTGATGTAGCCCAACTGTTATCGGGAATTCATTACTTTGTCCCCCCACTGTTCTAACACTAGTCACCGAACCATCATACATATCCTTAACTATATCTATATATTTACATGCAATACTTCTTTTCTCTAGTACTTGCCAAATTAACGCTCTAGGGACTCTATCATAAGCTTTTTCTAGGTCAATAATTACCATATGAAGATCTTTCCTACATTCTCTATACCTTTCCATAAGTCTCCTAATTAAGTAAATAGCCTCCGTTGTAGATCTTCCTGGCATAAACCCAAATTGGTTCTCCGTAATTGTAGTTAAGTGTCTCAAACGGGTTTCAATTATTCTCTCCCATAATTTCATCGTATGGCTCATCAATTTAATGCCCCTATAGTTATTACAACTTTGAATATCTCCTTTATTTTTGTAAATTGGAACCACAACACTTCTCCTCCAATCATCTGGCATTTTCCCTGTGCTCATAATCTTATTAAACAACTTAGTCAACCAAACTAGTCCATGGGTTCCTAAGCTCTTCCATACTTCAATTGGGATTTCATCAGGACCTTGTGTATTGCCGAGTTTCATCCTCCTTAAAGCTTCTTTTACTTCGGACATCGAAATTCTACGTATATAAGTTCGGACCTTGGTGCCTTGGTGAAAAGTGTAATCGTCCGAAACATAAGTGCTTGAAGAATGCTCATTTAGTAAACTAGAGAAATAGGTTTCCCATCTTTTCTTAATATCCTCCTCACAAACTAATACTTTACCATCTCCATTTTTAATACATCTAACATGGTCAAGATCTCTACTCTTCCTATCCCTCATCTTAGCTATCTTATAAATAGATTTTTCCCCTTCCTTTGTGCCCAATTTATTATACAACTCTTCATATTTCCTTTCCCTTGCTTTTCCCTGCAATTTTCTTAGCTTCATTTCTATCCAACCTATACCTATGAAGATCCTCAACATCTTTAGTTCTTTGCCATGCCTTAAAACTAGCTTTTTTATTCCTAATGGCAACTTGAACCTCACTATCCCACCACCACGTCTCTCTATAAGAATGAGTCTTTCCTTTTGATTCACCTAGAACATCTTTAGCCACCTTCTTAATACACATAGCCATCTCATTCCACATTGCATTGGTATCCCCTTTAAAACCCCATTTTCCTTGTTTGACTACTTCATTAATGAAGGATTTAGAGTACTCTCCTTTCAAATTCCACCATCTTATTCTGGGATAGTTTACCTTGGACCTTTTATGTGTTCTTGGGACTAAGCACATATCCAAGACCACAAGTCTATGTTGTGCAGTTAAGCTTTCCCCCGGTATCACCTTGCAATCCTTGCATAACAATCTATCAGTCCTTCTAGTTAGGAAGAAATCTATTTGGCTTCTATGCTGTCCACTTTTGAAAGTAATTAAATGTTCATCTCTCTTTTTGAAGTATTTAATATAGATAGATCAAAAGCAGTAGCAAAATCCAAAATTGAAATCCCCTCCTCATTCCTTTCTCCAAAACCATATTCTCCATGAACACTCTCATATCCTCTTTGATCTTTTCCAATATGTCCATTTAAATCACCTCCTATGATAATCTTTTCTCCTTGACGAATTCCTTGCATTAATCCATCCATACTTTCCCAAAATTCTAGCTTTAGACTTTCATCTAATCCTACTTGAGGTGCATATGCACAAATTATATTTATGCATTCTTTCTCCATTACCAGCTTGATAGCAATAATCCTATCACCCACTCTTTTAACATCCACCACATCATTTTTTAAATCTTTATCCACTTTTATACCCACTCCATTTTTATTTGTTTTATCCCCAATATACCAAAGTTTAAAGTCATCCAACTCTTTGGCTTTTTTACCCCTCCATCTAGTCTCTTGGATGCAAGCTACATTAATCCTTCTTCTCCTCATAACATCAATCAATTCTAAGCTCTTACCAGTTAAAGATCCTATGTTCCAAGATGCCAATCTAATCCTACGCTTATGGACTAGCTTCTTTACCCGCACTCGTCCACGGCGCGGGAACCCTTGCCTACTTATCACCGCATCCGGGTGCCGATGCGACGCGTCGCTTACAGGGGACGTCCTAGCTAACCCTTACCCACTTATCACTATACCCGGTCCATAGTGTAGCGCGTCGCTTCTTTTGTCGGGGAACGCCCTAGCATAGCTTTTATCATATAAGGTCGAATCCATGAAAAAAGATTTGGCTAGATTTTTTCCGGTGCCGGCTGCCGACTTGACGCACCAACCCTCCTCCTTTACCCGGGCTTGGGACCGGCAGCAAAACACTGGCGGAGTTTTGGTACAGGGAAAAGCAAAAGGAATAAAAAAGGTTCTCCCCCCCCCCAATGTACCATGAAGGTTGTCCTGCACAAGCTTTTATGTAAAGGATTTTGGTATGGGGTAAGGTATTCTAAAGGTTTTTGGGCGTTACGACTTGGTGGAAGCAACGAATTGAGATGCTCTGTTGGTATTAATCTCGTTGGTTCGTACAAAGATCAACATACATGTTATTGAGGTTCATGATAGGTACGAAAGGCACAAATCAAGTAAACATGATGGTAGTGAAGAGTTCAAATTCCTCCATAAAACCTTTCCAATCGTCGCAATGATTTCACCTTATGGCAACAATGAGGGAAGAATATTCTTCTTGGGAAGGGACTGGTAAGGATTTTAGGAAGAAAAAAAAAAGCCAGAGATGATGAAGGAAGATACATGGCAAGAGTTATAGGATCTAGCAAACAATACGATCCATTTATATAATTATATCTTGCAAATAATATTCTTCTTGAGGTCATTGAGTTAGCAAATCCATATGAAGTTTCGACAAAGTTGAAGAGTCCAAGTCATTGACAAATTGATTGTTTTTTAAGAAACAATTGTGTGGCATTCAATTGTCAAAGGAAGTAATGTGACCAAGGTTGAGACGTCCTATAATTGGGCCCAAATCCTAGGCCCAATCCAGAGGTGGCTGAATACCCCAGGGATATTTTGGTCATTTCCAGCCCTTTAGGGCTCAAGATGGGTCTAGTTGAAACCCCCTGAATCCAAGGGTTATGGATCTAAATTTATCTTTTTATCTCGGTTAGTATTTTGTGAGTTATGAAAGACTCTCAACCTAGTTTAAGGTCTTGGGTTGAGTGGCATTTGAATAGGTCATAGGAGTTGTGTTTTGATTAAAGTTTGCTTTGTTGAGTCCTTGGTTATCTTAAATTGGCACATGTGCTTAAGAGTTTTTAATCAAAAGCGAATTCAGCATGTGCTTATTTAAGTTAACTTGAAGTCTAATTAGTAGCATGTGTCTTTTTGTAAATTCCAAATCAAGAGTTAAGGTCCTTAAGTAATTAGATTCCAATTCAAGAGTTTTGGTCAAGCGGTGGGATCCTTGTCTTTTAAGGACTCCCACCCAAGTATTTTATGTAATTTTTCAGTCTTGATTATTGAATAAAGTTAAGGATCATGGTTTCCTAAGTCAAGGGGGCCATGGTGGAATAAGTGATTTTGTTCAAGATCAAGCAATCTTCCATCAATTGCAGCCTTTTTTCTTCATTCCAGCAAGCTAGTAGCAATCAACAAGCAGCCATAGTTGAATCACAGCAGCTCCAAGTAAGTAACCCCTTCCCTCCCCTGCCTTCCTTCTCAATTGCACCCCCTTCCTGCCCGCTTCCCTGTTCTGCGCATAGCAGAATCATCCCTCCAGACCCCCATCCCCTTGCTGTTTCAGACCCCAGACCACCATCCCCACCTTCCTGCAACACTCCCTGGCATTCCACTTTCAATCCCAGCCCCTGCTAGCCCCCCAAACCCTTCCCTCTCTCCCTCTGTTCCCTGTTTCTGGCGGAAATCAGAGAAGCAGAAAAAAATACAGTAAAAGGAAAAAGAAAGGAGAAGAAAGAAAAATTGAAAAATGAAAAGGAAAGAGGAGAAAGAAGAAAAGAAAAGAAAAGAAAGAAGGAAGAAACGAAGAAAAGAAATCAAGAGGAAGAACAACAAAGAGTTCTTTCAAGAACCAATCCATATTTTGATCTTTATCTTGGGTTTTTGTCTTTCCCATTTATTTTTGTTACATGCCATGGAGACAGAAATAATCTAATTTTACATTCCCTCCCAATTACCTACCCATATAAACATCAAACATTCCCTGCTTGTTACAAATATACCTCTCTCTCTCTGCCCCTAAAGACATTGTAAATAAGTCAACAAACTGTTCTCCAACTCGAATATGACAAGTGGAAATCTGTCCTTGTTGAAGCTTCTCCCGAAGAAAATGACAATCAATTTCTATACGCTTTGCATGCTCGTGAAAGACGGGATTTGATGCTATGTGAATAGCAGCCTGATTTTCACACCATTAAGACATAGGAAGCTCATGAGTGAAGCCAAGCTCACCCAAAAATTGTTTGATCCACATAAGTTCACAAGTGACAAGAGCAATGACTCGATATTCTAACTCTGCACTAGACCTAAAGACCACTGTCTGCTTCTTACTTTTCCAAAACACAAGATTTCCTCCAACAAAGACACAATAGCTTGTGGTAGACTATCTATCGATCACTGAACCAACCTAATCTGCATAAAAAAATCCTTCAACTCTCCTATGACCATGATCTTTTTAGAGGAGCCCACGTGCAAGAGCTCTCTTAAAATACCTCAATATGTGCACAATTACAGCCCAATGAGTAGTGTGAGGGCTAGACAAGAATTGACTCACAACACTGACTGGAAAGGCAATGTCAGGTCGAGTCACAACCAAATAGTTTAACTTTCCAACCAAACTTCGATACTTCTCTGAATCGTCAAGGACATCTCCATCTTCAAGCATAAGTTTTATATTTTGATCCATTGGAGTATCCAAAAGCTTTGTGCCAAGCATTCCTATTTCAGATAATAAATCAATCACATGTTTACGTTGGGACATAAAGATTCCCTTCTTAGGCTGGGCCACTTCAATCCCTAAGAAATACTTTAAGTTTTCCCAAATCCTTAATCTGAAACTACTTTTGAAGATAGGCTTTTAATGCATCAATACCAACTGAGTCATCTCCAGTAATAATTATATCATCCAAATACACAACTAAAAATATTCTTCCTGCATTAAACTAACGGTAGAACACTGAGTGATCATTCTCGCATCTAGTCAACCAAACTCTATCACAACTAAAGTAAATCGGCCAAACCATGCACTTGGGGACTGTTTCAGCCCATATAGTGATTCCTTCAAATGACACACCAAGCTAGTCTCCCCTTCAGCAACAAACCTTGGAGGTTGCTCCATATACACTTCCTCATGGACATCCCCATTGAAGAATGCATTCTTCACGTCCAGTTGAAAAAAGGGCCAATGATATGTAGCAGCTAAGGAGATTAGAATCGGAACAGAGGTAAGTTCGCCACGGGAGAAAAAATATCCATATAGTCCACTCCATACACTTGAGCATATCCTTTTGCTACAAGTCTAGCCTTCAATCTAACAAGTGTGCCATCAGGATTGACTTTCACTACAAACACCAAGCAACATCCAATAGTAGCTTTTCCAGGAGGAAAAGGAACAAGGTCCCAAGTATGATTTTCTTCCGGAGCTGCCAACTACTCAGTCATTGCAACCGTCCACCCAAGGCTTGACAAGGCTTTAGACAAAGTCTTAAGAAGAGGGTGAGACTCAATAAAAGATAAACAAGCATGGAAAGTATGGGAAATATCAGCGTATGAAACAAAATTAAAGACATGATACTAAACACAACTCCAAGTGCCTTTATGAAGAGCAATTAGAACATCAAGGTCAAACACTAGAAGGACTTACCACATGATTCACAGGTGGAGGCAATGTTGGATGAGTCGCAGGAGCAGGAGGCTCCACAGATGTTGTTAGACATTGCTGATACACAGCAATGATCTTTGTCTAGACGCACGGAAGTGGTGGCCGAGGTATAGCAGGAGAAGAAATAATAAAAGGGAGATCCACATCCATAAAAGGCATATACACAAGGTTAAAGGAATAAGGAACAGACTCAAAAAATGAAACATCAGCAGTAATAAAATATTTTCAAAGTTCAAAGGAGTAACAACGATATCCCTTCTGAGTATGGGGGTACCCAACAAATCATACACTTAAAAGGCTTTTGGATCAAGTTTAGACAGTCAAGGTCGGTGATCCCTAATAAAACAAACATTTCCAAAGACACAAGGAGGCAACCCATGCAAAGGTCGACTAGGAAACAATAGGTAATACGGGATGCCACCTTTCAAAACAAATGAGGGCATTCGGTTGATAAGGTGACAAGCCATCAGGACAGCATAAGCCCAAAAGGGTTTGGAGACCTACATCTCAAACAATAAAGAGTGGGCAACTTCCATTAAGTGGCAATTCTTCCGTTCTACCACACCATTTTGTTGTGGAGTGTCGACATTAGATGATTGGTGAAGAGTACTATATGATGTTATAAATGTATTAAAGGGAGAGGAAAAGTATTCTTTTGCATTGTCACTTCGAAGAATTTTAACCATTAACCCAAACTGCATGCGAATCTCAGTCACAAAATCATATAAGATATTAAACAGTTCAAAACGATTTCTCATTAAATATAACCAAGTAACTCTAGAATAATCATCCATAGAAGTAATAAAATACTGAAAGCCTAAAGTCCAAACGATAGGACATGGTCCCCACACATCAAAATGAACAAGAGAAAAAGGTTTGTCTACACTATTATTAACTCGAAGGAGATAGCTTACATGATGAAGCTTCCCAAACTAACATACTCACCAGGTAAAGAAGAAATGGAACTAAATTGTATATCCAAAATTTTTGAAGTTTTATTGAAGGATGGCCTAGATGGCAGTGAATTTGGTGAAGGGTAGACGTGCTCGAGCAAGCAATCAATGGAAAATCCTCAACAAGTACAGCCCTCCCGACTCACAACCTCTACCAATCATCCTCTTCATTGTAAGATCCTGAAACACGCTAATAGCTCAGAAAGAAAGTCACTAAACAATTATATGTGGTGGTTAATTTATAAACAGACAATAAGAAAATTGAGGGTGAGGTTGATTGTTCCTATACCTTTAACATTGGCCTAGGAACCATCAGGGAGGTTGACAATGGAAGATGATGGGGAAAAGGATGAAAAATTACCTAAAACACCATTCATATGATCGGACGCCCCTAAGTCAATGATCCAAGGACGTGAGGTAGAAACATATGTTGTAGCATTACTTATCGAAGCAAAGGTGCCAGTGGGGGTTGGAGTCTAAAGTGCCTAGAACTAGATGAAGCAAACATATTCTTCATTAGTCATTTTCACAATCTTCCCTTCTAGTAGTGGAGTGGCAGTAATGGATGTCTCTAATGATACAATGTTAGCAACCTGAAGTGGCTTGCCATAAAGTTTCCAACAAAATCTCTGTATATGTCCCTGTTTTCCACCGATGACAAGTCTTGACATTCCCAGGAGCTTCATTGGATCCTTGAGTATTGAGGTTCTTACCTGACCCTCCATTCCCATGGTCATGAGTACCTGACCCACCACCAAAGCCACGGTTTGGAGTAAAAGAAACTAATGCAGAATTGAAGGTGGAACTAGACTCTTGTGTGTTTTCTTGGGATACCTTAAGTACACGAGAAAATGTTTCAAACAAAGGGTACCTTATCTCCTCCTAAAATTTGTGCTCAACTGATTCAAATTCTCTCCCAAGTCCTCCCAAAAATCCTGTGACTACAAGTTGTTCCCACTAATTTTGCATCTCGACAACATCCAATAAGATGGGTATAACGGAATTTAACTCTTCATACATTTTCTTGTAGTCTGCAAAATATTGTGTCATAGGTTTGCCCTTCCTATCAGCCCTATAGAATTCGTGTGAGACCTAATAAATACAAGAAAGATTATTCTGGCCAGAATATAATATATTTAAGTAGTTCCATAAATCCTTCATTGTGTCATTATGTGTAACTGAGTCAACAATATTTCTCTCCATAGAGTTCAACATCTGCCCTAAAATTTGGGCATCTACAGTCTTCCATGTATCATTCCCAATGGACTTAGTAAGATGGTCTTGTTGGTCACGACCAGTCAACATAACCTAGACTATCTTTTTCCACTAATACAAATTGATAGCCTTTCAAGATTTTGTTCAGAAATAAGATGGGATGTGGATGTCATGATTTCAGTAATCTCAGGTTCAGACATAATGATCTAATTTTCCTTGCAACCCATGAATTGAATAAAGATAACCTAGAAATTGGACCATAGTTTGAATCAGAAGTTAATACAAGACCAAACCAAAAACCAGTTCAGATTTAAACCAGAAAAATTGAACCAAAACTAACATATAATCTTGGTGATCCATCCTAGGTGGGCTCCCCTAAAATTGGGCCCAAAAACCAGACCCAACAAGGCATTCAAATCAAAACTAGCCGAATACCCCAGGAGAAACTCATTTTCCAAGCCCTCTTTTTGGGCTGAATATGGATCTTGATAAAATGTCCTCGATCCAAGGTTCAGGGATCTATCTTTATTTATCTGTTTAAGCCAGTAGTTTAAGAGTTATAGTCCATTTCAATCAGGGTTGAGTTGTTAGGATAGGGTTCCTTAATTTTAGGAACCTTATCTTAAAGTAGTTCTATTTTAGTCAAGCCATAGTTTGGTTTAAAATTTGCTTATTGAGTCACAAATAAGTGTCTGTAAGAGATTCCAATCCAAGGGTTGGAATCTCATAGTACTTTGATCCTTTTTTTTAAATATTGATACAGTCCAGTTTGAATTGTAATTAGATTTCATATGTGAAGAGATCCCAGTTTGAGTCAGAGTCTTTAATTTTAGGCTACAAATAGCCTCTTTCTGCATTGTAATTCTAAGTTTTGACTTAATGAAAATTATGAGCTGAAAAAAGACTTAAGAGGAGTTGTGTGATCCTTGGGAGGATGACCTGTGGCTGGGGTAAACTAGTTTTTCTTCTAGTTCCAGCACTCAAGCGACATTTACAGCCTCCCATTCTCAACATACGAGTAAGTTCTGTCCTTTTCCCATCCCCTGCAGTTTCAGCCCTTCCGCTGGCACTCAAGAGCCTTCCCCCCTTCTCCTTCTTCTTCCCACGTTGTCAGATCCCACCCCACCTAGCACTTCCTCATTCCAGCCCCAAAACACCTCATTATACCCTTCCTAGAGTCACCCAAGCCTATAAAACCAAATCCTAATCTCTGTTTTCCCAAACCAGCCTTCTGTCTTGAGTTTTGGAATTTTCTGCACTTCATCTTCTCCAAGGAAGTTGCAGAATTTTGCAGAATTCCAGAATTATATAAATACCTAAAACCAGTCTCACCTTGTGCAATTAACTTCTGAATTACATAAGAGTGCCAATCACAGATCTGGACTACGAGACAGCAATTCAATTCCCCCAAACCCTAGCCTAAACAAATCCCAGTCACATTAGGGTTCGAAATTCCAGTTGAATAATTAGTTTTTAACAACTTCAGGTCAGAATTAACAGCATTATTGGTCTCTAAAGCCTATGCGGAAACACCTAAAGTCCTTAATTGTAAGCTGGTTCTACCTTAAAAGATCCTGAAATCTAACCCTAAACCCTGGGTTACATCACTTGAACCATCAAACCAGATTAAAACGAAATCAGACCGGAGTCCCAATGAAGCAAACCAAAAATAACATGTATCTTGAACAAATCATTGTTTCCTTAGGTTTCAAAAATCAGAGGTAGGAGACGATGGTGGACGTTCAGATGGGAGATGCACAGCATGGAAAACACTAGATTCAAACACTAGATGCAATCGAGACTCTCAATCGATCCTACCAGCAGATTTACTTCCAAGAACCAATCGATTTCACCCAGCAGATTCAGATCTCAAAGAAAAAAACCTGTTGTGAAAGTGCAGAAACAGGTTCTCACCTAAACACACAGTTGTGCATCTCTCCTTTCATCAACAAACGAAGCTTGATAGCTTCTTCACCTCATCAATTCTTCAACATACAAGAAGATGCCTCTGCAGTCGAGACCTAAAGGGCTCTCAATTTGCAGCGATGGATCACCAATATGTGCAGGTATGTGTATGAACCATAGAATAAAATTCCATCGAAACTTGTGAAATTTCCACCGAAATTTCTCATTTTGGGAACCCTAAAAGGCCAAAACGAAAAACTATGGGACCGAAAAAATCCCAAGTTTCAATCGAAACCGTCAAAATTTTGTCGAAACTTGTCGAAATCTATCGAAACCTGGTTCAACCCAGCTAAACGGCCGGTTCACGAGGAAAAAAATTCCCAAATTTCGTGGGAAACATGGGAAATTTCGTGAAAACTTAGGAAATTTCGTGGAAACCAGGAAAATTTCATGGAAACTTGGGAAATTTTGTGGAAACCTAGGATTTTTTCTTGCAAGTTTCGTAGCTTTCCCATATTTTCAATTTTTAATGTTTCTTTCATGTTCCTCAAATACCCCCTCCATCTGGACTTCCCTATCCAAATTGCGTATTCTCTCAGATTGGTTATTTTAGGCATGTTGATGACCAAACTAATAAAGTTACAATTGTCGATTACCTTGACAACCATAGGCATAAAATGTCATGGGATGTCTATGTTCGTTGGTTAGAGGAGAGGATGTAACAGGCATAGTATTACTTAGCTCACAGGATGGATCCACCAAGGCACTCCTCTTGGCACTGAGTTGTACTTTTCTTTTGTTGTCAGTTACTTTGTATTTGATGTTTTGAAGTTATAAATTATATATTGAATGTTATGTACTTAAGTATTTAAGTTTATAATGTACTTTTTGGACAACTCTACATTGATGTTATGTACATTAAATGACATATTTACATTGACTTTTTTAGCAAAATACAGCCAATGTGTTCTTTATACTATAATTAGCTTAAATGCAGAGAAACTTCATGTCGAAACTTCCACAAAAAAGTCTCAAGTTTCCTCAAAATTTCCCAATTTCCCACCTAGGTTTCCCATTTTCACCTAGTCGAAACTTGAGTTTCCCTCAAACTTTTTTCTATGCTTTCACTCCTCTCCTTTACAGTCGAGTTGCTTTCGCTCCTAGCAGCTTGCTTTTTGGCCGCTTGCAAAGAAAGCCCCTAACCTAGGTTGGGCTAACGCGCCCCTATAAACCTCAATAGCCTTGAATCGACAGCCTTCTAGATCACCTAGGACTCTGATACCATGTAAATTATGGTATAAATGTAGAGAGAGGCAGATTGTGATGAAGAAAAGAGTTGCAGAAAATAGAGGAAAGAAGAAGAAGATTGAGACTGAGAGGAGCCTCAATCGATTGAGGAACTCCACAAAAATAACTTTTATATTCATGGTATAGTTTCCTAATTACAATTATCTTCAAAAATAAATAAAGAAGAATCCAACATGGACAAAAAAACGATAATGCCTTGCTCGAGACTTAGCACCTAGCCCCAAGTCTTGATCCCTACTTTTGTTTCCCAAGCTCCCAAAATACACTCTAACAACCCACAGGGATAGTTCTAAGGTTTTGATATGGGTTTGGGGAAGGTTTTTGGTTTTAACAATTACCAAGATAGGGTGGTTTTGGGTTGATTAGGGTACTAGGAAGGGCATGGGGAAAACTCAATTAACAAAACCTAGACAGGTTGAGAGAAATTGGGGTAAAAAAAAGTAAATTAGGGTAATAATAAAATGGGATGGGATTGGAAAAAAGGTTCAAATTTGGGGAATTTAGGGTTATGGGAAGCTTGCGGCTAAATGGAAATAGCGATCTAATGATTATTGCCCAATCTTGCCGTCTTTCTTTCTTCTTTTCTTTTCTTTTCTTCTTTCTCTCTCTTTTCATTCCTTTCTTTTTTACTTCTTGATTGTGCAAGAGAGTGAAGGGGCTATTTCTTGGTTTCTAGTGGAGGAGAGGGATGGGACCAATGATCGAAGGGTTTGGCTGTCCTAAGAAGGGGCTAGGAATCTAATCTTAAACTGGGGAGTGGGACAGCAAGGGTTCTTGGGTTTCTAGCACAGAATTCTTGTGAAAAAAAGTGCCGCAAGATTGAGAGAGAGATGAGGGGGAATGGCTGAGGGCTTAGGGCTAGGGATCGGAGAGGGGAATGACTTGCTTTTCTTGCAGAGGAAGTGATCTACGATCAGGGAATGGTGTAGCAGAAACAGAAGTAAAGATTGAGGAAAGGAGCTTCTTTGACAACGGCAGTCCCCTTCAAAAGGTAGTGCAGATCCTCTCCACGCAATTGCCCGTCCTCCCCTCCCCCCACCCTCATACATGGGCCTGCCCGTCTATAGCCCATCCTCAAAAGGGCAGGCTTGTGTCAGACCCACTGCGAGGGTGGGAGGATGGGTGGACAGCCCATCTGGGTGGAGAGGATCTAGGCTCTTCAAAAGGACCCTACTCAATGCCTCCTTGGCTGTCAATTCTCTGAGATTGTCACTGATCAAAACTATCTGTTACAGCAGTGGGCTTTGAATTTATAGCCATTACACTAATCTCCCGAAAAGACTCAATACAAAGAGTCCCAACTTTAGACTGATCTTGGACTCCTACTTAAGACTCCACAACTAGTAACTGAAATAAGACTCAATGAGGATTCCTTAAATAAAGCAAGAATCCAACTAAATAAATAAAACAAACAAAATTGAATGCAAAGACCAAAATGCCCCTGGGGGTTTGCACAAAGGCCTAGCGGCTCTAGGGCCTATTGAAGCTTGTTGGGGGCCTGCAATCACTAGGGTTTTTGAGAATCTAGGGTTTCTAGGGTTTGGATTGGGGCTACAGTTAGATAGAGTGTAATTGTTGGTAAGGAGGCTAATCCTAAAATGGTTTAGGGCTTGACAGTAAACCAAATCACTGTGACATCCTCCTAAATCCTAATAAGTTTATAACCTTACCAACCTCGTTGATTTAGAAAAGACAGGCGGCAAGTTCTTTGTTTAGGTAAGTATAGCTAAATCCATATAGACCATCATGGTAGCACATTTCTACCAATCTCCCAAGAACATCCCATTGAAAACCTAATTTACCACGAACCACTACATTTTACCACCTCTTATGGGCAAACATCCAAATCAGAAATAAAGAAGCAAATTCAAGACATTTTATGCTAAAAACATAACTCGATATATTTCAAATATAACAAAAGTGAGCCACATATATGTCCTAAAGGCAAACTAAGTAATTGACAGTTGAAAGCAAATTGAGAAAAGTAATCACATACTCCATCAAGACAAGGATGCAAAATATTCAGTAAAGCCTCCCACTGCACTCAGCAGAACCACAATAACATTTCTTCTCCTTTACATTGCCTTCAGCATCAAAAACTTGCCCTATTGTATAATTGTAGTGGTAGGTTAGCTCCTTCAAGGGAGGAATGTTCTCAGCAGCAAAAAGCATGATGTGGGGCATTCTCTTGTCATCATGGTCGTAAAGAACATTTTGTGCATAGAGATTTGGAGAACAACTGTGGTTGATGAATCTTCCAACACTCCCATACTGAGCTGCATCAATGGTGTAGCCCGCATCCTCAACAACTTCACAAGAACTTGGTTGCAGATCAGGCATTACACTCGTGAGTCCCTCCCATAGAGTATGATCATTATAGTTATTTCCAATATCAAAAAGATACTCATCATTACCAGTTCTTTTCTCAGCCTCTTGATCCTGAAGCAGTTCTCCTGTATACTCACACACGAAACTTCCAGATGGGATGGATGTCATGGATCTGACACCCCACCCCCTCCAATTAGTTTTGAAAACCTCCAGCTGAAATTTGATTCCATGCTGACTGACTCTATTACAGCAAGAAGGAGGGCACCTGCAAGAAGGACCACACTCATAAACAAGAGGCTTCGCTTCCACAATGGCCCCATTGTGGTTGAACCGGATCTCCCCTCCATTCTTGGCTGCACAAGAACATATCTTGGGATCTAAGCAACCATTGGTGCAATCACATCCCTGAGGAGAGACAGGATTGTACCAGTCAGGATATTTCATCTTAGTAATGTAAGTGAATGGCTGAGGTTTCTCATCATCAATTGTGTTTACAGCTCCAACGAGCATCTTCTCTTTCCCTTGAGAAATATCAATTACACAGAGGCCCTCTCTAACTTTGGATTTCCTTGACTTTGTCAGCTCTTTCCAAGCAAGCTCCGGCTGGCCGGAAATTCTTTTCAACTTAAATTTAAAGATTGAAGTACCATAAGAGCTTGATTCTGTCCAACAATCCTCCACTATGTAAAGCCCATCATAGGTGTATGTCATGGTTATCTTACCGTTGGGATTCACAGAATCAGAACTACTCATGTCCTTAAATCCACGGGTGACCCTCACAACAGTTCCAGCATCCATACTGTTCTTGAGTGCAAGGTTTCCTCCTCTAAGTTTTTGATCTTCAGCTTGCCTTAGCTTCTTCCCACTCATCGGCCTTCCCCCTTGACCAGTATAAATCAAAACATCAGAATTGTCCATGTCATCAGGATAACCACCGGAGGCTATAACACTTGTTGCAAGAAGTCTTCCATCTTTGTTCACCGTTTCTATGCCACTCTGAAAAGGTCCATGAAGACCAACCATGGCAAGCTCAACTCTATATTGAAATTCATCACCAACTTCAACCCCAGACACAGGACCTATGAATTTCTCTGTGTTAACCCATTTGTTTGCGTTCTTGAGAATACTTGAAGCATGTATGTCTATCCGCCTAATAGCTTTTGCTGGACCTTTTGGGTGTGTTTCCTCTCCATGTAAGAATTTCCGGAAGATTACCTGGAAGAGACGTAGGGTTTCCCTGACTTTTTCTCGGGTAACTTTAGCACCATCTCCTATACCCCTTGAAATATGATGAACAAACGGAATAGGGCTCACTTCAAATTTTGGTGGTTTTTTATCCAACACAACATTTCCATACTCTTGATCACGCTCATTTGGAACAAAATGACCCAGACCATAATAAGAATCCAGTTCGATAGAGGAAGCCTGCTTTCCTTTAGAATTTTCTCCCCTGTTTTCTGCTTCAGCTCTGTTGGATTTGAAAATGGTTGCAGTTCTTTTGTGTACCACGACAGCGAGTTTTTGTTTCTTTGCTTTGCTTCTTGCCTTGCGAATTGTTGGGTTAGATGTTACACATGTTTTTCCTTTTCTCCATGGACAGAATGGTTCGGCCATCAAAGCTAGTACAGCGTCCTTAGCGGAAGGCTCGAAAGAAACAATTTCCATTCTACGAGATTGATTAATATCACCTACTTCAACTTTAATTTCATAGTCTCTTTTGGGGGTCTTGTCTCTGCTACTCTTCACTTCCTCAACAAGTTTTGCACTTTGAAATCTTGCCTCTTTAATAGCTCCATCACTGTCTAACTGAGAATGAGAGTCTAATCGGAACAAATTAGTCTTCGTTGGAGAAGTTGTTCTTACCTGAACTCGTTCAGCCATTTTAAAACCTTTTACAGATTTAGCTCCGACATCGTAACCAATTTCTCTGGTAACCTTCCCTTTGAATCTATCACTGGGAGAACCACCTTCACTAATTTTGTCATTTGTTTGGATTGCATAATCCCCGCTCGAAGTATGAGAATTCCTCCCACAACCTTGAGGGAAATCTCGGATAACCAGAGCTCTCTTCCGAGAAATTTTAAGAGTCAGACGGCGCTGTACGGCATCTTCAACGATAGTCAGCAACCGTTGCGGTCGATTTGAGACCTTTGACACATCTGATGGCTTCGCTAGAACAGAACTTTCCGGCGACACCAATCCAGTGGCACTCTTGTGTTGAGGTTCTAAAGTTTTGGACAACTCAGTTAGTTCTAACCGGCCTGAATGTACAGGCAACACGGTTGCTTCGGAGTCGACATTTGCGGTTCCTGTCACTTCCATCTCATGCTTCACAACATCAGAATCCAGAGCTGGGGATATACGGGCTAATGTTGCATGCTCCAGAAGCTTCATCATTTCAAGCTCTTCCACCTGATCATCGGAACTAGTCGCCTCAGCATCCGGAGCTAGGGACTTGGAAGAGCCTGTCTCACACTCCATTTCAAGCTCTTTCACCCTACCTGAAGTTCCTAAAGGCTTCGCAGTCTCAGAATCTGAAGCCAGGGACTTGGAAGACCCAGTTTCACACTCCACAGCTTTCACTGTTTCAAGCTCTTCCACTTTCCCAGCATCGGAATCCAGATCTTGAGATATTGATGTTACAAGTGGTGAAAGCGATTCCAGCTTACCTGAAGCTTCAGTCGTCTCAGAAGTTCGAGCATTTGACGATTCTGACTCTAGAAATCCGCCAAAACTTTCAGAATCCTCGAAAGGTTCAAGTTCAACCATAGCTCCATTCTCTTCGGCAACTTTGGGTTTTCCATCTCCTTCCTTCAAAACCTCATTCATCCTCTCTGAAATTCTTCCAAAATCCCTAGGGAAATCACGATTCACACCCACCTTCCTCCGCTTAAACTTAAGAGAACCACCACCGGCACAGTCATCCTCCAACGAGCGTCTCTTCAACTTCTCACCAGTTGCAACACCACTGATCAGCATAGCCATCCTTACCGATCCTGCAGAGCTCTCAACTTCCGCCATCCCAATCCAGCAGCAAAAAAACTTAGAAATAACTGCGCAAGAAAAAATGAGACGCAGAACACAGATCAAATCAGTAAGAGTTAAAACCTTAAATCCATAGAAGATCTGAAAGATTTAAACCAGAAAAGAAAGAAAAATTAATACTGAACCATGCATTTTGTAATTTATCTTACATGAACAAGAGAACCAAAACCACAAGAAACAGATGATCCGTAACAGATACCATTTCCATCCTCTGAATGATAACTGAGCTCTTAAGCAAACCAACAGAAATTTTCGTTTTTCCTAGGAGACTCGTCGGAGTAAGTGCAAAGAAACAACAAACAAGAACGAATAGCAGAGAAAGAGTAAAGAATAGAAGAACATATTGCTCTCTTCGCGGGTAATACTCTCTGGAGGGTGGAAGCGTGGAACTTAGAAAAGCTGATGATACACTGTAATTTTCATAACAAGTCTTATTTAGAAGAATTTCTATCGTCCGTTGATATGGTATTCATATACTATATTCCAGAGATGGGTTAGCCCCATTATGCCCACTTTTAATTCTTATAACAATTTCTCTTTTTCTTTTTTTTTTTTTCCTGACATGTGTCTAAACATCACATCAAATGGTTGAAATTCATTTATAAATCACATCAAAGAGTTGTGAATAAATTTAAAAAAAAAAATGATTTAACTTGGAAATAAACTTCAACCTTTTGATGTAATGTTGAGACCAATGTCACACAACTACAAATAAATAAATTAGAAATGAACAGGATATTAGTCTCATAAAGAGACGACGTGAAAACTTTTGTTTTTCACTTCTTGGTTTAAAGCAATTTTATGTTTATCTAAAGAAAAAAAAGGTTTAAAGCAACTTTATTGAATAGTATGGCAAGAAGCAAAGAGAGAGTCGGTCGATTTATGTTTTTCTTTTTGTGGTTGAAAGACCCCCCTCGTCTTCGTGTCAAGGTTTAAAGTATTCCACGACAAGTACTAATGTATTCTTATTAAAGGGATAATTACTATTGTCCCCCTATACTATAGCTTAATTACTAATTTACCCCCTGTACTTTTTGAAATTACTAATTCAATCTTCAACTTTGCTTGTAATTACTATTGTCCCCCTACTGTTAAACTCCGTTAGTTAAATGATGATATGGCACATTTTATTTATTTAAAAATCCCAAATTAACCCTATAGTCTTATATTATTTAATTACACTTTATATTAAATTACATTACTATCCTAAGTAATTAGGGAAAACTTAAACTTAATTAAACAATCTTCTTTTCTAGTCAAAAGAAAGAGAGAAAATCAAGGGATACTCATTTTCAAATTTCGATATGTACTTTTCAATTTGGTAATAAAAAAAATAGTAATTCCTAATTTTTTGTGTTATTTTTAATTTTGTTATTTACTTTCTAGTTTAATGTTATCAGTTTAAGAAATTTCTACTTCCAATAGATTATTATTTATTTATTGTCTAATTTGATGTTAGCTATTTTGAGAAGTCCTACTACCAACATGGTGTTTTTTTTTTTTTTTTTTTTTTTTCAAGATGATAAAAATACACATGTAAAATTATTTCATATGATTTTTTTTCTAAATGAGGATAATATTTTATTGGACATTATTAATTGTAAAAGGGTAAAATAGACATTAAACATTCAACCTTAACGGTCGCTTAACACTGTTAGAATTGAGGGGGGCAACAGTAATTTCATAAAGAGTAGGGCTCTTTTAGTAATAAAGCTATAATACAGGGGGGCAATAGTAATTATCCCCTTATTAAATACAAGCACTAATATATTCAAATTAAATACAATCAATATAAGATATTTTGGTTTTTTTATTAAATTTTACTAAAATATATTTTATTATTTTTAGTAAAATTAAAATATATTGATTAGTACTATTAGACACAAGACGATATATCTTTTAAAATCACCAAATTGATACCATAGTCGATACCAACATAGAAAAACAAATAGCGGAGGATCATGTTCTTTGCCGATAATACTTTTGGAAGAGTGGAACTGTGGACCCAAGAAACTTGATGATACTGCAGCTTTAAAAAAGAAAACATTTTAGGAGAATTGTTGTCGTTGATATGGTATCCATATTCTATTTTTCAGCTGATGGTCAATCCTATGAATGACACACTTAAGTTTTTGCCTATGCTTCGCTCATTTGACCATTAAATATGGAGCCCGCCCTATATTAATTATATAAAAAGCGCCTTGAGGATGTAGTCGTGGTGCGTGCAAGCTGGCCGGATGAATTTCATTTCAAAAAAAAAAACATAAAATGGAAAAATGAATTCTACTTGATAAACTCACGTTACATGTCAATAGTAACCCCCGATACAAAGACATGCATGTATACGGTACAATGAAGGTGGACCCCACCACTAGAACACGCAAAACATGATTTCATTTTACAACAAATTAAGGGGACAAGTACTTCAATCTTCAATTTTCATGTTTGGCAAGAAAAATAAAAAATTAAGGGGACATTGAACATGAAGCGATGGCCAGAGGATTTGTTTTTCATTTTTCTGATAAAAAGCAATTTTATAGAAAAGTAAAGCAAGTGGAGTTTGGGCGAAAACGCAAGTGGAGTTGAAGGTAGGAAGTCTTTTCTTTTTTTTTCCTTTTTTCTTTTTTTCTTTCTTTCTTTTTCTTCTTTTTCTTTTCTTTTCTTTTTTTTTTTTTTTTTTTTTTTTTTTTTTTTATGACCAGAAAGTAAGACCACACAAATGAAGAAAATGAAGACCATTGTCATAATTGCCATACATAAGGTCCTCTTAGCTGGAGGATGAGCAACTCCATTCACAATTCCCTTTGTAAGTATCAAGAACTGTGTGCACTATACCATTTCTTTGTTTTTCATGTTTGTTATGGTCAGAAATTATGATTCAAGCCAAGGAACCAGACCAGATTATTAGGGCAAGATCAAGAGCTAAAATCTGGGCCACAAAGAATTGTCTGGCACTTCTCAGACTTGTCACTTCTGCTGGCTTCATATGACTTCTAAGCAGAGAATAGGACAAATATGGTACTTAGCATACCTTTGTACAAAGCTGTCCACTCAGCAAAGCTCTCAATTCAACATTGAAGGTCCGAAGAGGCATTAAATGTTCTTGTTGACAAAGGAGCTAGTCTTTCACGTGGCCCAAGCTTGGCTTGAACATTGCATCCATCTTCTTGCTCCTTTAACTATGGGCATGTGTCACATCAAAGCCAAAGTTGATGTTGACTTCTCAATCCACCAACAACTCTCTAGCTAGTGTGAAGGTCATTCAAGCAAGCTAGCTTATTAAGCAAGGCATTCTATAAAGTCATCTCCACCCTCTATCTCATCACATGAGCATCCAAAGGCTATGAAGCATGCTATCTTTGGCGGTATGAATCAAATATATAACCATTCACTAAGCTTGAATGGGGTAAGACCTAAACTCTCCAGCTACCACTCTTTTGCTTTCTAATCCTTTGAGAGCATGATCTTCATCATCTATTGGGGTTTTCATTCCTCAATGGAGTCTTTGGTTTGTTGGCCTGCACTAACTCGATCGGTGAAGATGGCTTCCCGTCCTCAGAGGCGGCCCACTTTCACCTTGTTTTGGTCGCAGGAACCAGGTTTTGATCAAGCACAAATCATGGAGCTAATATCATATTTTTACACCAATAGTGTTGGTAATATGTTTTCTCAAATTTTTCTCTTGATAGAGAGAGGATTTTTGTTCAATATCTACGCAAGCACAAATTTACGACACGTATTGTGATTTTATCCAATGGTTCTAATGACTTATGTAAATTTGAAATCTTTTATAATTTACACTTACGCATCCTTAATTTAAAACAAATTTACAAAGAAGGCCAAACTTTGGGATAATCCAAAAAGTGATTTGGATTTAACAAAACCCTAGCGCCCTCCCGGAGATTGTACTACCTACCATATTTGCAATTCACATAATTTTCATCATCTTCTAAATCTAGAAACGGAGGCGAAGAACCACTGAGTTGAATATTACCAAAAAGAAAGGCACATGTACCGAAAATCAAAGGAGTTGAGAGAGACAAATGCTTATGAAAGGGAAGCGGGAATAGTGTCAATGAAAGCATTTTAAGTTTAAAAGACCATGACCTCAGTCTGAAGACTACAATCAACACCCAAAATACATCTTCTTCATCAAATTCCTATCTTTGTTTGCAGTTAAGGCTAGGGGTTTAACAATTACCTAAGTTCCAACGATTTCTTTGATCTCCTACCAAGTAAAATTGCAACAACAATGGAAACATCTAGTCTAGTACTTCTCGATTTCTCTCATAATCCGTTTTTAGGTGAAATACAAAGAGCTTACAAGCGTTGTTCCTTTCTCACGATCATTTTTGGATTTGATTCCTTTAATCACCTTCCCTATTTTAGAAACCTAATTCACATATTTGTCCTGGAAGATGGCTTCTTCTAACTCCTTGTTGGACTAAGGTATGTGAATACTTTGGGTTCTATCCATCTTTCATTCAATGGATGATCCAAGATTCCAATTACAATCTTGTGTTGCAATCTTCATATTAGATTCTTGAAGTTTTCTTATCTAGGGTTTGTATTTATATTTAATTTTATGAAATATTAGGTGTAGCAATAGAGTTAATGCATGACTATTCTCAGGTTAGGGTTTTATTATTCAATTTCACTGAATTTTAGGGTTTTCACTTTCTCTCCCTTTCCCCTCGAGCGAGACAAGAACCAAATACGCTTCCATCTAGTTTTAGCCTAAGGGTTTGATTATGTAAATTTAAAAATCTAAGAAATCCTTAAATGTAAAATAGATAGTATAATTACAAATATACCTCAGCTTTTGCCATTGGAAATGTTAGATTGAAATTTGCATGTGTTGCTAATCTCATGGTCAGTTATGATATATAAGGGTATATTTGTCATAAAATATCAATGTACTTTAATTGGTTTTTCTGATATCATAGAATGCAAGATATTATTCTTTTGGATTAAAATGACTTTTGTCAAACCTCTGCGGATTCAAATGAAAATTACCCAAAGAAAAAAAGGAAAAATTATCACATATAATTGAAGGCAAAATTCCCAATTAAAATTGTTATATTAATATTTAAGAAACCCATCCAACCTTAAGAGTTAAGTTTATTCTCACCTTTGAATATTCTTACTGTGTCTTTTCCCTTCTTTTTTTTTATGGTAAAAAAATTATAATATTAATTTTATTAATAATTATATAAAAAATCAACAAATACTCACACACATCTGGACATGGTATTTTACTAATATACACAAATGTTTGAATTTGAAACTAAAATTTAGAGAGAAATGGTATAACCAAAATTCGTATATTCAAAGATCGTGTTTTTTAATCTATTTAAAATCTATTGAGATACGAGAGAGAAAAAATTTGATATAAGAGGTAAGAAATTATGACTTAATAATCTTTCCATCCAACAATTTTTTATATGATTATTTTATTATTGGATTAAATTGCCTGGATAGCATGATTCTTTTATTAAAATCATAAAAATATAATAAAATAATAAATAAAATGGGTAAGAATAGTCAAGGCGAAGAAAGCAAAGAAATGAGCAGTTGTTGAACTTTCAACTCTCAATTGTAAACCTCATCAATAAATTGATAAAATAAAAAAATAAATTGCACTGACACGCAAATGGAGGCCTTAAAGCACTGACACCCCACTTTATGTTTAAAAAGTATAAAGACTCCAAAATTGGATATATTTGTCCAATTTGTCACTGAAAATCTTTTCGACACTATTTATTATAGGAATATTTTTGAAAATAAACAATGATTTAACTGTTTTTAGTGATAAATTTGACAAATATATCCAATGAAAATCAAATTTTGGGGCCTCTGTGTTTTTTAAACATAAAGTGGGGTGTCAGTGCTTTAAGGCCTCTTTTTTGGAGTGCCAGTGCAATTTGTTCAAATAAAAATTAAAGATTTGTATTTTATTCAAATCTCAAAAATCATTATTAAGAAATTATTTGAATTTTTTATCTTAATTAATTATTAAGACATATGTATTATTATTCTCCTTGTCTTAATATAAAGTTATTCACTACAACAACAAAAAATAGAGAAATACAAACCATTTTTTTATAGGTAAAATATATTTGCAAAGAATTCATTAGCTCAAACACAGATGAGATTTCAGCTTTAAATTGAATCATTTGCACTCCTATCAATTTCATACTCCGGCAGAAATAATTGTATCTATTGGACAACCTTCTAGCATTTAGCAGGGTCTAGGAAAAATTAGGCATACACAATCTTACCCTTGTTTCTAGAGAGGCTACTTTCAGATATACGTAGTCTTACCCTTTATTTCCAAAGTTGTTGTTTCTAGGACTTGAATTTGTGATTAAGTATTTAACAAGTGATGAGTACTTGATCAACACGCAAAAATCCATCCTCTTAAATCTTGAATTACACATATCAAGATTTGACAAATTAGTCTAATTTACAGTAGATTCACGCATAGTATGATGCTTTTTCACTTGATTTAGAGAGAGCTTAACAAACATAAGGGGGATAATAAAGTTACCTTCAAACTGCAATTGAAGCTCATCTCCAGATATTAGTTCTTCTTGATTAGTTCATCAACAATAGGAATAGATCTATATATTCTACATCTTGATGCCTTTGTTTCATCTGTATTTCAATTGGTTTCTCATCAAGAAAGGATTCAAATAATTCACTGATATTCCCTACTCACATACTTACTAAGACCAGTATGTTTCAAGATTTCATCAGCACATCACTAGCCCCTTCTCTATCTTCTTATTCGAGACTTTTGTTATGCTTTGCATCTTCACAGAGTTCAATATCTTAAAGTATGTGCCTTTGGTTTCCTAAATTGAACATGCCACCATAATAAAAGATTGGATATTATAATATTGTGCACATTATTTTACTATTAAAGAGTGAATAGGTAGAATTCAAAAAATATTTGTTATATTTTTAATTAATACTAAACTATATTGAAATGCCATAATTATTAACAAAATAAACATAAAAAGGATTGGATGCAATGCATCTGTGTATTTTGTATTGAGTCACAATGAACAACATATATAGAAAGAGTTTCTTAATATGAATATTACATAAATGGAATATACAACCATGATGATACAATTTTATCATCTTATTTTTATAAAGAAGGAATGTACAACATTCTATTGATACATAAAGTAATATATAAGGAATGTATACAGCTGCATGAGGTGTCATGATAAGACTTCCCCTTAAGTTAGAGCGTGAAGATTTCAAATACCCAACTTGGGCAAAATTGACAAAATTGATCATGGCCAAGAGCCTACATGAATAAGTCAAATCACTTTAGCATATTCTGGGATTTAATTGGTTGAATGAACCCTAGCTCTAATTTTTCACCAAAAATATGTCAATTGTTATGTATGACATAAATTCTTGTACACGACTTTAAAGACGGACCGACCCTCATTGACATATTTTGGTGCGTGACCTGAATGCCCCATTTTTTAAGATTTGTTTTGAAAGTATAAGGCTTGGGTTAATAGGTTGACCTGTTTACTTGACTATAACTCTGTAAATGTATCATTTACATTCTCCTAGGCTACGTTTGTTTGCAAAGGTGGGGTGGAAAAAAAAACATGTGGGCCCCATGTGTAGTGGGGTCAGGGAGAAGGAAAATAAATGAAAGAATTTTGTGAAAAAATGTTTAATTGTGGGTACCATTTTTTACTTTTCCACAAAGTCTCACACATTTTGTGGGATTTAAAAAGGCTTAGGGTGAGAAAGTTGGCTTGCCACCTCACTAAACAAGTTTCTTTAAATTAAGGGAACTTGTTTCTAACTTTTCCACAAAAAATAACCAAACAAACTACATTTTTAAGATTTAAAGGAAAATTTTGTTTTTTCAAGAATTTTCCCACCCCACCCTTATTCCAACAAACAAACACAGCCCTGTATAATCGCTTTAAGATTTGGGGATCTTCGCCTCAGAATTTTGGCTGAGATTTTCTTAATGTTGATTTGGTGATTGGTGAGAGATCTCTATTGTAATCTATTTCCAATATAGTGAAAGTTTTTCTTCTTTGCCCATGGACGTAGCACACCAGATTAGTGCGTGAACCACAGTAGATCTCCATGTAGCTTCCATTTCTATTCGTAATTTCCTAGTGTTTGTTTAACAGGATATGATCTTTAAATGTCTTATCTCTCTAGGACAAAGGATATAATCCCCCAAATGGTTTAAGCACAATAATTTCTCTAGCTTCATTCATGTGGAGACAATCAAGAGGAGACATGTCACTCAAAACATTGACCATCAAGAGAGATTAGGACCTTGTTTTACAAGGGAAAAAAGAAAAGAAAATAAATATTAGAACCTTGTGTTTATTTGGGGAAATATGATCTTGAAGTTAAAAGTGATAGATTGAAGAAGGAATGTAACCCTTACGCTTTCTACAATCCCATGTATTAATTGACATCCAGATCTTTCTTTTTTATTCCATTTTTCCTTCCACAGAATATCGATGTAGTTACTACTAGTTAGGTTTGCCAAGAACACTTGGACTTCAATGCTATGTTAATAGCTTATAGTTAGCTACACATTCACCATTTTAAAATCCAATGCTCATGATTAATTGCTCATTTCTCATTTTCAAGTCCATAAGGAAAAGACGGTAAGGACTAGGCTGCAAAGCTAGGGAGGAAATGGATTCTTCAATGTTGTTCTGATTGGAGATATTAGTTTAATCTTCCACTACTTCCCTAATGAGGTTGTAAGAATTGGCCATGAACCTCTTATGCAAAATCAAATCAAAAGGGTCTCAAGCCTTATTAGGAAAAGCAAAATCGTTTCTAGCCCTAACAGGCAAAGGAATTCCTCTTACTTCTCTTCCTTTTTAATTTTCTTTTCCATTCCCCTTGCAACCAAACGAAATGTAAGCAATCTTTTTTTTTTTTTAAATAGCATGAAAAATGTTTTTGAATAGCTAGTTTTGCACTATGTTTATCATGCTAAGATAAATAAAGTAGTTTAAATCATAGATATATTTTCTTAAAACCCATTACATGATTAATTTGTTTAGCCTATCTCATCACAAGGGTTAGGTCGATTTGGTCTTTGGGTTGGACCATCCAAATCTCAATCCAAAACCAAGTTAATAACATATTCATTTTATTATATTTGCTTAATATCCAATCCAACTTGCACTAACAAGGTCTCGCAATTTTAGTTGCTTAGTACCACACCGCCTTTGCCATGTCTCCTTATCAAATGAATATAAATTACTGTAATATGTGCAAAAATTGTCCTCTCTAAGTTATAAAGTGACAAAATTTGGTTCCAAAATTTTAAGGGTAGGAGAGGACAGGTCCATATAACGATACGATTGGTCAATTTCAAGAGTATGAGCCCAACATCTAAGAAATGGACTCCCACCATATCAATGGTGTGGAACTGTCATTTTTTATCTCTAAGAATAGCATAACCAATTTTAGATAATAATGGTGGAGTCAGGATTTAATATCGCATAGGCGAGCGAGGGGGCAATAATGGTAAATTGTGTGCTTCGATTTCTACGAATTTGTCAAATACCTTAAAGCTAATTAATTGTTCATTATAGTCTTTCCATTATCTTTGCCATTAAAAGTTTTCTCCCATTTTTTATGGAGGGGGGGGGGGGGGGGTTCGAATAGTGATAAATTGTGTGCATTGGTTTCTATAAATTTTGTTCAATATTTTAAAAGCTAATTGTTGAACATAACATTTCTATCAATTGTCTTTGTCATTAAAAATTTACTCTAATTGGGTGGGAGGGGGGGGGAGGCAATAGTGGTAAATTATGTGCCCTATTTTCTACAAATTTATCAAAATACCTTAAAAAGTTAATTGTTTACCATGACCTTTCTATCCATTGTATTCGTCATTAAAAATTTTCTCCAATTTGAGGGGGGGTCAAATAGTGGTAAATTGTGCATCTTGGTTTTTACGAATTTTGTTCAATACTTTAAAAGCTAATTGTTGATCATGGCCTTTCTATTCATTGTCTTTGCCGTTAAAAATTCACTTCAATAGAGGGGTAAGTGTTGGTATTTTACACATGAAAATAGGGTCAAAGGGGTCTCTAGGGAACTTTAAAAAAAATCGAGGGACCATGGCCTCTTGACCCTTAGGAAGCTCTGCCCCTACCGATGATCATACTCACAGAATCACAAGCACTTACTAATTTTGTTCCTCTCTTTCTTCCCTCACCCATAAAATTTGATTTTTTAATAACCCCAAGTGTCAGACTCAAACATGAAGAAGAAAGTCATTTCTATTTATACAACTTCTTGAAGTTCAAATCCCAAAAACAACAAGAATTAAAAAAGAAGGGGGAAAAAACCATAAATGCCAATAGTACATATGTTCATGAATTCTATCATCCAAGGGGAAAAAAGAAAAAGAAAAGAAAAGAAAAGAAAAGAAAAGATAAAATAGTCTCTCTACCTGCATCTATTCTCATACCTCTCTACCTCTGACTTAGGGTAAACTTCCAATTTGTTATAAAATAAAGAGAATATATCAGAGACAAAGAAGAAAACTAGAACGAGATCAATCAGAAGTAATTCATTCAATTAAGTGCATTACATATTTATAGTAGAAGGAGCATCTACTCTGATATGGAAATACAATATATGATTCTTGCATACAATAAGATATTCTTGATATGGAAAGATAGATTGCCGCCCAAGATAGAAGGTGCATGGAATGGAAATATTGACTGTCAACATTGTGTGTTGAGATCACTGTAATCTTCAATTAAGATGGGAATGTGAATCACCAAGATTGTATGCTGAGGTGGTTGAGATCTTCAATTGGAAGTATTGTCTATTGGGGGGTGATGGATATCCATAATCAATATTACTTATAATACTCCCCCTTGGATGTTCATCAATAGATAATGTACCTCGTTAAAACCTTACTAAGAAAAACCCTATGGGAAAAAATCTTAGTGAAGGAAAAAGAGTATACATATCTAAATAATACGTATTGGTAGCTGCCTCATTAAAAACCTTACCAGGAAAACCCAGTGGGACAAAACCTTGGTTAAGGGAAAAAGAGTGCAGCACGTATTTTACTCCCCCTGATGATAACATCATTGAGTATCTTTGAATATGTGCATTCTAATATCATATACCAGCTTCTCAAGATTTGAAATATGCGACTTCTCAATAGATAAATCTGTCAACTTATCACTTGAACGAGTTTGTTGAACATCGATTTCACCATTTCATTGAAGACCATGAATGAAGAAGAATTTCAGTGAAATATGTATCGTTCCATCTCCTTTGATGTATCATCGCTTCAATTGAGCAATGCATGTAGTATAATCTCATATAATATTATTCAAACCCCTTTTTTCTAGTAGAAGACTCATGCTTCCAGAATGTGTTGTATCATTGGTCTAAACCAAATATAAAATAGTTAACATTCACTGTTTGAGATCTAGTTGTATATAGATCAGATAAAAATCTTGCATCTGCATAACAAGTAAGTTGACGTCCACATTCATAAAATAATATCATGTCAATAATTTCTCGAATATACTGAAATATATGATTTATAACATTTCAGTGTCTTTGTATTGGAGAAGAGATAAATCTTGTTAATACACTTATAGAAAATTCTATATCTGGTCTTATACTATTAGCAAAATACATTAATGCCCCAATTGTACTAAGTATGGTACTTTATGACCAAGAAATTCCACTATTTTCTTGGGGTCGAAATGAATATTTCTTTATATTGAACGATCTCACAACCATTGGGATACTCAATGGATATATTTTATCTAGATAAAGTCTCTTCAAAATATTTTCTATATAAGTTGATTGATGAACGAATATTTCATTCGTCAAATGCTCAATTTACAAGTTAAGACAAAACATTGTCTTTTCAAGATTTTCATTTCAACTTTCTTCAAATAATCTACTGCTTTTGGAAACGCTTCAGGAGTTTCGATGATATTTAAATCATCATCATATACACTTACTAAAATTAGATCCATATCCTTAATAAATGCACAGTAATAAATTGGATCATTTTTATACTTTTCATTTAGTAAATATCCACTAAGAAAATTATATCATATATGTCATAATCATCTCTGAAACCTTATTGAACAAACTTCCTAGGAATTTTTATGTGCTTCAGGCATTTTGAATCCTTCAGGGATTTTCATATATATTTCACACTCGAGTGAGCCATGGGCTGTAATAATATCCATTAGACGCATGTCATAATTTTCATATACTGCCAGATTTATAAGATATCTGAAGGTGATTGCATCCACCACAAGAGAACATGTTTCCATATAAACAATGCCAGGCATTTGCAAAAATTCTTGTGCCATAATTCATGCTTTATATATCACGATTTCATTCATTTTCTCATTTCATTTTTCGCAGAAAACTCAATTGTACCCCACTGGCTTTATACCTTCAGATATTGGACTATAGGTCCAAAAACTTTATTTTTCAAGCGAATTCAATTTTGCTTGAATTGCGTCTCTACATTTTGGCCAATCATTTCTTGATTTATATTCATCAACAAATTTATATTCAAGATCCTTGTCTTGTTGCATTATTTCAACAAAAACATTATATGCAAAAATTGTTGTCGACAACTTTATATTTTCGGTTCCATCTTTTTCCTGCAATGACATAATTAATCTAGATCTCTTCATTATTTTCAGGTACCTGAACCTCTTCTGGGGTTTCATAGAAAGTTATGCCTTCAGGATTTTCATAATCAATTGTCTCCATTTTATGACCATCTTGATCATTTGTTCCTTTCTTTTTTTAGGATTTTATCCTTGGAACCGATTGATCTTCCACGTTTTAAACGTGGTTTAATTTCATTTGCACTGATAGATTGTCCTGCTGGGACATCAATTCTAATTGGAGCATTTACAGCTGAAATATGAGATTTAGTAACTCTTAGCAGGTCAGCAAATCTGGCAGTTGATTTATAATATTTATTGCATTATCCTTTGAAATTCAAGTTCACAGTGCTCAGTGCGAGGATTTAATGAGATAATGATAATGCATACAATCAATCTCTTTTTCCAACTGTTTATTCTCTCCCCCTCATGTTGGAAAAACTAATTCATCAAAATAATACTCAGCAAGTATTGCATTAAATAAATCTCCTATCCTTAGCAATATATTGAATTATATAAGGAGATTCATATCCAACATATATTCCCAACTTTATTTTGGGACTCATCTTTGTGCGCTGTGGTGGAGCAATTGGAACGTAAGCCACACATCTAAAAATTTTAAGATGAGAGATATTTGGCTTCTGACCATAAGCCAATTGTAATAGGGAGAATTTATGACAACCTTTTGGCCTGATGCGTACAAATGATGCTTTGTTCTCATAAATAATGGTTTAGCCATTAATTGGAGATAATTAATAAATAATTTTACCAAACCATTTTGGATATAAACATGAGCAACAGGCTATTCAACTGTGATCTCAGTTGTTATACAATAATCATAAAGCCTGAGATGTAAATTCACTAGCATTATCAAGACAAATTGTCTTTATCTTATAATCCATAAATTATGCTCTTAATCTCATTATTTGAGCAAACAATCTCGCAAACACCAAATTGCGAGTTCATAATGAACATATATTTTTTCGTTAAAAGGATTATTATATTAAGCGAAGAAGAAATATTAAAAATACATCAATTAATACCGTATAAAGAACCAACTTCCCTTACCCGCAACAACTGTTGCCCCCAATACACCCTTCCTCACTGGTTCCTGCTTAGATTAGAAACCACTAACTTATAAAACGAAATCTAGGACGTCTAGAGGCATCCACATCAAGTTCATTAAGGATTGAAGCTGACCAAGGAATGTTAATATCAGAAATTTCTGTTCTAGCTGCCGAATTTGCCAAAAAATCTGCCACTGTATTAGTTTCACGATAGCAATGTGAAATCTTCCAATCTATAGTCAACAAACATTCTTGTAACTCTCTCCACATATGAAAGATATACCAAGGTATTTTCTTCTGCTGTATTAAAGTCACCACAGCTTTTGAATCACTTTCTACCCAAAGCTTATTAATTTGTAAATGCCTTGCCCAACGTAATCCGTGAATGAAAGTTTCCAATTCAGCCTCAAAGTTGGTTTTAACATTTAAAAAAATACTGAAATTGAAAACCACCGCAGCGACTTCATTTCGAAAGACTCCTCCACCGCCCGACCTTCCTGGATTGCCTAAAGAAGACCCATCAATATTTAGTTTAACCCAACCTACAGCAGGAGGACACCAAAAAATTTCTTGTGGAGGAGCAGCACTAAAAACAGAGAAGTGAAGGCCAAGTCTTCTTGCATCCGAAAAAATGGTAGGAGTTACTTTTCTTCCATCCATTTTAAAGCCAAACTGTACTAAGTCTGAAAAAATTAAACTCATCACCTCATCAGTCCTGAAATTTAAATTTTCAAACTGGATTTGATTGCGGACCATCCAAAGAAAGTATAAAAGCAAACAACATCCATTAATCCAAGCGATCAGAAAGGAGACTGTGAAGCCTGGTGTTTCCAAGCCTTGAACGACTCTACAATCGAATCTTTTACTGTCCAACTATAACCAAACTTTGCTGCAAAAGCTTCTCCACATCCACGTGAAAATGAGCAGTGAAGAAAGAGATGTCCTATGTCCTCTGAAGCCTTACCACATAGATTACAACGAGAGGCCAGCATAATCCCTTTCCGAGTCAACAAGGCATCAACAGGCAGCCTATCATGAAAAAGTCTCCAACAGAAAACTTGTTGTCTAGGCTGCAAAGAAGTCTTCCAAATACTTTTAGCCCATTCCAGTTGTTCTTCTTTTCTACGATAGAGATCCCATGCCGATCGAAAACTAAACTCTCCCCCCACTGAACCTTGCCAATGACAAACATCAACAAAACCAGCACAAGGTACAGGATATAACATAATAAGAGAGATTACCTCTTGAAATTTGGCATTGTCCACTGACGGAAATATCCACTCCCCTTGTCAGTAAACAATCTGCAACAGTCAATTTCAAATGACCCTCTAAATCTAGAGGAATACCAACATAGTCTCGCAATGGTAAAATTCCCCAACCATCTCATCAAACCAGAAATTTATATTCTGACCATTTCCAACTGACCATCGTTCATTAGCTTGAACAAAACCCCAAACCTTCCTCAATCCCAACATCAAAGAGGACTGCTGCCCATAAATCTTTAAATTTCCCCTTTTGTCCACCATCTTCCCCTTTAAAAAATGAGCAAAAACAAAGTGTTTATGTTTAATTGTCCAAGCCAACTTGCATAAGGAAGCAAAATTGACATCTCTTAATCTTCGAATACCCAAACCACCCTCACATTTTGAAGTACATACTTTTTCCCAAGACATCAGTAACCTTTTTCACAACCCTCTATACTCCCCGTCCAAATGAAGTTACGCATCCAAGCCTCTGCTTGAGAAATAATAGAGCTAGGCCACCAGTACACTGAAAAATTATGAATTGGCATGCTAGAAATAACTGAACGTACCAACTCCACTCTACCTGCCAAAGATAACAGCTTTCCACACCACCCTTGTAGCCGATTCTTAATCTTGTCTAAAACTGACATCAATCTGACACGAGTAACTCTTCCTTTAAAAATATCTATCCCCAGATATCGAGTAGGAAAGAGAGCAATTGGGATATTTAATATGTCCACAATTTTCTGTTTTCGACTAGGAGGCACACGTCCAAGAAAAAGCTTACTCTTCTCCAAACTAATATGTTGACCCGAAAATTCTTGATACTTCGATAAGAAAATTTTCAAAGCTTTAACATAACATAAAGAAGCATTTGAAAAAATAAAAATATCATCAGCATACATCAGAACGGATGGAACTTCTACTCCCCTGGGACCTGGCAAAGCTCTCAATCTACCAGCAGCTATCAAAGAATGAATGCCCCTGCATAGTACCTCTTCTGCAAGAAGAAAAAGAAGAGGAGATAAAGGGTCCCCTTGCCGAAGCCCTTTCTCAACTCCAAAGAATCCAACCGGTCCCCCATTCAATAAAACTAAGATTCTAGTAGATTGAAGCATCTCATGAATCCAGCCAACCCATCTATTTGAAAATCTGAAAGCCTTCAAGACCAAGAATAAAAACTCCCATGATAGGGTATCATAAGCCTTCATAATATCAATCTTAATTCCCATCCCTCCCCCTCTAACAGAAGAATGTAAAATATTTGTAAGTTCAGAAGCGACAGCAACATTTTCAGAAATCATCTTACCTTTCTGGAAAGCTCCTTGCTCCTCAGAAATAAGCTTAGGCAAAAGAGGACTCAGCCGAGAAGCCATTATCTTTGACAATGTTTTGCAAAAAAAAATTCCCCATACATAGAGGCCGAAATTTGTCCAGTGTAGCTGCATTCTCCACCTTGGGAACTAAAGTGAGGAAACAATTATTTATCCCTTTAATATAACATAATATCAATCATAATGAACATACATGTGACCACTTTATATATGCATCTACTAAAATCATATATTATCTGAATGGTCTACATGATGGGTGAATGGGCCCATATATTTCACCCTCTATACGTTTTAAAAACGTAGAATGTTCAATCTCAACTTTAGCTGGTGAATATTTAATAATAAATTTTTCTTGAGAACAAGCAATACAAGAAAATTCACTTAATTGAAGAATCTTCTGGTTCTTCAATGGATGACAATTGAATTTTCAATAGTTTTTCGCATCATACTTGATCCGGGATTGTCCAACCGGTCATGTCAAATAATAAAATTATTGGAATCAATGTTCATTTACTTTATCCAAGCATGTGTTTCAACCATGCAATCTTCGTGTAGTACAAATTGGGAGAAATATCTAATACCTTTGTATAGATATTTACTTATACCATTATTTGTAGTCTCAATCTGATAATCATTTTGGCAAACAGCTTTGAAACTTAATAAGTTTCTTTGAGACTTACTACAAAATAATGAATTATTCATAGCCAAATTTATCTCCCATATAATAATAGATTAGCTCTTCCGGAGCTTCCAATCAATGTTGTACTAACAATTCTTGTATTAACATTGACTTCCGTGTCATCAAATAAAATATCCATAACCAAATCTTCAACTATTATCTTCAAAGGAGTTTGCAGCATCTAGATATGTAGTATCTATGAAGCCATTAAAATCATATTTTTTTTATAGGCAAAAATTGCTCAAGTATCATGATTTTGGAAAATCCAATTTATCTCCACATTATTTTTATTTCTTTAATTAAGGCTTGACAAAGCTTAATTAAATATTGTGGAGTACGACAGATACATGTCTAATGGCATTCATACCACATCGGTAACAAATATTATCTTCACTCCTTGAATTGTTATATTGAGAATCCTTATTATTCTCTTATTTATTTCCATAATAATGACGGTAATTATTCTGTCTTTTGTCTCATCCTCTTCCACAGTCATGACCATAATTTTAATTTTGCCTTCTTTCAGGCATATCATGAATTGCTGCATTCACTTCAGGGAATGGAACATAATCAATAAGACGAGCTTCATGATTTTTCATTAATAGTCCATTATTTTACTCAGCCACAAATAGGCATGATATCATTTAGAGTATTTCTTAAAACTCCTTTTACAATATTACTATTGTAACAACAAATCTAAAACTTGAAAATTTGCTGGGATATTTTCATGAATAATATTTTCTCCTTATAATTTCAAAAGAGAATTAATTTTAAAAACTGCAGAACTGTATTTATTTACAGTTTCAAATCTTGCAACTTCATGTGCATCTGCAGAATTGTATTCATTTACAGTTTCAAATCTTGCAACTTCAAGTGCATCTGCAGAATTGTATTCATTTACAGTTTCAAATCTTGCAACTTCAAGTGCACTGCAGAACTGTACTTATTTACAGTTTCAAATCTTGCAACTTCATGTGCATCTGTAGAACTGTATTCATTTACAATTTCAAATCTTGCAACTTCAGGTGCATTTAACAATATTTGTGGTGCAAAGCTAGCAACCACTATATACAATAAATAAAACAACAATTGTTAAATCAACATAATATCTTATTATTTGATTAATTCTTAGATTCAATAAAACACATACCTTTTTATCATGATGCACTTACATTTCAAGATGGACAAGGTAAACTCCATTGTTTACAAAAACGTGCGAGGAGGTCGATCATTCTTTTCACTTTGGAATAGAAAACATAATGATACATAGTCTGCTGTCTTTCTTCTCAAAACGCAATACTTTGAGCGGATTCGTTCTTCGAGCGGAATCGTGCTGATAACGTGTTATAAAATAAAGAGAATATATCAGAGACAAAGAAGAAAACTAGAACAAGATCAATCAGAAATAATTCATTCAGTTGAGTGCATTACATATTTATAATAGAAGGAGCATCTACTCTGATATGGAAATACAATATATGATTCTTGCATACAATAAGATATTCTTGATATGGAAAGATAGATTGCCGCCCAAGATAGAAGGTGCATGGAATGGAAATATTGACTGCCAACATTGTGTGTTGAGATCACTGTAATCTTCAATTAAAATGGGAATGTGAATCACCAAGATTGTATGCTGAGGTGGTTGAGATCTTCAATTGGAAGTATTGTCTATTGGGGGATGATGGATATCCATAATCAATATTATTTATAACACAATTCAAATTCTAAATCTTATTCCAACTCTTCTAAACAGTTAATTTTTGTTTTTGGTAGGTAGATTCATGTTCAATGAAGTAGCAATGAAGTTTTAAAGATCTCTGTAAATTTAAAGGAAATTCTAATAAGTATATTTCTCTTTGGAGGTAAGACGAGTCAGTGTAGTGTGAAAGATGATGGTGTCACATTTAAATGGAAATCCAAAATAAATAAGAAATCCAGCTTAAGAAAACTCATCCCTATTGTGTTGATCCCTCCAATTTTACCACTATGCGAATTGTTAGAATATTTGAAATTTCTTAAAATTAAAATAAACAGTAAATATTAAATTGATTTTCATGATAAGAATACTTAAAAAAATAAAAAGGATAATTTTCATTTGAGGTTTGATTTAAGTCATTTTTAATCTTAAAAAAAAATGACAATTTGTGTTTGTCTCCTTTACAGTATCTAGAAAGACCAATTAAGGATACAACACCATTTTTATGACAAAAAACACCTTTACAATTTTTTTATTTCATTTTTTCAACTGATAATGTATTCACTTCAAAGCTTGCTTCAATATCAAATTATTGGTATCTCATAGCTCTTCCAAGATATGGGTAAGTTGAAAAAAAGAAATCAAAAGGATGTAAGGGCATTTTGGTCATAAAAATAACAATGTGTCTTTAATCAATTTTTTTGGATACCATATGGAAGGAAAATGCAAAATGCCATTTTTTTGGATTGAGAATGACTTGGAAAAAATCTTAAGGGACAAAATGAAAATTATCCATAAAATTATGAGAAAATTACATATACACCCCCTAGGTTTACAAACTACTATATTTACATCATCTAGAATCCATTTTAATACATATATATCAAACATACCCTATTGTTTGAATAATGGAGTTAAGTGATGATTCATCTATGTACTTTTAAAATTTCAAACTACTCTCCTCTATCGTCAAATGTGTTTTAATTTTCAAGGAAAAAGAAAAAAGAAAGAAAAAAAAAAAGAAGAGGAGAGGGTGAAGAGCAACTAAGACTGATTTTAAAATTTTTTTTCTCACCTATAAGAATATTTTGCATACGTAAATGCATATTTTTCTATTTAAAACTAACTGTAGTAAAACTGAGGGGCATTTGTAGTATATTAGATTTTTGAGGGTTTAAACATAATAGTTTGCAAGCTCAAACGATGTACATATAATTTGTTCAAAAATATTAATTTAATTTCTTCCTTAAGTTATGCCCTTCATGGACCCCATGACCACATGGTTAGGGTTGTCTTCCTTTTCTTTGGCGGTGGGGTTGTTTCAAAAATAGTGTCACTAATGAGCCCAAATCCTCCGTCGCCAACCTGCTTGAAATTAACCTTTCTAGCACAAATGTAGCTTGATAAGGTGAGATGATACCTGATAGGGCTTTTTTCAACCTCTTACTATGATTTTTCCAATTGTTTTGATTGCTACTTCTCTGAGATTTATTGGCCTAAAGTGTTTTGCAAGCTCCAGATTCTTCACTTTGGTATCAAGCACACATAAGTTCAATTCAGCTCTTCAGGGAGGGAGTTGGTGTGAAAAAAATTTAGCAATAGAGTTATGCAATTCTTCCTAGTGGTGGACCATAAATGTTGATAAAAGATGGGTAGAAACCCATCAGGTCTCGAGGCCTTGAACGGCCCCATGCTCTTGATATTCTTATGGACTTCTTCTTCTGTGGGAATTCCACACAAGTCCCTATTCAGTTTCCCCCCCATAAAATATAGGCTCCACCATCTTCAAAGCTACGACCAAAGCCCTATCAAGTATCATCTCACCTTATCAAGTTGTTTTTGTCCTAGAAATGTTAATTTCATATAATATTTTCATTTCACATGAAATATTCCACTAGGTTAAACACCTCAAGAAAGGGGGGGGGGGGAGTAGGTTGTCATTAAGTTGGACATGCAGAAAGCCTATGATACACTGAGTTGAGAATTTATCAAGGCCCCCCTAATTAAAATGGATTTTTTTTTAATGTATGGGACGATCTCATTATGGAACCATCACTTTTGTGTCTTATACTTTGTTGCTTAATAGTGTTGGAAAATGTTCCTTTGTCCCGTCAAGGGGAAGTAGGTTGTCATTAAGTTGGATACGCAGAAAGCCTATGATACATTGAGTTGAGAATTTATCGAGGCCCCCCTAATTAAAATGGTTTTTTTTTAATGAATGGGATACTCTCATTATGGAACCATCACTTTTGTGTCTTATACTTTGTTGCTTAATAGTGTTGAAAAAGGTTCTTTTGTCCCGTCAAGGGGAATTTAGCAAGGGGACCCTCTATCGCCCTTTATTTTTATAATATGCTCGTAGGTGCTAAGCAAAATTTTGGAAAAAGCTAAAAGGGACAAGTTGATATGTGGAATTAGAGTTAAAGGAAGAGCTCCCCCAATTTCCCACCTACTTTTTGCTGATGACTGCCTACTTTTCTTAGGTTTGAAGCTTAAAGAAGTTATTAATCTTATAGGATGTATGGATCTCTTTTCTCTACTAGTGGTCATGCCATCAATCAAAAAAAGTATAAAATAACATTTAGCCCTAATACACCCCAAAGAGTCAAGAGAAGGTTTGCCAGGATTCCTGGAGTAAAGTAAAGTGAGGAACCAACAAAATACCTTGTCTTGCCTACAGAAATTGTTGTCTCAAAGAAGGTAGAATTCCAGGATTTAGTCTCAAGGAAAGAGGCCAAAACACAGACTTGGAAAAACCTATACTTATCCCATGCAAAGCGTGAAGTGTTGATTAAATCCATTGCATCTTCAATGGCAATGTATACTGGCTCCCACTTCTTGATACCTATTAGAACTCATGATGCAGTTTGAAAGAGCTTAAGCAACTTCTATTGGGGGCATAGCGAAGATAAAAAAAAAAAAAAAAGGTTCATTGGATTTCATAGAGTAGGCTTTGTAAATCCAATAAGAAGGAAGGTTTGGGCTTCTGTGAACCGATTTTACACAATAGAGATCTCCGGGGACAAGGAGCATGGAGGTTGATTCAAAACCCAGTCACTTTGGGCAAAATTTGTTAAAGCAATATACTACCCCAATTTGGATTTCATGCAAGCAAAGGCTAGCAATAGGCCCTCTTGGCATGGAGAAGTGCATTGATCGAGCGTGAGGTGTTGGAGGTAGGCCTAATATGGGAGATAGGTAATGGAGAGCAGGTTCACATATAGGATAATCGATGGATCCCACCCATGAGAACTTTAAAATTTCAATAGTGAAGACCATGAATTGCTCAGTCACAGAAGTAGCAGTGATTAATGGTAAGGAGTGGAATTTAAATGTAATTGACCAACTCATGAATCTTAAGGATCAGCAAGCCATTAAGTGCATAAAGTTAAGCACCAACCTAAGAGAGGACAAACTCATTTGGGTCCCAGCCTGTAATGGCGTTTACATGACTAAATCAGCGTATCACCTACTAGTTAATAAGAGGGATAGGGAGTAGGCTGCCAATGCATCTTCATCAAGAGGTCATAAATGGGAACCGGTTCTAAGAAGGTCTAGAAACTCATTTGGAGTGTAAACTCAGTTTCTAAGGTCAAAGCCTTCCTATGGAAAATGTATGTAGAGGGTATGGTGACTGAGGAGAACCTCATCAAGTGACAAATCACATGTTGATCCTTCTTGTCGAGTATGTGGAGCTCAATTAGAAACTTCGGATCACATTATCTTGGATTGCTAGTTTGCAAAAGCTTTTTGGCTGTTTGGTTTGGGAGCCCACTCTCTTGTCTAGTCCCAACATCAATCTCCTTGGTGACAGAATGGTAAAAATTCCTTGTGTTGTCTTGAGTTCCCATTGAAGGAGGAGATGAGGGAAATGATAAACTTGTGTGTGTAAGTTTGCTGGTATCTCTAGATAGCCAGAAATAACCATATTTTTTGAAGAAATTTATTGAGCCCGAAGGAGGTTATTTCCAGGGCTCAAAGAGTGTGGGCTGAATATTGAGCTACTTGTGTGTCTGTGCCCCCAAGGAAGGAATCTCAGCAAGTACCAAGAATCCTAAGGCAAGAGGAGAATGAAATCACAACTCATCGGGTCCATAGAATATTTTGTGATGCTACCCTCCCAATTGAAACTATTAGAGGAGGAGTGGACTTTCTTATTGTCGATTAGTTGGGCCAGGTATCTAAAGTGGCTTCTAAGCCTATGGATTTTGGAGAAGCCCTTGTTGGTGAACCCATGGGTATTAGAGCTGCTTTAGTTGCATGCCATTGCTAGGTCTCCATGAAATTGAAATTTGGACTAATAATCAAAGAGTGGTTAATCTAATTAAGGATCAAACCCCCCCTCCTACGCTGATAGGTGGAATTTTATTTGATATTGGACTCTCGTTGGAGGAGTTTGAAAGTTGTACTTTTTCTTTTATTTCTAGGGATTGTAATGGGCTTGCCCATACCCTAGCTTGGAAGGCACTCACCATTTCATCAAGGACTAAGTGGCCACATTTTCCCCATGGTTCCATGAGGTGTTGTTATCTTTTTCTATGCTTTGCCCCCTTGTTGAATGAATATCCTTTTTACCCAAAAAAAAAGAGTGTGGGCCCCACACGCCCGCCCCAATACGAACATACATATGATTGTGGGTCCCATTACCTCATGTGAGTGTGGGAGCATGTGGCACGGGCAGGTTGAGGCATATGATCTGGATCTGTCACTAACATGCGCCAGAATACTATAGTGCATATTAGTTGGTGACAGTCAATCATAGAAAAACAAATTCAAAATTTTGGTTTCATCAAATTTCAAATTCTTCTCCTAAAATCTTGAATTCAAGCGAAGGCGAAATAGATTCTTGAATTTAAAGAATCAATTTCTGTTAAAACAATTCATGAAAGAAGAATTCTTTCCAGAACATGAAACAAACCTAGATGTAAAAAACAAGAACATAACCCATCAAATCTCAATTTATAACTTAGGGCCTGTTTGGTTACATGAATCCAGAGATTTGAAATCTCTGGATTCATGAATCTGAGAATTATACCCGTTTGGTTATAAAAATCTCTAGATTCATGAAATCTACAGATTCTAGAGATTCACATTTTTACACTAAAAACGTGAATCTGTAGATTTATGGGTAATGGGTGAAATCCAGAGATTTCAAAAAAGCTATACATTTGCACATTCACAAAAATCATTGTCGATCAAATAGTTTTTTAGGATGAATCCACTGATTTCATTCCACAACCAAACATCTAATTTTATAAATATAACTCCATAAATTTGAAATCTATATATTTGAAATCTCTAGATATTTGAAATCTTCAGACTCATGTAACCAAACAGGCCCTTAATTATTGTAGAAAAAAATCATTTGAAAGAAACCCAAACAATGAAAATCCATAAGGATCAAAGAACTTCAGATAATACTTTGAGAAACTTACATGTCATCCATGAATTTGGCAGCGACCATGATGCTGGTGATCAGTCAATGAACATTATATGAATTGATCTACAATAAGGGCTGCTTCTATCCAAACCGATCCAAGTAAACATAAGCAATAATGAATCAAGAAGAATTGCAATTAGTGTACTTGAAGATCCTCTCTAGGTATTACCAAAATAAAAGATCCTCTCTAGGTAGCTCTATATTGAGATTGTAGGCCAGATGAGACCATGGAAGATAGAGATCTTTTGTTGGTTGAACCGCTGGTTCACATCGTTGGATAGAGCAATCCTCTTTAGCAGAGAGGAAAGCAAGGCGATGGCCATGTGCATCTCATGAAGGTTTTCGAGCTCAGCCATTTTCGTTTATGTTGAGCTGCAGAGTTGTAGATGCTTTCCAAGTGTTGCCGGCTTATTCTTTCTTTTGTTATTTCTGTTCTCTCTCTCTCTCTCTCTCTCTCTCTCTCTCTCTCTCTCTCTCTCTCTCTCTCTCTCTCTCTCTCTCTCTCTCACCCCACCCGTCGATCTCGGTTACCTGCCCGACAACCCGTGGGTGTGATCCGTCACAGGATCCACGGTCTTACCCATCATTAACAATCAATGCAAGAAATAGATAATCAAGAGCAAAAGCAAGTTCAATAATTAATCAAATGAATTACAGAAGTCCAAATACTCCTGAAAAGAATCAAAGAAAGAATCAAATGAATCAAAAGAAATATCGAGTTCAGCGGAAGCAATAAAATAAATTAAATTATTTTCTTTTCAGTTTCTTTTTCCAAAGCTAAAAATTGTCTTTCAAAATTAGTAAGAAAGGGGGTTCTCCAATTCTTCTCCAAACGTTCCTCAAAATATCTGGCAATCTGCCTCATTCGGTCATCAATGGGTGCTATAAGTGCACTCCAAGCATCCACAGGAGGCTTCATGCAAGCTATCTCCATCTCCCATTGACGGTGCTACATCTTCTTTATACGAGATGGTTCGATCATACGAATTCTCTCCAATTTCCAACGACGTGCAACCATCTGTACAGTTTAGTATAACATACAAAGAAAGGAATGAGTTCTGACGAACTTAGTAAGGATAACATATTTCTCATACATATGTCAACATAATCAACAATGCATATATGATATGAATGATATGCAATAATATGAATGCTACTAAGATCTAACTATGCAAGTCTCTAGATATTTGACATTCTTTAAGATATAACACCAGCCCTCCTCTGGGCAGGTCTAGTCACTCTGATCCCTCACGGACTGGTTACCTCTATTGAGATCCTAGGCAAAGGGGTCAAGTCCTCATCAAGCATCCATGGCTGGGGTTTAAGTCAACACTCTCTTACCATGATCATTGGCATGAGTACTAGCGCATGTCGAGGTTTCTAATCCAATGCAAGGTCATACTGGTAACACACTATATGAAGTTCAGATACTTCCCCTATGCCACCAACCAACTTGGTTCCATATCCTTTGTAACCTAAAAATGAGAACCCTCACGGACTGGCTACCGCTATTGGACTCCACTCCCTAACCCTATGGTCATCCACATATTATTGGGGCGGAATGCTCTCATGACTCCTCACGACACCCGGGCCACTCCTTGGACGTCCATGAGCCCAACCCTAACATATGCAACCCTACCATTGCATGATCAACACTGGACCACTGAATCTCCGCACATGGTTACCGTTGTAGGATGAAACAGAGTCACATCACTATTGTCACAGGTCATTCGCCTTCAATTCCCCTACCGAAAGGGTAATAGCATATAGGGTACCTAGCCATGCAATTCTAGACTCCCTAGGTATGTCATTCAATAGTCATGATAGTGCTGGAGGCATCAATGAGCATGTGTCCCATACCACAGCCCTCTGATATCTCAAACAAAGATACCCAATTGGATACCCTTCTATCACAACTACACCACATCATTCACCATCATACCATAATTAGTTGTTCAATATCATAAAGTGATAAAGTATATAAAAACATCACAAACAACAGGCATACAACAATATTATAATGAATTATACAACTACAGCAAGGTATATGATCGATACATATTGTAAGAGTAAACTGATTCATCATATAGCATGTTATTGCATATAAACAAGATAATGTGTCCTTACTTGTAATTAAGTAATAGCTTACTAAAGTGCAATCAAACCACAATTATAAGACTTCCAGTAGACTCAAAGAACACATTAAGGACATGAGTCAAATCAAAGCAAAAACCAAACTCACATAGCCACTGTGACTTAGCTGGTCCCTTGGGTCAAGCGATCGCCCCTGTTACAGACAGTCTTTCAGATCTGAAATTCAGACTTTTGATCATCCAATTTCAATATGGTTTCGGGATGATTTTAATCCGAATTTCAATCTTAATAAGTCTATAACAAAGGTGCAAATCAACAACCTAAAATTAACACAAATCCATAACGCAATCATCTCCCTTGATTAGATCCATCATTTATTCAAATGCAAGGATTCTTTTCTGGACATGATCTTCTCAAAAACATTGATTAGGGAATAAAACTAATCACAATTACGTTACCCCAACATAAAGGAGATGGATCTACACCATTCCAAAGCTAAGGGAAGAGAATGGAGTGAAGGGGATTCATTTACCTCAACCAGATTTGCAAAACAGAAGAGGGAAAAGATCTAGATCACAAACCATGCTTCTCTCACCTTCCAACACATGTCTTCTGCCTCCTAATCGTCCAAAACAACAATCCTGAGTATAATAATGAGTTAATAGGGTGGGGTTTGCTATTTATAGAGGACATGAGGCATATTAGGGCAAAATCCCCCAAGCAAACTATGGTGGTTGCTTGGGGTGGTTGATTGGCCCAATCAACTGCTTTAAGCAACCGCCCCTAGTACTTTGCAGTACATGGGTGCTATGCTCAAAGGGTTGATCCCCAACCTCAACCTAACCCTAAACAACACATGGGGGAGGTCATACCTTCAATCCGGACACCTTCAAATACCTCTTGACCCTAGCTGGAACTCTTTTCCCAGCAAAGCAAATTCTTCATCAAGAGAATCCAGATCCATGGATTCAGGGTATGGATCATGGACTTCAATCCGGATACTCCACAACTTAATCCAACTTGACCTTCGGGTTATCGGACCTGCAAATACGAATTTTGGGTTAAAAATACGGGGTTGTTACACACACACACACTCTCTCTCTCTCTCTCTCTCTCTCTCTCTTTCTCTCTCTCAACTATCTTGAGAGAGAAACTTGTGTAACGTGAAACTTGGGTGAGATGGATCTTTCTGTTTGTATATCACTTTGGTAAATATGTCAATTCAATGGTCAACTGCCAATTTCAAATGTAAATGATAGTGATCAAAGTTCTACCTAGACTTGATTTTCACAGACATTATGAGGATTCCACTCAAACTCAACTCAAAGAGACAAACCCTAACATGCATCCATATGAATCGTAACCCTAGTTTTACTTTATCTTTCTTTTCTTGTATTATTCAAACTCTAACTCTTGTAATACAAACACTATAAATAAATTTGATCCATTTCACGTAGAGCTCATGACCAATACAAAATTTTCTCTTTCATCAAAATTAATTTTGACGTCCAAAAATGTAAAAATTGACTACCAACTACTAAATCAAGTATTTTATGTGGTGACACACCTACAATGTATAAGGGTACAATCAACACATATAAAGGATGTCAATTTGTATAGAACTAGTATTTGATATGGTAGTGGTACAATAGTGATAAATTTACCTCACATCATTAACATATCAAATACTAGAGATTACAAGTATGTCATAACATTACCATACCATAGTTATTTGGTACATAGGGTTTCGATATTTGGTACACTGTTGGTGCAGCATGGTTCATTTGTATTATTTTGTCAATAACGTCACACATCATACCATTTATCAAATGGTATAACTAAGTCATATTGAGAACATACCCTATTTATTTGGTATAGTATAAGGGGCATATTTGTAGTTTCAGTAAGCCAGCCACACGGTATGAATTGACACCCTTAGACATGATGAGCGAAAATAGACAAACTTGAAACCTAGGTAACTATTGAGAATTATGCATGTGCCTTCTTTGCCCAAATTAATTTATGCTAGGGAGCCTTAGGGAGTGCCTCTCTAATGCACTTAAGGGCCAAATTTGATGCATCAAGGAAGCACTGTTTGAATGACACAGATGATGGACACCTAAGCTCCCCTCCTTCTTTGGCAAGCACACTCCACAAAACTAAGCACCTAAGCACACTTTCTTCGAAAGCCATTCTATCTGGTATGTGCTCGGTAGGATGCTTCCAAACGAACTTGGCCATTAGACGCTCCAAAACATGAATAGTTTTTTGCAGGATTTTAAAATTTTTTAATCCAATAACCGATTACCCCTTCAAGAGCTGACTTGATAAGCATCAATCTTCCTACAAAAGAAAGCATCTTCTCTTTCCAAGCACTAACTTGCCCTTCAACCTTAACTACTAAGCCCACACAATCCGAAGGTGTTGGTCTTTTTTATGTCAAGGGAACATCAAGGTATTTGATTGGCAACTGTCTAATCCAAAAACCTAGTGTCTAGCAGAAGAACTCAATTGTATCCACCTATGTTTTGCAAACAAAGAGATTTGACTTACCTTGTTTCACCTCTATACTAGATTGCACAGAGAACTCTTGGAGTAACCCAATATAAGAGAATTAAATTACACTAACACTGTAAGTTCGTGAGATGTTTGCTATTGATTGCAATGGTAGTGGTGAGAGAGGTGAAGTAGACGAAGAGGCCAGTATGGAGATGATTGAATTCAGGAAGAATAAGGAGACCATGCTTAAAACAATGATGAATGATGAAGATGGCAAAGGCAAGGATGCAAGGACAGAGCGAGGATTTAACATCTGATGTCCAAGTACTAATATTTCACATAAAACACAATGACTTTTCTACCCATTGTTTTTATGCTAAAATTTTTCTCTAGTTGGGGTGACAAGTCCTAATATTTCACACATGCAAAGAGGGCTAGAGTGAAAATTTCAAAAAATTGGGAAGGGAAGGGGGAAATTTCAAAAAATCGGAGAGAAGGGGGCAAGTGTTGATATTTTACACATGGAAAGGGGGCCAAAGGCCAAGTTTCACAAAGTTGTGAAGGGGAGGGGTACAACCTCCCAAGCCCTGGGGTAGCTCCACCTTTGCAAGGATGATAGAGTGTTATAAGGTTGTACCATGTGGTCTCATATTGAGTTCCTTTCATTTCCTTATCTTTCTTTTTCTTGATGAGACTCTATTAGCCAAAGAAGAAGGTTTTCTATTAGCTCATTGACGTCCAAGTGAAAACGAATATTAAATGCATTTTTTCCTTTAACGTTTCTGATCCTTTCGAAACCAAAATAGTTGGCCAAGACTTTTATGTTCCCATCATTTTTTTTTGGGATAATTACTATTGCCCCCTTATACTTTGGTTTTATTACTAATCAAACCCCCTTCTTTGTGAAATTACTATTGCCCCCTCACTTCTAACGGTGTTAAGTTTCAAATATGAAATGTCTATTTTGCCCTTAAAATTAAGAAGTAAAAAATATGGCATTACCCTCATTTGTAGAAACTATATTGCATGTCAATTATATCCTTAAAATCTTATATTTTAAAATTAGTTTTGGATTTGGTGGGACCACATACTTATGATTGTTGAAACTTTCACATTCCACTTAAATTTTTCATAATCACCATGATGGAAGTTTTACAAACAAATTATCATATAAGATCCAATTGATAGAAAATTTGGTAACATACATAATGGTCAGCATATATTAGGTGATTTTCAATTTGCAGCTTTGAATTAAATTTGATATTTCTTAACATTTTAGTTTATATTTTAAGTTTTATTTAATTGCATCTTTCCTTTATTTGGTGATTTAGTTTTAGAGACAAAAAATCACATCTTTCCTTTATTTGGTGGTTTCTTTTTAAAAACGAAAAGTGAAATTAAAGTTAATTTTTTCCTATTAAGAGTAGTATTATAACTTAAAAAAGAGCAAATAAGTAAAAAGATAATTGCAAGGTTATTTTTGGAATTTTGAAGAAATATATAGATGCCACATCATCAGTAAACTGACGGAGCTTAATGGTAGGGGGGCATTAGTAATTGTAGACAAGGTTAAAGGTTGGAATAGTAATTTTAAAAAGTACAGGGGATAAAGTAGAAATAAAATCAAAGTACAAGGGGGCAATAGTAATTATCCCTTTTTTTTTTTTTTTCAACTTGTGGCAAAGTTGTACTTAGGTTCTTTTTGGTATCATCTTGCATTCTTACTTTCTAATACAAAAATATTCTTTACTATCAGACCCCACCCACCAATATCGGTCCCGCCCGACAATCCATGGATGTAATCCACAGTCACAAGATCCACGGTTTAACCATCAGTGATAATAAATGCAAAAGGATATACAAGTGTCCAAAATCCAATGAGGAAAGAATATAATCAAAGGAAATGAACAAAGTAAACGTGTCCAAAAAGGAGTATCTCAGTGGAAGCAGAATACATCAAAGGTCAATTGTTATTTTGTTCTTTTTCAAGGCTGGCAACCTTCTCTTTTAATTTCTCAATGAACGGAGTCATCCAACATTCCTTCATTGTCTTGTTGAAATGGAAAACCACATGGATTCTTTTGCCATCAATAGAAGCTGTAAGCGCACTCCATGTACCCACAGGTGGCTTTGTGCCGTACATCGCTACCTCCCACTGACACCTCTAGAGTCTCTTCACAAGGTTCTCCTAGTCATAAGGAATTTCTCTCATTTCAATAAAGCCATCTGAATAATATAAAGTAATCCACAAAAAAGGTGAGTTCTGACAAACTTAGTAAGGCAACAAATCTCATATACATGTTCACATCATAACATGATAAATAACATAAAGGAAAGATGATATGCATAAATATGAATGCACTTAGTAGCTAAAGATGCAAGTCTCTAGTATGATAGACATGCTTTAAAATATGACACCAGCCCTCCTCTGGGTAGGTCTAGTAACTCTAATCCCTCACAAACTGGTTACCTTTGTTGGGATCTCAGTCAAGGGGTACAGTCCTTGTCAATCAACCTTGGTTGGGGTTTAGGTCCACACTCTCTCACCACGACCATTGGCATGAGCATTGGCATGAGTATTGGCACATGTCAGGGATCTAACTTAATGCAAGGTCTTACAGTAACATACTACATGTGGTCCAAATACTTCCCCTATGGCACCAACCAACTCGGTTCAGTATTCTTCTCCACCTAGGAATGAGAATCCTCATGGACTGGTTACCTCTGTTGGACTCCATTCCCTAGCCTTATGGTCATCCACATATTGTTGGGGGGTGGATGCTCTCATGTCCCCTCACGACTCCCAAGCCGCTTATTGGACTTCCATGAGCCCTACCCTAGCATATGCAACCCTACCAATGCATAATCAATAGTGGACCACTAAGTCTCCACATGGACTGGCTACCGCTGTAGGATGAAACAGAGTCATGTCACCATTATCACGGGTCATTCGGCTTCAATACCCCTGTTGAAAGGGTAGTGACATGTATGGGTATCTAACCATGCAATCTAAACCTCCTAGGTATGTAATCCATCAAACATGAGAGTGCTAAGGACATCAAAGAACAATGTCTCATACCACAGTCTCTGATATTCCAACCTCACAATACGTAGAATGGATACCCTCATTCATAGTTACAACATCTCATCATCCAACATCATGTGATAATTCAAGTATGTCTAATCATCATTCATAGCATAATATTATCAATAAATAAGTTAAACTACTGTAACAGAAAATTATATGATTATTCATGCATTTAAGTTAAATACAGTTCATCACATCGCATGTCCATCCATATGTATATAGAAATGTAACCTTACTTGTCGAAGTGGAAAACTATTGAAAGTGCAATTAGACTTCACAAATAACAAGTCCAATAAACCTCAGTGATCACCTAGATTAGGGTTACAAATATTCATTTAAGTCAGAGGTCAAACAGAGCAAAACTCAAAGAAACCAAGCTACTATGAACCAGCCAGTCGCTCATGGCAGTTGATTAGGTCGATCAACCGCCCTGACCAACTACCCCCTTTTAAGACAGACTCTCAAGTCCGAAATTCCAACTTTTGATCACCCATCCTCAATCTGATTTTGGGATGATCCAAATCCGAATTTCGTCCTTAACATACTAGAGAGTCCATCTCACTCTAAAAACTTCAAAAGAGGAAGATTTAGAATCCACTTCATCTCCTTTAACTAAATCAACCCTTGATTCGGATATGAGAATCCATCTTTAGGTGTGATCTAGTTGCGATCATCGATGGAAAGAGTCTAACCATCATAACTCATTGTCTACAAAGTCATGGAGAGAAGAAAAGCGCATAACTACTAAAGAGATAAGTAGGGAGAGCATGTGATTAACTAACCTATAACTGATTCATAAGACTGATCAAGAACCAAAGCTTCCCCATTATTTGAGCATTCTTCACCATCGAACACATGTACACTTCCTCCTAACCGTCCACAGTAGCCTCCACGAATAAAATAATATGAAATTAGGTTGTGGATGGCTATTTATAGAGGGTTGGGGGAAATTAGGGTTTAATTCCGTAACTAGAGTTGGTTGGTCGCTTGGGTCGGTTGGTTGGGTCAATCAACCGCCTTAAGCAATCACCCCCTAGTACTTTTCAGTACTTGGGTGTTTTACTCAACCAGTTGATCTCCGACACTAACCTAACTTAAACCAACACGTGGGGGATTCTTACCTTGATCTCAAACATCTTCGAGCTCAACCTGTCTTAGGCTAGAAATCCACCTTCCCAGTCCATCAGGGTTTCTATTGGATCTCCTTTGGGTTCCCAAAATGGCAGGTTTTTTATTGGTAAAATCCAGATCCATGGGCTTCAATCCGGATAGTTCACAGCTTATTCTGGCTGGACCTTCGGGTACTCGAACCTGCAATACAGATCCCGGGTTAGAATTACAGGGTGTTGGTGCAACCTAGAGGGGCGGTGATTAGGTTGCAACTAGTTGATTGTCCCAATTTTTTGGTTTGATTGGAAATATTAGGTAAATTGAAAATTCAAATGAATCAAACCATAACAATCAATCACAAGACAAGTATTTTATAGTGGATCGACTTTGCAAGTCTACGTCCACTCTTCTCTTGGCCTTAAGAGAGTATTCCACTAGTGATTATCTTTCAATACAATGGGTAGAGATCAAACCCTTTACAATCTTTGTTATGGGGCAAGAGCACTCTTTACAATCTTTGTTTATCTTAAGGCAAGAACACCCTCTTCAATCTTTGTTCACGGGCAAGAGCACCCACAACCAATTCTAGTCTATCTAGACTTATAATTGAAGACAAGCAATATACAAGAGAAGGATGTTACCTAGCAAGAGGTGTGAAACTTTACCTCTTGTGTGATTGTGATGCAATAAGAGTGTATGCTCAAATGGAAATGAATGCACCACCAACACCTTCAATCATGTCAACCTTGGTTTCCACAAGCTTGCTTAACACCTTGGTATGTTCTCCAAGGTTGAGTGAGGATGAGAGGCAAAACCCAATTGATTCCTTGTAATTTGAGAGCTTGAGATTATTTTTGGAATAGTTGATCAATTAGCAAGGTTCTGGGTCTCAAATGGAGTGAATTGGGTTTATATAAATGGCCTTTGAGTGCCTTAGCCCAACCCCCAACGGATATAAAACGGATAGATTTTAGTCCAAATTTCAATCCAGACAGACATTTGTTTGAAAATAGAGCCGTTTAAAAAATTTAGCTGTTGCAGATTTTTGACCAGACAGATGTCTGTCTTAGAAGGATATCTGTCTGATTAGACGGACATCTGTCTGAGGCACAGAATGAACATTTAGGTGCATATAGGGACTTGATTGGATTTTTGGTATTTCTAACCAACCCTAAGCCTCATACACTCTCCTAACATGTCTTAGGTCAGTCTAATGATATGATATATGTATAATTGAGTGCAATTACATATGAATGTACATGAATTGACTTAAGTCCTAATTTGCTAAGTCTTCTTGCTTGAGCTTGCGTTGATGATCATTGATGTTCTTTAGTCTTCTTGTGCTCCATTCTTCATGCTCATATTGACTTAGATTTCATGTTCATCTTGGCTTGGTCTTGGCATTGACTTGGGCTTTAGGCATTTGGCATTGAGTTGGATTTGGTCCACTTGCTCTCATATTGAATTAGACAAACATAATTCAATATAGCCATTAGTAATTCATGTTTGTTATCATCAAAACTAATGGAGGCCGATGTGGCAATGCTGACTTAGCATTTCCCAACACAGGGGTTATTACATTTACAATTGTTTGGCTTGATCTAGTGACCCTATTTCTATTTATAGCTCATCAAAGAGAGAAACCATAATGAAACAAAACTTTACTTTGGATTATGAAGTAGCTCATCAACTTTGTTTTACATGCTTCATAAAAGGATCATTCACTGATGTTTCCAATCCAAATTCTCCTTACAAAGTGATTGGATAGAAATTTGGACACTCCCACATACCAATTTCAGCTGATGAATGCAAAGGGTATTGCACCTTCCACCAAATCTTGGAGTCTTTACTTCTGTATAGCATAGCCATTCCCCTGTGTTTTCTCCTACTGCTAATCAATAGCCTCCAAGGTCCGTCTTTGCCTAACCATGTTGTCTCGGGTCATGAAATTCGATCAAATTGATGTCATGGATTGGCACAATTATTGGGTTGTAATCAGGCTTTATCCACTCCCTAGGGTATGGATCTAAGAAGTCCTTTGCCACTGCAATGTTCTGAACTTGCCTGTTTTGGTCATCCACTTCAATATAGAGAGAGGATCACATGCTCTTTTTCCATGGAGGATTGTGGCTGTTTCTAACTAGCGTCCATTTATATCAAATGGCTTGGTACGGTAGATGGTTGTGTTAGGTGGTGTCTAGTTGATCAAATCAGTTGAAATGGAATGGGCCCATACAATGTTGTCCCAGAGAGATTCATTAGTGTTACATTGGTAGGAAAAATGGTAGGCACCATTATAATGCATAGGTTTGGTCACATAAAGGAGACACAAGAATATATAATATCAAAACCAAAAGCTAGGAACCTCATACTCTAAACAATGCACCACACAGGGAAGAAAACTGGAAGTACTTCAATTATACTTTTTTTTTTTTTGTCAAATGGAAATGATGAACTTCATTATAAAGCCTCCAAGCATAACTTGCTGGGGACAAAACAAAAATTTTCAGGCATAAACAAAGGTGGAGACTGCCACCAAACCCGATGCAAATTAAAGTTTTTTGCACCTTTTGCAATGTAATCAGCAAGTAGGTTTTCAGATCTATTTACAAACTTGAACATCAGAGTCACAAACCCTACACTAAGTTTTTTAATTTTAGAAAATAAACTAAAAGCCACCCAATCAAGTGAACAAGGGTAGCCATTGAGTGCATCAACAGCAGTTTTGCAGTCTGAGGAGACTTGCAGACGACTGATATGCAAGGATTTGGCAAGAGCCATCACATCTCGGATCCCTTCAAACTCCATGGCAAGGGCTGAGAAACCACAACAATTCACCGCTTGGGCTGCAAGAAACCTATTATTTGGGTCCCAGAGAATACAACCAGGGCTCCCTTTTTTGCTTTCAGCATTCCATGCTCCATCCGAAAAGGCTTTAAAAACATCTGAATCAGCATGCACCAACGGCTACAAAACAAAGAATACACATTGCAATCATTCTTCAACTCTAGCAACCTTCATAGCACTAGTAATTTCTAAACCACCAATTCTTTATGTTTATGTTTATATTTCCCTTCTTATCATTTCCAAAATCTTGACATAAAACTTTAAAATTTCCTCAGATTCAATTCTTGGTTTCCTCCAATCTTTTTAATCATGTCAATTGTAAGTAATCATCATTATTTTTTTGATGTTCTTATAATATACATTTGGGATGAAAAGAAAAACATAAAATGGTATATGGTTAACACCAGGGTAAATGAGTTCTTAGTTTGAGAGACAAAAATCATACCATAGGAATGTTGTTTTTTTATCCAATTCTCATGAAATACATGTTTGCCAAGTTTCATTAGTAAAGGTCTCAGTCGTTGTATAATCATAATTCTTGCATTTTGATCAACATACTGAAATATTGTCTAACCGTGTAAGTAGTGAAACGAAGCACTTATTGATAGAACCTTTTACTTTTAAAACTAACATTGTTAGGTATAGGAGATGTTCGTAATAAAATAAATTCTAGGCGACGTAAATATAATTTTCTCTTTCTAAATTAATTTTTAAAGCCCAACTATTTACACTTAGATTATGTTCCTAAATTCCATTTGCAATTTTGTTCATTTTTCTGTAACTATAATTTTGTCAAGTCAATCTCTCACTTTTTTTTTTTTTTTGGTAGATCAATCTCTCACTTGCTAAAGTTTTTTGGGGAAAAATTATCCCATCACCTTGATGGTCCACTTAGTTTTGTGACACAATCCTCAATTCCAGACCAGGGGAAGCAGAAGAAATTGCTGCTTCAAGCTCAGCAGACTTTCCAGAAATAAAGAGAGAGAAAAGAGATTGATTGTATTTTCATGAGTCCGGATCCTCACTCCATTGGGGGAGCACAGACTGCTCCCCGACAGCTTTCCAACCACATAAATACGTGGGACCCATAGGTGAAAAACACTTTTTGAAAAGAAAAAAAACTTCAAATTTTCACCTGTGGGCCCCACGTGTTTGTGTGGTTGGGAAGCCGTCGGGCTGCGCTCCCCCGACAGGGTGAGGATCCGGACTCCATTTTCATGGTCCCTTAAAATGTCTTGTCCTATTACATTTATAGACTACCTATATGCCCTGACTAATGTCCCATGTCTTGAAATGACATGCCTATCCCAATTATCCCTTACAAGTTACCTTCTTACCAATTACACTTTGGAGAACCTTAGTCTTCAGGGTTCAACTGCATACAAATCTATAACAGGCTAACAGCAAGTACAACTTCAATGATGCTGTTGTTTCTTGTAAGGTAGGTTGGACTTTGTTATTGTAGAGAACGCCAGCATCATCGAGGAAGATGAACTTCCGTCGATCCCATCGAGATCGAACTACAATATAGATTGTCAAGACTATTTACGTTAGGTATCTTGGTTCAATCATAAATAAAAAATGTAATATGGAGGGCAATGTTTCTCAAAGAATAAAATAGGGTGGACGAAGTGGAGAGGGTGCATCCAAGGTTTAGTTTGGTGACATATTCCTTTAAAACTCAAAGAAAATTCTATAGAATTGTAGTGCGACCGACTACTTTGTATAGTGCAAAGTGACGGCTGTTAAGAAATATCAAATAGATAAATTCTGTCTAGTAGAAACGAGGATGCTAATATAGATTGAGTGGTAAAACTAGGAGTGATAAGGAATGGTGAAAGTACTCTAGAACATCTTCAGCAATATATATACATTGATTTTGAAAGCCACGGATGGGCCAAAGAAGAAACTTGTGAAACAAAAACTGTTTTTTTTTTTCTTCTCAATGTATATTCCTCCTTTTATTTTTGTTTTGTAAAAATAAAAGGAAGAATATAGCCAGAAGTAGCCTATGTTTCTGATGATTCTAAAAGCTTCAACCTCAGGGCTTGGTATCATTGTTAGCCATTTCCAGTTCTGGAGAAGAGGCTCTGGCTCTTAGGCCCGGAAACGGACCGGATTCGGCTCGGATACACCAGTATCCGAATCCGAATCCGATTAGCAAATCCGCTATCCGAATCCGAATCCGAATCCGGCAAAAATTTAGAGAAGGCATCCGAATCCGAATCCGAAACTTTATCGGATATCCGATAATAATCCGATCCGATAAAATATCCGATTATTGATTGATAATTGTCATTTTTTTACATTTTTTATTATAAATTTCTAATTTCTGATTACCGAATACCGCTATCCGAATTCGATTACCGGTATCCGAATCCGATTACCGGTATCCGAATTCGATTATCATCTATTTTTAAAGGAAAAATGTTAAATACTTTACTCTATCCGGATACAAATTTATCCGGATATTATCCGATCCGATAAGCAATTATCCGAATCCGAATCCGGTTACTTAGCGGACGGATACGGATATTTTCCGGTAAGAAAATTTCCGGATTCGGATACCCTTAAACGAATACGAATGCGAATTCGGAGGCGGATTTCGGCTATCCATTTACAGGTCTACTGGCTCTTTCCAAAACCTTAGAACTGAATTATTAAGAGAACAGGGAAAACCTCTGTTATATATGAAAAAGCTCACTGGGTAGACTTTGAAAGCAGCAAAAAGCACTAAACACCTTTGTGTGAATAACCCCAAGGCTATGTTGACTGTATGATACATGTACAACTTTACTAAAAGGTGTTTTTTTTGTTTTTATAATATATCTCTCCTTGAATTCAAAATCAAGGAAGTCCCATGGCAACTCAAGCCTTCTCAGGTTTGCCCCAGATAAAGAACACTGCTTCCCTCACATTTTTACAAAAGAAAATCTTTAGAAAGTCCATTAATCGATTGCTTCAGTATGAAACCCAATTCATTCTTATGGTGATTCATAAATCTTGGGCTACACTTTTCATAACTGGATTATAGATCACTGCAGTTAAAAAAAAAAAGTGACAAAGGCAACCTAAACAGTGATATTTAAAGACCACATCTCTAAACATAGGCAACAAGCACTCATTCACAACCAGTAATATTATCGTAATATGAATACCAACGCATGCATTTTTCCCTATATTTGTATTGTTGACTTTATAATTGAAGTTCTAATGGCATTATATGGAATCAACATTTACATTTGTCAATAAATTACTTCCTTTGTCTACCCAAATTTCTTGACAAGCAACAAAAGAAGCAGAGATACATCAAGACATGAAATTGCCGAAGAAAACATGAACTGAGGTATTGTGGAGCTAAGGGAAGCATTCATGTTCTTAACAAATCATCTTTTAAGAAGAAAAAGAAAACACCGATAGAACCTTTCAACTCAAATTTGATTTGAGATATTGTTTAAGATGCAAAAACTCCATTCTATTATAGAAGTAAGCTATTAAAGCCTATCTGAGTTTATATGCAAGGCAACAACTAAAATACATACACGTCGCACTCTTCTCCTTCAAGCTCTAGAAGAAAACACTTCCTCTGCAACACTGAGCTCTATATTACAAACTTCTGTCAGCCTATACAGAAAGCAAGTGAAAAGAAAGGAACCCCAAAAAAAAAAAAAAGAGAGAAAAGAGAAGACAGAAAACAGCAACACCCACCCACGTTCGTCAACATCCGAAGCATTACCAGGTCAGAATACTGATATCTAGGAATCCAGGGGTTTGGTAAGAAAAAGAAACCTTGAAACTGCATTTACATAGACTCCTCCACTACAGCATGCAAAAAAGCATGGACCAAGGATACCGTCCCCAGGTCCCAGCAGAAGTGTACTATATACGCTCTTTGTTATTCAAAAAGTACTCTATAAACAAGCAATCAGGGCTGGATAAGATGTTGCTGTACTACACTGCAGTGCTCCCCTGCTGAATGCTTTTTGTGGATAGAAGCTCTGCCTGGGGGAAGGCACCATTGGATGGAATGTCTAACAGCAGAACTTGATCAGAATTGTCATCAGTGAACTGAAAAGAATCCAGCATGATAGAGCTCCCATCATTTGGGAGAGAAAATAAGCTTCTGGGACTGAAGCAAGAGCCGTCACCATCAATGGATTCCTTGGTCTCATAACCAGCCCTTGTGACCCCCCTCCTGGGGCTTTTCATAATGGCCTTTGATTCTGAAATAAGCAAGCCTTCTGTCAAAGAAATGCTTAATGGAATAAAGGGTTTAGCAACAAGTATTGATTTACAATAGATGGGAGACAAATATGACTTTTTCTCCAACGTAGGTTTGTCAGGTCCAAGCATGCAAGTATAGATGCTATTATGCTAAATACCAAGGTTAATTTTCCTGATGTTTTGATTTCTTTTACAGCCTCTGGCTGAAGACAAATTCTTTTAAAATGATAAAGTTGATTACAGGACTTATTGTATTTTTCCTCCAGAGCGAAGCAAAATATAGATAGACAAAGTATTCTTGGACTGAACTCCTTGAGACAAACAGCTTCAGATATGTTTGATGACAGAATAACTGGATTCCAGAAATTTCAAACTATGGTGGAAAGTGGGAAAATGTCTGTTTAAGTTTTATTTCATTTATCATGGGAACCATAACCTAGACCCGTTTCTCCTGCCTGAGTTTTGGCCTAAGAAATTTCAAGGTGTTATAGTTGATTTGCATTGGGGCTCCCTTATATGGACTGAAGATTGAAAATTTTGAGCAGCCTATCAGTGAGACCTGCTGAAGAAAACAATGATATCTGCATAATCTAAAGCAAATTATATAAAATGCTGAGTGCTCCCCCAAAAAATAAAATAAAATATCAGAGATGTGTTTTATTTAGCATTTATAGATATGTCCTTCTCAGAAGAAATGTACAGAGTTTCTGTAAAAATGAGTTCACATCAAGTATACAAAAAAGGCAAATTTGGATAACTGGAAATAGTCTAACCTGTAGAGTGATAATTTTGGCCATCTCGTGGTCTTTTTCCAGGTCTAAGATCACTTGAACCTGGAAGACTGATTCCATCCACAACTCCCTTGTCTTCTATTTTCCTTGTTCTTTCTACACCCTAGAGCCAAGAAATCAGTAAGAAATTACGTACATCATTTTTAATTTTGAAGAAACAAAATCAAACTAATTTCACGGATATGAGATCAGTACCGTAGAGAAATACCTTGAGCAAATTATACTGTTCTACCCACTTTGACTTTGCCAAATTGACCAACACAAGTCTCTTAAGAGTTTTACAGTCTTCTCTTTTTACTCCTGAGAAAGAGAGATCAAAGACTCCTTCTGCAAGCAAGTGCTGGAAGGAAGATAGGTCCTCCTTGAATTGAGGGCTACCAAACATGCTTTTGAGGCTATAAATTTGAAAAATATTACCAAAATTAATTTTAAAGCATACAAGAAGTTATATATTTTCAATGCACATATTAGATGGAATTACGTAAAGCTGATCTCGCTGAAAAACATTAAGGTGAACAACATAAATGACGAAACGAATCAGGAACCAGAAATAGGTAATGAAGTTTTAGGGGCCAGACCGAATCTTCATAAATGCCATTGCATAATTCATCAATTTTACATAATGATCGTAAATAATGGTGCTAACCTATCAGGAAGTCTGGAAGTATCCGCACAAGGTAAATACTTCATCAATTGCTCTTGTTCTTCACGAGTCAATTGACCAGTATACTCTTCAAAGCAAACAATATCCTACAAACATAGACTGCAATCATTTGAGCAACACAGAAGACAAAATAGCACACTAACAATTCCTTGCAACAATTTGTTTTCATCGAATTATAAGTGGAAGAGGATTGTTTTCTCATACAATCAGAAAAATGGTTTAGAAGTGTATCTTACTTTTAGAACTATGGAATTGAGTGGTGAGTTGCAACTTTGCAGAAGTTGGGATTTCTCGAAGAACACTTTGTCCCTACAATGCCAAAGACACGAATACTAGAAGTGAGAGCCAGTTATATGAAGGCTTTGCAATCGTTGTTCTGATTATGTGACCTTATGCCATTAGCTTAAATTTTTTTAGAAAAATTAAGCCAAATAACTCTTCTATGTTGCATCCAGAGAAGTCAACCCTGACAATAAAAAATTTGTCACTGAAATAAGCTGAAATTCCAGCATAAGCTTCACCTATTTCAAACAACTAATTTTTTGATATTTATTAGCTTCAGGTTTTTGTCACAGATTAATAAAGCAAGTGCATGGTTTTGAAAGGTTTCTTCTCCCAAAAGAAAAAAAAAACTCTTTGTACCTTTACCAAATACTTATCAATGATTAAACTGTCACTAGTCTTTGTATTACATAATTACATTCTATACGAACACTTCTTATTCCACCAAACATCCAAAAGCAGCAACAAGATGGCTATAAAGTGCCTAAGAGCTTTGCATAGTCCATATAAGCAATAAGCCAATGGATAAACATGGTCAATTTGGAATCTTCTACCCATCATACAAGGGAACCATCAGGGGCCCATAAGACATGTCCAAACTTGATTTTCTACTGATGCTGAAAAACTAGGATGACCGATGAGAATCTATAGTCACTTTTAACATAAAATACAAAAGCAGAAAGAACCTTTTGGCGTGCTCTTGTTGCATCCCTTGTCCGGAGGACTTCTTCAGTTTCTCAAAGCTGATGCTGGGAAAAGTAATGCCGTTATCATCATTATGTACAGAAAGAGATGCAGAACCCGAGTAAACCTCATTTACTCGGTTAGGTTTGTTGTCTACTGAAAGGGAGCTGGCTTCAGATTCTTCCTCTCGAGCTGCCAAGCTTGGATGCTTGATGAGAACACCTCCATGCCCTATCTCTACAGAGACCATTGGGGTGTCACTTTCGAAAATCAAGTCCTCCGAAGATCCAGAGAAGTTAGATGAAGTCTGCTGCTCATGTAAAATAGAGCACAGGTCTTTTGTGAGCTTTTCAACAGAAGAAGGCTTGGGACGACTCACACATGTCCTCTTCCTTGAAGGCACCAGTGTATCCCATACAATGGATTGGGCTGGCCCTGAAATGAAAAATGAATTCTATTAAGGTGGGTGATGTAGTTAAGGAGCCAAGCAATGTGTTCATACACTAGGCAAATGGAATCTGGTCATGAGAGCTTAACAATAGTATCTATAGGAGTCAAAATCCATCATATATGTTTTCTTGCTGTCAAACATACTGAGGCACCATGTTATGGTAAAATAAGTGCAACATAAGAGGAGACTAATGCCAAACGGTAAACTTTTCATTTAGGAAGCATTGGTTCATAACTCTAATTTTGCTTGAATGTGAGTAGATGAAACAAAAATTATTTTATCCAATTTATGAATAGATTTGAAAGTTGTAATAACTATAGGGGCATTAAATTGATGAGCCATAAGATGAAATTATGGGAGAGAATAATTGAAACCCGTTTGAGACACTTAACTACAGTTACGGAGAACCAATTTGGGTTCGGGAAGATCTATAACGGAGGCTATTTACCTAATTAGGAGACTTATGGAAAGGTATAAAGAATGTAGGAAAGAACTTCATATGGTATTTATTGACCTAGAAAAAGCTTAAGATAGAGTCCCTATAGTATTAATTTGGCAAGTACTAGAGAAAAGAAGTGTTGCAAGTAAATATGTAGATATAGTTAAGGATATGTATGATGGTTCAGTGACTAGTGTTAGAACAGTGGGGGGACAAAGTAATGAATTTTCGATAACAGTTGGGCTACATCAAGGGTTAACTTTGAGTCCATATCTATTTGCACTGGTAATGAATGAATTAACCAAAGACATTCAAGATGAGGTCTCCTGGTGTATGCTTTTTGCGGATGATATTGTGTTGATTGATGAGACCCAAGTGGGGATTAACATTAAATTAGAATCATGGAGAGTAGTTTTGGAATCAAAAGGCTTTAAACTTAGTAGATCGAAGACATAATATCTAGTTTATAACTTTAGTCATGATCGGGCAGATGATCAGGTGGTGATACTTGATGATAAAGAGATTCCTCAGAGTGATTGTTTTAAGTGCCTAGGTTTAATCATAAGTAAAAGAGGTGATTTAGAGGATGAGGTTTCCCAAAGAATTAAAATAGGGTGGATGAAGTGGAGAGCTGCGTCCGGGGTCTTATGTGATTGGCGTATTCCATTAAAGCTTAAAGGAAAATTTTATAGAACTGTTGTTCGACCAGCTATGATGTACGGTGCAGAGTGTTGGGCTGTTAAAAAGAATCATATAGATAAACTCAGTGTAGCAGAAATGAGGATGCTAAGATGGATGAGTGGCAAAACTAGGATGGATAAGATAAGAAATGATCATATTAGAGTTGGTTTGGGAGTTGCTCCCATAAGTAATAAGCTTCGAGAAAATCGTTTGAGGTGGCACGGCCGCGTTCAACGGAGACCTATAAATGCCCCTGTACGGAGAAGTGATATAATATATATTGAAGGAACTAGAAGAGCTAGGGGTAGACCTAAGATAACCTTAGGAGAAGTGGTGAGAAAGGATATATATAGCTTAGGCCTTGTATCTAGCATGGCCTCAAACAGAACTGATTGAAGGGCAAGAATCCATGTAGCCGACCCCATTTAGTTGGGACAAGGCTTATTGTTGTTGTTGTTATGAACATATTTGGTTTCAAGCATTCTTCGCTTATTAACTCACATTCCAATTAGGATATTTATGTTTCATTAGTAACGTGATGCTGTCTATCCGATTCTGCCTTCCAATGATGAAGTGAAGTCCACCTTCAGCAATTAAGGAAATTTGAACGATATGCACCTGATGATTATAACCTTAAAGCTTAAACCTAAGTATCTCAATGAAGCTCGACTTAAGATTAACATAGAACCCACAACACTTAAGGACAGACCAACCTGTTAAATCACTTGCATCTGTACCACCAAACTGAGCACAGCTCTCAGAGTACGATATGGCTGATCCTGAACTTGATCTGTTACTTGCATCATCGTCCAGAAACTTCCGGAAGTTCTGGTCACATTCTGGGTCTTCTCCATGAATTGTCACATTATCATGAGTTTGTTTTGTTTTCTGTAACTTCAAATCTTTGGCCTTAGTGGATATGATTTTCAGTTTGGGAACTTTGTACTCTTCAAGATCATCAGTTTCTATCCTGGCATGTAATGGGGTGTAGTTTGCAAGTGTTCCTTTTGTTCTCCATCGAGAACCACAAGCATTGCATAGCACAGGCTTCTCCGGTGGTCCATTACGCCAAAGAGGGGTACCTGTAGCATTACTTGAATGTCAGCCATGAATTAAAACAAACAATGAATCAAGAACAATTAAATGCTTAGAGTGGATTGGATGTAGAAGAATGAAAAGGGAAATGAGCCCACTCATTCATGTATGAAAAGCTTGATTACAAAGGTTACATAACTCTCAACACCTTAAGAGAGTAGTCACAATGTCATCTAAGTGAGATTCAATTGTCAATACATCTTTAGCAGCAATATAACCAACTAAAGTAGTATGTCCTGAAAGTACTTCTACGAGGACAATCTTCAAATAGATTTGCAAGTATTTGAGAGAAAAGCAATTGACTAAATGTGCTAGGAATATTTGCTCCAGTGAACATCGCATTGTAGAAGGAATGTCTCTAATGCATAGCATGGCCAGGTCTGTTGCACAGAGAATGCTATGAAGACCCACCAAGCGTACCATGGAATCACTTCATGACTATTAGCAAACTCAAATGTGGATGCTCATGCTCTTTTGTATCATGCAAGCTCAAAACCGATCTTTATTAAATATCATTTCCGAAACTCCAGAAAATATATGCTACAGAAGGCCACTAAGATATTTTATGCCACATCATCTGATCTAACACATGATGAATGACCTTGAAAGTCTATATGGAGCCCTGAAATCAATGATGCAAAACAATTTATTCTGATCCAATAGCATTAAGACAGTTACTGAAGTCACTGTTCTACTGGGAACATCCAATTGTCATAGGAATGCATATTAGTTCATTACCAGGTTTCACACTCGAAATGACTGGAGAGAAAAAAGCACTGGATATTTGTAACAGAATAGCTCAAGCAATGCACAAGGGGTTGAGGCTATGTCTTAGAACTTTTATAGGGTTGAGGGAGTGATAACTGATTTAGATATGTGCATCTCACAGGTATCATACCCAGAAAATCAGGTTGGGGGGAGGGGAAGGAAGATAACAACCTGATTATACCATACTTACATCTATCATTGGTTATGATGCATTTATTAAAGCCAAACCAATTTAAATCAGACTGTAAATTCAACAACCAGAATCATCTAGGGAAAAGGAAGGAATTGTGGATCTCAGGTTTTATTTCCTTCTTGAGATTAACATTGAGAACTCTTCAACCCAACTTGTCACTAATGAAGTGAGATATAGGAAATCAGTAAGTTTGCTTGCATTGATTTGTCTGTATGACCTCTCATCCCACCCCCTAAAACCCCCTTTTGGCACTCGTGGACAACTAACCATCAGTTCTTAATATTCTCACTGGAAAGATCATATGACTAATACAACACTACATAGGCATTTGTGGTTGTCAAAATCAATGGATATTAAGCTTAAATCCATTACTTAAGGAAGTATAACCCTACACATATATCATCATACACATCTATTTTTTGTTAAAGGGTTTCTAGGTTTTGTGGGTTCAATAACCCACAACTGGACCAATTCTCAATTCAGCACATAATGAGGAAGGTAAGGAGGTGAAAGACTTCCAGGTATATTAGGTTACTTTTGCTAGATCCTATGACACTTCACAAGTACTTATATATCCCCAGACCTGTATATGAAAACACCTCTTCTACAATTTGTATGCTTCCTAAGTCCCTGAAATCAGACTCAACAGTTAACCATTGAACCAATTCCCAGAGTTGCTGAAAAGGATCGAGAGAGAAAAAGAAGCAAATAAGAAATTATCAGACTGTTGAAATAAACCAATAAAGATAAGGAATTATGCCAAAATGGAACAAATTCTCAGTGATAAGTTTACAAAAGGAGTAGAGAAGACCTACTATCTAGAGCTCAAAACATTATAAGACAAAGAAACATTGAGCACAACTAAAGAATTTCAAAGAACATATGTAAATTCTTAGGATGTTATGATATAATTCATAGTTGAGATCAGCATAACAGTGGTCTAGAGTTAGCAGCAAGGTTGAATATAAAGCAACATTTATTTATCAAAAGAAAATTATAAAAATAAAAAGCGGTATTATTTGGGGTCAATGCTCAGCTTAACATTATCATGATATCAGTACTGGCTGTTTCAATGTCATGGATACACATCATTTCAATAGCTGATATGCATCAATAGTGCTAGCTGTTCCAATGTTTTGGGCATGCATCATTTCTAAAGCAATATTTGACCATGCTGAGCCAAAATGAGAGAAATGTAGAAACTGTCAACCATGACTTCATACTTCCCAAATTCATCAGAGGTTGAATTTCTCATCTTGGCAAAAAGCTCTTCAATTAATGGCACTCCCTGAAACCTCTAATAGTAATAAATAGGGTCAACAAAAAAAAAGGCATTTTGGAAACAACAAATCTAGCAAATAAAATGACCTAACTTGCTTTGTAAGTGAGTGATTAATGGCAGTGATATTTACTACTGTATGCACTTGATATTTAGATTGAAAACTATAATTAAGATGGAGACAAGGTCTTTCAGGTGTAGATCATAATGATTTAAAACACAGCAGGTGATTAGTAATGCTTTAAGAGCTCATTGAAATTATCTATTTTGAGAAAACAGATAGAACAGAGAGAGTATTTTGGACGGCCATGAGGGTATAATTTCAGGAGTTATCATTGACTGCGGGTAGAAAAGCACAAAACTCAGGAGGACACTCAGCAGAATTCTTCAAGACCCAGTCAAGGATTTCAGACAAGGGTTCACCAAAGTACATAGAACATAAAGAATCAAAAGGTCAGTTCGTTTAACAACCATTTCCACTTAATCTGCAATATCACTAGCACAACTGCAACCAGAGACTAGAGGTTCAGTGGACTATAGACACCAAACAAGAAGAGGGGAAGGGAGAGCAAAAACAATTCTATAAAAAATTCATACAGGTATAAACATTCAATGAGAAAGACAGACTTCCGATAGGATTCTTCCCACTCAATAGGACAGGTATAAGAAGAAATGAGAGATCCATATTTCCCAATATCCTTATGTTCTTCTGGTTCGGACCAGTTCTCATTGAAATATACAGGCATATTGGTCCCTTTCTCTGTAAAATTACATACTAATTCAAATTCATAGAACTCAATTATCAAGGACAGAAAAAGAGGGGAAAAAAAAGGATCCAATATTTCCTTGAATATTCAGCGAAAGACATATCAAGAGACCACGGAAAACGAACGAAGACTCACTTGTAACTCCACAGTGGTAGCAGGGTCCTTGCTTACCCATGCGTCTTCCACTCCTTAATCTCCAAACAAAGGTTCCAAAAACGAAAAATGGAGGAAAAGTACTGGATTTTCTTGCCGAAAATTCAACCCAAATTTGTTAAAAAAAAGAGAAAGGGAAAAAAGAACAAAAACAAAAACAAAACGCTTATTCTCTACAACCCTTTTTAAGTGAATATTACTGGGTCTGTAAGCCTTTCTGCTAAAACCCAGGTAGAGTTGCAGAAGATACAAGAACACCCATGGAACCCAGGAAAATATGTCTTTCACACTTGAGAAAATTGCATAAAAATAGCAGAATCAACAATAATTCACAAGGATTGAAATGGGTTCTAGCCTGGAACCTGTACAATCCAATGGAAGAAAAAAAGACCCTTATAGGAATCCTATTAAAGGTGGAGGAAGGAAGGTGAAATAGAGGCTTTTTCTAACTTTCTGTGACCTCTTGTAGTTGCTATCAATTGTATATGGAGTAAATGCTCAGCTTTCATTGTTGTTTTGATGTTATAGAAATCTTTCAACTTATTTCTTTTATTAAAAAAATCATTTTTCTCCATTTTATAATGGTGTAGAGGGTAGAGGAATATTATTACACATATCCTGTTGACTCTGGACTTTTTCGTTTTTATTTTTCAAAACCACAAAAAGATGTGAAATTTGAGATAGAGAAACTGAGAAAGAAAAGATGAACAGCAAAACTAGAACCAAACAACAAAGAAGAAACAAACAAGGAGAGTTTCATTTCATTAATTTCTGAAAACAAATGAAGCCATGAAGGAAAGAGAGAAAAAGAGAGAGAGAGAGAGAGCTATAATTCATCTGTACCTGACTCACAATGGTGTTTGATGGGAAAATTAACATTTTATTGAATTTATTTTATTAATAATTTCTGTGCTTTGTCTCCCTTAATAAGTGTGTTTAACTGATAAGCTCAGACATTAAAAAGTAAAAGTATTTATACACTGATGATATGCTACATCACCTGTTGACATCTATGTTGATGATTCAATGATCTACACCTTTGATCTTGTGAGATCACATTCCCCTCCACTCAGTGCCATTCATTCTCTGGGTTTCTCTTTTGTGTACCAACTTCTATGTTGCACAGCCCACACATAGTTGAATTGCTTATTAAAATATAAAATTTTCCTTTGTAGAAAATTACATCCAGGTGTAAATCATTACCTAGTCAGACTCTTTTGTGGGTCCCACCCCAACTCATAACTGCTTGGCTTTGGTCGACTCTTCCTGAATATTATTTGAATAAAAAAATTTTAAAAAAAAGAAGAAAAGAAGTATTCTTTAGGCTTTAACAGGGCAAGCAATGAGAGAAATTGCAGCAATGCCCATTTTGCATTTTTCATCTCATCTCTCTAGGTCAGATGGCCTGGCCACCAAAGCAACTGAAATTACAGAAATACCCATTAATTCACAAATTAATGAAATTCCAATTATGACCCTTCACCAACTACCCTATCTACCATCAATCATGGTGTGGTTCTAACTGGTAAGTGGTAAGATCATATCTGAGGATTATAATTAAGGGTTATTTTTTTATTAACTGTTGGTAAATTAATATACATCTCTGTCAGTTTTTGCTTTTTTTGGTACAAAAATCTCTTTCTTTGACCTATTTATTAGAAAAAGTTTGCCAAAAAATTTGTAGAATATATAAATTCCTTTCTAGATCCAAATTAAAATATTTGAAATAGTTCATATATCATTAGATAGTTTAATGGAAGGAGGCTGCATTTGGATCAATTAGATCTAGTTCAAATTTCGAAAGCTCCATTGTCGCTTGTTGGTCTTATGGAAGCATTGCTTGTATATGGCACACGAATATATGATTATGATCTTTATCATATTATTGCCCGTTAGTTTTACGGAAGCACTGCTTGGCATATGGGACATGAGCATGAGATTATGATCTCTATCATATTATAATTCGTCGGTCTTGTAGAAGCATTGCTTGCCATAAGAGCCACGAGTAAAGAGCTATTATCACTATCATAAAGCACCTTTCTTTAATTGCCAAGAACAAAATCAAATGTATCAAGGTTTTGCCTTAAAAATATCAATGTCAATATGATCCTATATATATCTATCATTTACCCACATTGTGCCCATGTCATACCATTCATTGTATCAGTTAGGTATCATCCATATTAATATTAATTGGACCGATAAAGACCAATAACCTTGTACCTTTGAGTCGTAGTTGTCAAGGCGGCACTTAGGCATCAAGTTTGTTTTTTATGGATATCTGGATCGTTCAGTTACCGTGTTGGTGTTGTCTTGATTTTCCTCTTCTGCCACTCTAGGTTGTCTAATTGTTTTGACAACTGTGAACAGTTTGATTGATTAAAAATCACCTAAATACCCATACTACGGAATCTCAATAATCTAAGAATAGGGAAAATTTCCAAGGCCACCCTATGAGTTACCCCTTAAAATTAATGTCACCCCTGAATAATTCAATTTATCGATTAAATTCTTATACGATGAAAATATATCAATAAATAACATAGTTAAATGCTGATGTAATCAAGTTAAACTTTTCAAAAAGACAAGAATAGACTTGGATGAAAAATCTTACATTTGACTTGCTCAACTTGTTTCTTTATCTTCATTTACCGTATGTGACTTCTTCCTCTCGCAATCATAAATCTTTACAAAGTTTGGGAGGTATGGTTCATGGTTAGTATTTTTAAACTTAGAATGTGAAGGTAATATTAAAAATGGATAATTACAAACTAACTAAGACAGTTATGTCTGAAAGATTAACTGGCAACTCAGGGGGAGGCATTGAAAAATTTCGCTAATAATATTACCTCGTTTTAAAGAGCAACGAGAAAATGAAAATGAAAGACTGTTCGTAAAAACTCGTAAAGGTAATGAAGAAAAGGCTTCGATTAAGGGGTTGTTTGGTAACACTTTTGTTTTTGTATCATTGTTTATAGGTAAAAAACAGTTTTTCCTTTTTCTTTGCATTTTTACTGTTTATCATTGTTTTTAGGTGCTCAAAAATTCATGTATAGTTACATAGGGAAAAAAGTGTTTTTGTAATAAAAGGAAGAAAACTAATGGATGATACAAAGAAGAAACTGAATTTTAAGAGTATCAAAATAGGAGGTTACAATTTGATGTCAGAAAGATAAAAATGCCCCTATGAGAAGACGATGTTTCTTTGCCTTTTCAAGAGAAGCGTTTTTAAAATATTTTTAAATATTTTAAAATTTTTAAAATTTTTTTTATGTGTTTATAAAGGAAATGCACTCAAAATTGTGCCAAAACACCGATTTGTCTCAAAAGTGGGAGGAGGGGGGGGGGAGGACACAAGAGATAGATTGAATTTTATATTATATATATATAATTTGGATTGTTTCTATTGCCAAAAATGAAAAATCCTGAAAAAACAAGAAACATGAACATTACCATAGAACCCAGTTAGATACATCAAATGACCATACCTGGGCTGTGACCCACTTATTAAATGGTCTAAGCTAATCAAATATGAAAAACTTTCTGTGAAGAAAAGTAAGAAAAACCTATCACCACAAACTGAAGAATAAATGAGTTGTTTGGTCCATTTTTCTTTTTCAAGACTTTAATTCCAAATTGGGTGGTGCTTCATTTTCTACTTGAAAAAAAAAAAAGGAAAAAAAAACCAACACTTCTGAGACTCTTTTTTATATCAATTTTTATTTTCTATTATGCCTATTTAAAAGAAATAAATACAAGAATTCATTATTGGTCAAGAATGAAAATTTTTTTGATGAATTTAGTCAAAAATAAATTATGGAATATAAAATAAATTTAGTATATCAAAATGAAAATTTGTTATAAAATGATAGTGAGCAAGTGAGAAAAGAGAAAAAAAAAGAAAAGATTTTTATAAAAGAATGTATATTGACTATTTTACTTTCATCTTAACTATAAAAAGCGCCTTTGTACCAAAATAAAAAAATAAAAAAATAATGAAATTCTCAACATAAACAATAATAGATAAAAAGTCTATTATGGATTTTGAAAGCTTAAACAAAACTGATAATAAATGTCAAATAATTTAAAAAATAAAAATTTTTTATAATTGAAAATGATAATTGATACAAAAAAGAGCCTTTAAGTAGATAGTCATGGTTCTGAATCTCTTCGACTCAGGGTGAAGCCCTAACTCATTTTATGTAATACACGGTACACCCATTCCTAATATGTAGAAAAATCATTTGTTTCTTACAAAATTTTTATCTGAAAATTAATAATAAAATATAATCTAGTAAAAGAAAAAGACAATCACCTATCCATCTGTTAATTATTTAATATTTAAATTTTCCTTCAAAATGGAATCTGTTGCACTCAAATTCCAAAAGCAGCTGTAGCATTTTCATTGACTCATATTTCCAATGGGAGCTCATGAATATTAAAAAACTAAAAAGAAAATCACAAAAAATGATGGATGTATTAGAATATAAAGTTATTGATCAAATAATGGGTGTCAATACTAATTAAAAAATTGAAATAAAATCTTATTAAATTTTCGTCATACAAGCATCAATTTTAGATATTATACAACCAATTGAAACTAACGGAAGTCGAACCAAAATTAGAACAAACCCAATAAGAGGAAACAAAATAAAATCGCGCCTAATTTGGGTCAGAACCAATTCTGACTGGAAACCAATCTTTCCCTGTATAATTTAGTTCCGGATTCTATATCCAACCAAAATTAGACCAAACTTCGAAGTACTTTGACATGACACATATTTAAAGAGATAAGGTTTCTTAAATTGTTCGATTATGATTATGAAACACTCATTTTGGAGTTTAACAATAAAAGGAGGTACATAAAAACATATCACTAACGAAATTTCGTTCTATATCGACGAACTGGCCGAAATGGTGAAATCTCGCCAATATTTCAGCGATATATAAGTAGCGTCGGTGAGGGTTTGGAATCCTTCACTGGGGAAGATAGGGTGGTAATTTCTTCCGACGTTTGTGAGGGTTTGGTGATAGGAAGGCCTTCAAAGTTCGAATTCGTCTTTGTCCTAGTAATCAAAGGATTTGGGTGATGGATTGGAGGAGGCTGAAATTCGGTGAAAGGTTGTACCTTGGTTGTGGGTAAACCACCCACTATCGGTTCATACTAGGTTGACCAATGGTGCGAAGTCAAATCGTGAATTACACTGGAACATCTGACGGTCCAGATGAGATCTCTACAGAAGGTAAAAACTATAATAGGAAAGAGACGAAGGTTGAGATAAGTCATTTTGAAGAACCATTGAAGTTAGTCTGCAATTTTCTTGCCTTTTGTTCTTTCAAACGTAAGGTACTCGGGAGCTCTAGATCTGATTCGTCCTAAACTCCACTGACTTGATCGTCCGAGGCGGATCGCCAATCAACTCAATTGGTTCCATTTCTAATTTAGTTCTTCAGGTTGTTTACATGTTAGCAGTGATTCAATCAGTTCAAAATAGAGCAATTCGACTTGGTGCAGCCTGCAATTTTGGAAGATTTGACATCAATAACCATATGTGAAAAATGTATATTTTGAAAATGATGAATAACATTAGAGTTTTTTTTCATGTTGTCCACTTAAATCGGCCTAAAACTTTTGTCTATTCACTTAAGTGGTAAAAATTACATGCTACCTACACTGATTATTTTGTAAGATTACAAATTACTCCCGGTTAGATTTTAACCTTTGACCATTAAGTTTTTCAAGTTTTGAATGTCAATAGACCAAAATACTTAAATGCTCCTTAGCATTGTAATTGACAATAATACCCTTTACTCACCCTTAAGTAGGTGAAAGGATTCTCCATTCACTTTATCTTGTGCTTAAACCTTAGCCTCCGGCAAAAATAACCTTGTACCTTGAGTCATGGTTGTCAAAGCAGCACTTAGGCATTAAGCTTGTCTCTTTATTATTATTATTTTTTATTTTTTATTTTTTTATGGATATTTGGATCATCCAATTACCGCGTTGGTGTTGTCTTGTTTTTCCTCTTCTGCCAATCTAGGTCGTCTAATCGTTTTGACAACTGTGAATAATTTAATTGATTAAAAATCACCTAAATATTCATACTATGGAATCTCAATCATCTAATAATAGAGAAATTTTCAAGGCCACCCTTTGAGTTACCTCTTAAAATTAATGTCACCCCTGAATTATTCGATTTATCAATCAAATTTTCATACGATGAAAATATATCAATAAATAACATAGTTAAATACGATGTAAGCAAGTTAAATTTTTCAAAAAGACAAGAATAGCCTTGGATGAAAAATCTTACATTTGTCTTGCTTGACTTGTTTCTTTATCTTCCTTTACCGTATGTGACTTCTTCCTCTTGCAATCATAAATTTTTTTACAAAGTTTAGGAGATATGGTTCATAGGTAATGTTTTTATACTTGGAATGTAGGGGTAATATTGAAAATGGATGATTACAAACTAACTAAGACTAATGGTGTTATGGTCTGAGTGATTAATTGGCAACTCAGGGGGAGGCAATGAAAATTTCACTAATAATATTACCTCATTTTAACGAGCAACGAGAAAATGAAAATAAAAGACTGTTCGTAAAAACTCATAAAGGTAATGAAGAAAAGGCTTCGATTAAGGGGTTGTTTGGTAACACTTTTGTATCATTGTTTATAGGTAAAAATCAGTTTTTCCTTTTTCTGTGCATTTTCACTGTTTCTCATTGCTTTTATGTGCTCAAAAATTCATGTATTTACATAGGAAAAAAAAGTGTTTTGTTAACAAAAGCAAGAAAAAAAACCAAATGATACAAAAAAGAAACTAAGTTTTTAGGGTGTCAAAATAGGAGGTTACAATTTGATGTTAAAAAGATAAAAACGCCCCTATGAGAATACGATGTTTCTTTGCCTTTTCAAGAAAAGCGTGTATTTCTGGTTTTTGTTTTTATGTGTTTGTGAAGGAAATATGCTCAAAATTGTGCCAAAACATCGATTTGTCTCAAAAGTGGGAAAGAGAGGGGGGGGGGGGGGGAGGACACAAGAGATAGATTGAATTATATATATATATAATTAATTTGGATTGTTTCTATTGCCAAAAATGAAAAATCCTGAAAAAACAAGAAACATGAACATTACCATAGAACCCAGTTAGATACATCAAATGACCATGTCTGGACTGTCACCCACTTATTAAATGGTTTAAGCTAATCAAATATGAAAAACTTTCTATGAAGAAAAGTAAGAAAAACCTATCACCACAAACTGAAGAATAAATGAGTTGTTTGGTCCATTTTTCTTTTTCAAGACTTTAATTCCAAATTGGGTGGTGCTTCTCTTTCTACTTAAAAAAAAAAAAAACCAACACTTATGAGACTCTTTTTGATATCAATTTTCATTTTCTATTATGCCTATTTAAAAGAAATAAGTACAAGAATTCAATATTGGTCAATAATGAAAAATTGTTTGGTGAATTTAGTCAAAATAAATTATGGAATATAAAATAAGTTTGGTATATCAAAATGAAAAATTGTTAGAAAATGATAGTGAGCAAGTGAGAAAAGAGAAAAAAATATATATGATTTTTATAAAAGAATGTGTATTGACTATTTTATCTTCATCTTAACTATAAAAATTTAAGTAAACTTTTGCATATATGAAGAGAATAAAAATTCTCAACATAATCAATAATAGACAAAAAGTCTATTATGGATTTTGAAGACTCTTCTATTATTTTAAATAAAAACAAAATTGATAATAAATACTAAATAATTTAAGATAATAAAAAAAATCTCATAATTGAAAATGATAATTGATATAAAAAAGAGCCTTTAATTAAATGGTCATGGTTCTGAATCTCTTATCATTTGTTTCTTAATTTTTTTTATCTGAAAAATAATAATAAAATAAAATCTAGTAAAAGAAAAATATAATCACCTATCCATCTTTTAATTATTTAATGTTGCACTCAAATTCCAAAGCAGGTATAGCATTTTCATTGACTCATGTTTCCAATGGGAGCTCATGAATATTAAAAAACTAAAAAGAAAATCACAAAAAATGATGGATGTATTAGAATATAAAATTATTGATCAAATAATGGGTGTCAATACTAATTAAAAAATAGAAATAATATCTTATTAAATTTTCGTCATACAAACATCAATTTTAGATATTATACAAGCAATTGAAACTAAAGGAAGTCGAACCAAAATTGGAACAATCTTAATAGGAGGAAACAAAATAAAATCGCACCCAATTTGGGTCAGAACCAATTCTGACTAGAAACCAATTTTTCCCTGTATAATTTAGTTCCGGATTCTATATCCAACCAAAATTAGATCAAACTTCAAAGTACTTTGACATGACACATATTTAAAGAGATAAGGTTTCTTATATTGTTTGATTATGATTATGAACCGATGAGAAACACTCATTTTGGAGTTTACCAATAAAAGGAGGTACATTATAACATATCATCAACAAAATTTCATTCAGTTAGAATTTAATAATTATTAATTTAATTATATGTCCAAGGGCAAAATTAGAAACTCACTATTATGGTGGTTACAAAATATAGGGTTACATATTTGTAACCACCGCATCACTGAAGATGTACGAGATTATGCTTACGTGAGATTTTTTAGAAAGGTAGCCCCCTCTCTCTCTCCCCCTCTCTCCAAAAAAACGCAGGAAGGAGTTATTATTTGGTAGTTTCTTTTCCCTACTTTAGATCTCTATACCATCATTCCACACGACATTTGGGTTGTGGAATTTATTCCCTATCCTAGAGATTGTGGAATCAAACTGATGATGGGACTGTGGAGGAACGAGGACGTGAATCCAAATTACTTCCGCTGCAGATATTTTATTATTGGGAAAGCGAATCCAGGTAAGGATCTTTCCTCCTTTCGGTTAATCGAATTGAGATATATGGAGTATAACCTACATTGGTATCAGAGCCTAGGTTTCTACAGTTCTATGTTTCTCCCAATTGTTTGTGCTTTTTTGAATGGATTCAATGGGAGGACCAAGGGTTTACAGAAACCCACTTTGGAGAATTCAAGGTTTGATGGAAACCCATGGAGAATTGAGAGGGTTTTAAGAAATCCTAATTTTTGTTCGGATCTAAGTAGGAGGATCCTTTGATTTCCCTTATGTAAAATTGCATGAATTGATGATCCATGATGAATGTTTTTGTTCAATGTTTATTGGATTTTTTTCATGCGTTTTTTTTGGATGGATTTTTTGGAGAAAAATCATTTTTTTTCTGTTCTGTGAAACTGAAATTCGTTTAAAGGGAAAAGAAAACCGTTTGGGTAAATGGACTCCCAGACGGGGAGCCATCTCAGAATCTGTCTCAAACGGATTGTCAGACGATTATCTATTTCAAGAACTGTCTGAGAGTCTGTCCAGTTCAGAATGTGTTTCTAACTTACTGGACACTAGAAGCCCGATACTCTGAATGATGTTTGGGCATTGAGGGCCTAATGGGGCCTAGTGGGAGCTAATGAGGTAGAAACATTCTGTGTAAACCACCTCATAGCTTAAACATGATTGGGTGTTTTTTTAATTAAAACTGTTTTGTTATGAGTCATTTTAATCATGTTTTTAACACAGAATGAAACTAGTATATAAGTTTATGTGGGTTTACATGAGAATTTGATTGAGTGTTTGTTAGCATCTCTTTTGGTTTAAATGCTTATCCCATAGGTTGACTATGCTAGTGTGAATTGCTGTTGCTTGTGTTGTGTTTTATGCTAGAATAATTGAACTCATCCTTGCATATAGAATGTCTCTAGAATAAATGGCTGTTACCAAGAGCATAGTTGTTGATCTCACGAGAGGAAATAAACTGAATGAGAGGAATTATGACATTTGGCACCGAAAGGTGCACTATCTCTTGAATGAGCAGGACATGTTGGAAACCATAAACCAGACCGTGTCCCCACTTGAGGAACGTACCACTGCACAACATCGCAGGGACCTTGAACTTTACAATGCCTGGAAGAGGAAAGACGGGGTAGCTAGGATTACTATCCTAGGCTCCATGAGGGATGACTTGATGCTTCGATTTGAGAAGCATAGGACTGCAAAGTCTTTGTGGGAGGCAGTGAAGTTCCAATATGGAGGGACTTCCACCACAAGAGGCTACTAGCTCGGACTCACTTTTGATGGTTACAAGATGTGCCAGGGTCACACCATGAGGCAGCATATAACCATCATGTTCAACATGATAAGTGAGTTGAGCGCATGGGGGCGCCAAAAGACTGATAAGGAGCAAGTCTCTGCAGTCATCAGGTCATTGCCTAAGACTTGGAAGCATATGAAGATCTTTTTGACTTATGCTGATGATGTCAAGACTTTTGATCAAGCTGCCAAACACCTTGAGCCGGAGGAGGATCGGATGTTGGCTGATGCCCCTCACACTGAAGTACTCGCCATCGAAGCTAGCACTAGTAGGGTTGCAGGCTTTAAGTGCAATCTCAACGGTTCGGGCAAAGTAACAGAGGTGGGAATAGAAACAAGAATGGCCTCAAGCGTTTAAGAGGGACCAGTGCTAGCAAGAAGAAATCTTCTTTGATTTGCTTCAATTGCCGAAAGCCTAGTCATTTTGCTCGTGATTGCACTGAGCAGGAGGTATGTACTGTGTGTTATACCTCATCTTGTTATGTAACAAGTTCTACTATGCTTGCTGAATTAAGTCCTTTGTGGATTATTGATTCAGATGCGATAGAATACATAACGAGGGAACGCTCGAGCTTCATGGAATACCATCATATTCCAAGAGAAAGCAGAAGAATAACGATGGGGAACAACTCGAGTGTGGAGTTTCATGGCGTTGGCAAACACAAATTAATTTTGCAAGGTGGCCGGACGCTGTTACTCCATGATGTGCTATATGCTCCAGACATTCGGCGGAATCTTGTTTCTATTATTTTTCTTATGAGACATGGTTTTAGAGTTGTATTTGAGAACAATTCTTTGGTTTTGTATCTAAGTGATACATTTTATGGTTATGGTTTTCTTCAGAATGGTTTCATTGTATTAGATACAATTGATTATTTATTTAATTCTAGTAGTGATTTTGTTTGCCAAGATACTGTGTGTATTGATTCTAATATGTGGCATGCTAGACTATGACATATTGGCTTAGATAAGATGAACAAGTTGGCAAGATAAGGTCTCTTAGGCCAAGGTTCACTATCTGATTTGCCAACCTGTGAGTCATGTCTAGCAGGAAAAGCAATTAGAAAACCATTTAAAAAGGCTTTGAGAGCCTCTCTTCCTCTATAACTTATTCATTCAGATGTATGTGGACCCATGAATGTGCATACTAGAAAAAGATAGGCTTATTTCATCACACTCATAGATGACTGTACACGGTATGGTCATATTTATCTAATTTCTCATAAGTTAGAAGCTTTAGAATGTTTTAAGAAATTCATGAGCTTAGTTGAGAATCAATTAGATAAAAGGATTAAAACTCTTAGAATGGATAGAGGTAGAGAGTATCTTTCCGATATGTTCAAAGGGTTGTGTGATGACAAGGGGATATCTAGGCAACTTACTATTATAGGGACTCCATAGCAAAATGCGGTTGATGAGAGGAGGAATAAAACCTTACTAGACATGGTGAGATCCATGATGGCGCAGGCAACCCTACCCATCTCTTATTGGGGAGATGCTTTGCTGACTGCGGCCTATATCCTCAATAGAGTTCCAACCAAATCGGTTCCTTCCACACCATATGAGTTGTGAATTGGAAGGAAGCCAGATTTGAGTTACTTGCGCACATGGGGATGTGCATCATATATTTACTCTACATCTCACCAATATTGGAAGCTTGGACCCAGAGGAAGAAAGTGTATCTTTGTAAGATATTCTGAACTCTCGAAGGGCCATGTCTTCATTGGACTAGATGAGAGTGAGAGGAGAACGGAACTTGAGTCTAGGGATGCAACATTCTTGGAGAATGATTTTCCAGCTCTTTCAGGAGTTAACAAAAAATCATAGGAATTCTTTGAGATACGAGATAGTGATCTTATCACTCCAGGGTTTAAGAATATGGATAATGAACCTGGGGTTCATCCAGAAGATCCTAGTGGGAGTGGGAGATAAAATGTGATAGCTACCTCAGAGGGTGAGAAATCTGACATGCACTTGCGCCGTAGTGGGCGCGGGCTAGTTCCTCGTCGATGTTTCGACATAGAGGATGAAGTCTACATCGTAACTATTGAAGAGACTGACTGTGAGATGACTCCATTCGATGAGCATGAACTGAAGAGCGTGCAAGAAGCTCTTGCGGGGACAAGCTCAAAGGAATGGTTGAAAGCGATAGAGGAAGAGTTGGAGTTGATGAAAGTTAATCATGTCTAGGACTTGGTTGACTTACCGCCGGGTCGAAAGACAATTGGGAACAAGTGGGTTCTCAAGATTAAGAAAAAGGCTGATGGATCTATTGAGAGATTCAAGGCTCGTTTAGTGGTTAACAGCTACATCCAATGAGAGGGCATTAATTATGAGGAAACTTTTTCCCCTATGGTTTGGTTTGCCTCCATCCGCCTCATACTAGCCATTGTTGCTCAATTGGACTTGGAGCTTTATTAGATGGATGTAAAAACTGCTTTTCTCAATGGAGAACTTGAAGAACAAATCTATATGGATCAACCTCAAGGCTATGAAGCTAAATGTGAAATCCAGCCCTAACCTTAACCCGGAAACCCTATTGTTTGTAGGTCCGAAGACCCAAAGTGATGGAAGAAAGCAACTATGGGCCATCTCAATGGAAGACATGGTGTTTGACCCAGAACCCATGGAAATTGATGATGGTGTTCCATACTTGGAAACTTTGTTTGAGTTGGAGAAAACTGCACACTGATGAAGGAGAGCCTGATTGTTGGACCTAAAGCCTAGTCGGACATGGTTTGAAGGCATCCCTCCATGCTAAGTAAGTTGTTTGATGAGTTGTGAGAAGCCCATTCAAAAATATTGAAGTTTGGACCTTGTAGTCCCTATTTTGGGCTTGCTGTCAGCATGGGTTGACTGATGGGTCGACTGGGACAGTTGACAAACCAATTGACCCACAGTGACAGCAGGGTCAAAATTGTAAACCTCTGATTTTTTTAGGGTTTTATTGTTTTATTTAGAGGGGACTCCATGTTTTTCACTCATTATCAATTCTAAGCCTTTGGAGAACATGGAAAGAACCCTAGAACCTCCTCTTCGAAGCCAAGGAAGATCCCCAAGCATCCGTTTGAGTTTCTTCATCGAATCTTCTTCTACAAAGGTTAGTAATCAAATTATTTCTTCTTTGATCTATTCTCTCTTCTATTTCTTCTGATTACTTGATTATGAGGAAGGTATTACACTACTATAATGGCCTCTTCTCTGATCCTCTTAACCTTAGAGTGAATCCCCCATTCACTCTATGTTCTTGAAGCCATATGGTGATGTTCCTTGTATTTGATCTTACCTGAGATCTTGATTACTCTTTCCTTAATTTTCCTACCTATCTTTATGATTGTGAGGGAGGTCTCATACCATTACCATGACCTTCCCTTGCATCCCCATGATTGTTGGGTGGATCCCTATTTTTCCTTGCTCTTTGTGAATCTACCCTGGGTTTATTTTGAAGGAAATTTTGGTAACCTTCAAGAAAGGGTATCCAAATTGGGAACCATGATTTATCTTTTATTGGTTGGATCCTCCCCACACCTTTCTTGATTGGGAATTTCTATTCTTCTTTCCCTAGAGTGAATCCTCATTCTCTCTAGTCCTTCCGTGAGATACACGGATTCTTTTCGGTAAACCCTAATAATCTGGATCAAATTAGGATTCTATCTTTTTGACCTTATTTGATGCTTAGACCTTCATAGATGGTCTTAGTATGTTTATGGGGAACTCCCCTTTGAATTTTGGAGCAACCGGACTTCGAATTTTGGACAGATTTAAGGTTTTCTGTCCCGTACTGTTCCTTGGGTTGATTGAACCAATCGACCAACCAAGTTGCCCAAGCTGACAGTAACTTGCTTCTTCGTTAGATTTGATCCGCTTGACTTCTAATCTTTTAGGGCTTATTCCTAATGATTGTTATATGCTTGTTTAGGGTTTGTTTGCTAGTCTTGGACCTTTCCTTTTTATTTTCCGGAATTCTTTGAAGATTGTTTAAGGTAAGGACGGTTGATCGCTAATAACCTAATATGCATGTTTACTTATAATTAATTAGATTACATGATCATAGTACTGTCATATTAATTTTCTTATAATTATATTACTACTGTAGTTTCTCAAAACAGTAGCACTTGTTCTTGTGATACAACTATTACTTCAGTCATGTATGAATGATTATTTACTTCTGTTTTGTATTATTAGTTGTGCTTGTGATGACTGATTTGGGAATGTGATTGCTTAGGTTGTTTTTTGGGGTATGGGGGATGCCCCCTCTCCCCTTCCCTCCCTCCCCCCCCCCGGGGGGGGGGGGGGCCCCCCCCCCCCCCCCCCCCCCCCAGATCCGAGCTCGACCTTGGAGGGTCGAGGTACGTCTCCGACGAACAAGTCAGTACCAATAATATGATCTCAACTACTCAATAGAGAATTCAAGTAATTGATCACAAGAAGTATGATTACCTGCCCTCTAGTGTTTACCAGAGGTCTTTATATAGTGTATGGTGATAGAGTTATATTCGGAATAACCCTGCTTTGAGTTATTGTAGGAGAGTAACTCTTTAGAAGAGTCCTTTTACCTAACTAACTCTCTTCTCCAGTTGTTGGGTGGTAGGAGTCTACCTTCACGAGGCCATCTCATACTGCTATTCGGATGGATTTATTAGTGTGGTCGGTCCTACCATGAACTTCCTGGTCGGATCCTGTTAGGTTGCGAACCTGGTCGGATCGTGCAACCGCCGGTTCAGACCGGGGATATAGAATGACCATTTTAGTCATTAACATAAGCCCCCTAGTCCATTGTGGTCGAGAACTATATGCTCGGCTCAAGGGATTATTTTTCATTTAAAGGGTGTATGGTCGGATCGACCAACACATTTTCCTCGAAATCTGTAACGTCCCACTCCTGCATAGCCGTCAATTTCGCACGACTATCGAAACACGTTCTTCGAAGCTCGTGCGTGATTGACACGTGTCTTAGTTGTCATTTCATCATAAATGCTTGCCATTATGATGAATAGACCCTTCATCTGCCACCGTCCACCTAGGTTTTGTCATAGCCGTTGGATGTGAATATATCTAATTGATGAAAAGACTCTTCATTTCCTGCCATCCATTTACGTGCTGCAATAACCGTCAGATATGGATATGTTATGATGAGGAGTTTCAACCGTTGATTACACATATGCATCCTCCCTTAGATTAGGATCTATGCTTATATATAAAGGCATATCTTCCTCATCTTCTTTCTTCTTTCCATTCCTTCTTCTGCATTTCACTTTGTTTCTGCAACTGTGAATTTTTTTCTTTGTTGAGGACGTGTGTTATTGCTGTGCTTTCAAGCTTTGGTTTTTACTTGGGGGAGCTGTATCACTCATTCTCTTCTTCTTGTTCGTGCGCTTACCAACAAGTAAGTTCTTAGCTGCTTTGCTTCTTCTTTTGTTTTCTGTTTCTAGCAGTTAGAACAGTGTGCAAAAACTTATTTGTTTGTGTTGTTTGTTTTTCCTTTTCCCTTCTTTTCCTTTGTCTCTGGGTACGCTCCTCTGTCTTCCACTTGTTTAGAAAAAATGGTAGTCCTGAAGAGAGGGTCAGCCTTAGAAAACCTTAGGAAAGATTTAGGAAAAGAACCTTCTGGCTCCTCATTGGGCGAACCAGAAGCCGAACATCCCATCAATCCCGGCCTCCCTACCAGTGATCGGTCCGAAGAAATTTTCGACGATCGCTCTGGTCGTGAACCATCTAGCAATGATGGTGAAGATCAGATAGATTCTCAATCTAGGACCGAACACCTTAGTGCCCGGGCTCGTTTCAAAGCCGAACGTAAGAAGTGGAAAGATAGCTTGACTCTTGAGGAATATAAGCTCGAGCAGACCAAAGAGTTGACTCCCGACCATATAGACTATGATCCTTATTCCTCAGGCCCTGACTTCCTTCCTTCCCAGATGTCCGAAGAAAGGTTGGATTATCTTAGGCATAAATATGGAATTCCTTCCAACCACATCCTTCGCGTGCCTACTCCCGAAGAGAGGGCCAACACTCCTCGGCCCGGGGAGTTTGCTTTGTACGAAGATGCACTGAAAAGTGGTTTTCATTTACCTGTTCATCCTTTATTTAGAGAAATTATGTTACACTATCGCATGTGTCCGGGAATGTTTGTACCCAACAGTTGGCGTAATGTAATCTGCTTTTGGGGCTTCTGCCAAGGGACAAAGGTTAATGTCCGACCCTCTCTTGCTTTATTCCTTCATTTCTTTATGACAAAAAAGCAAGAGCAAGATGGGTGGTTTTACTTGTCAAAACGAACAGCTTCCCAATGTGGTTGGGATGGTAATTTCGTCGGGACAGGTACCCTCCCGTCCAACACCAGGGGGTGGCGCCCCAAGTATTTCTTTGTTCGTCCTCCTTCCAAGCCTTCCTTCCCTATATACTGGGTCCGAGGACCGCTTCAGGGGTCAAATGATTTTCCTTTGCTAACTGGGGCCGAGGAGCGTGCTAGGGAAAAGATTTGCCATCTCCCTTCCGAGGATAAAAACATGTTTGCCGTTCATGGGTTCTGTCCGGAATACCCCAATATTCTGCGTTATTGGGGGTTCCTTCCCGGTGAGTGGTACTCCATATTTTTTCTTCCTTTGGTTTATAGAATAGGCCATTGTCCGGAATTGACACATTTTTTTTTTTTTTTTTTTTTTTCTTGTAGTGAGGCTCAATTGTAATGTTGTTGAGGCCGCTGAATCAGACGCTGCAGAGGCCGAGGAAAGGGTTCAGACCAAATCTGATCGGAATCGCTCTAAAGGGAAGCAGAGTTCGGTCTCTACGGCCCAAAAGAGGACCTCTACCGAATCCGATCTTCCTCCTCGGTTGCTCAAGAAGAAAGCTCCCATGTCTTTTATGGCCGGCTCGCTCGAGGAGAATGTGATACCCTCCGTTCCCGAAGCTGCCACAGTTTCTTCTTCCGTTCTCGCGCCTTCTTGGTCGCTTAATTCGTCTTCACATGTTTTAAGCAACCAAAAGAACGGAACTGAAGTGGCCAAGGAGTGGTTGCCGGGAGTGATTCTTCCTGCCGACCAGAAGTTTCTGTTGGGTGTTGGCTCTTCCGCAACTCAAGACATGATGACCAGGTATCTCTTTCCCGAGCAAGCTTATCTTTTTTCCGAACAAGCTTGTCCTTTTTCCCATTTTTATTGCTCCTTGGGTTTGACTCGTTTACCCTTTAGGTTAGTGTGTGCTCTGACACAAACTTGGGTGGGAATTTTGGAGGTTGCCCGGCGAGACTTATCCGCTATTCGCATGTTGGAAGACCAGGTTAGGGATTTGAGTCTTAAGGTGGAGCACTTGACTGTTGAGAAGACTAAATCTGATGCTCGGGCTGAGTCCGCCAAGCATCAGATGTCTACTTGCAAGTCAGAAAATGACAACCTCAAGGAATCTTTGGAAAGCAAAGATTTGAGGCTTTCTGCTCTCGAGCAAGAGAAGTTGGAGAAAGAACAGTTCATTAAGGACTTGACCGACCAACTTGCTCAAGCTTCTCCGACCACATTTGCCGATCTTTCCAATGAATTGCGCCACGAAGTAATTCGCCGGTGGGTTCGGACTAAGGGGTGTCAACAATTTGTTGCAAAAGTGGCTGCCCCTGGCTTCCGTTATGGTCGGCGTGCGGCATTTTCTAGCATCATTGGGGAGTTCAGGGATCTCGATCTATCAAAGTTCGAGAAGTTCGTTGATCCGGGCATATATGATGACTTGAAGATCCCTCGCCGGCCTGGGCTGTAGGGAAAGAACCCTTTGGGATGCCCAAGGATGTGCCCATCCAGGATTTTCTTGATTCCGACTGGGAGCCGGCCCCTGAGGAGGAAGATGAAGCCGGCCAGACGTCGACCACTGAACCTGTCGACCAACTGGATTCGGATGCTGTAGTTGCCGAATAGTTTTTTCTTTATTTTGATCAAAGCTTTTGAACAATGATGAGTTTGTAATTTATCATAGTTTGTTTTGTCTATGTAAATTTTTGCTTGTCAATGGTATTTTCTTCCAAGTGTACTTGTTCGGTCTATATGTCATTTCTGTCATATTCCCCTCCTTTGTACAAGTTTACTTGGTCGTGAGAGTACCTGTGTTCGGTATATGTGCTATCTCTTGTCATGTGCTTGTATCATTCCAAGCCATGATGTTCGGTATAGTAGGGTTTGTTCGGCCATGAACTAAATAGGTGTTCGTCAACATCTATTCATCCATAACCCCTACCTCCCGGGCATGATAACTCGATATGTCTTTTGGAGTATTCGTGCCTAAGGAATGTTAGGTCTTTATTGCCTATTGAGTGTAGGTCTTTTGTGCCTTAAGATTCGTAGGGTCTTCCTCGGAATCTCAGGTCTTTTTTGCCTAGGTCTTTTTCTGCCTGAGATTTTCAGGTCTTTTCTGCTTGAGATTTTCAGGTCTTTTCTGCCTGAGATTTTCAGGTCTTGTCTGCCTGAGATTTTCAGGTCTTGTCTGCCTGAGATTTTCAGGTCTTTTTTGCCTGAGATTTTCAGGTCTTTTTTGCCTGAGATTTTCAGGTCTTGTCTGCCTGAGATTTTTAGGTCTTTTTCTTGAGTGTCATGTTGAAGTTGAGTAATAATTTGTACGAATGTCTTTATTTATATATAAAAACTAATATGACTTCTTGGGATTATGAATCTCCCATGTTGTCTACATACTGAAATAAATGGCAAAACTGGAATAAAACGCTCAAAATTTGTCGTGTTTACGACTTTCTCAGATGCTATTCTTATTGATAGTATTTCCTGAGATTGTTCGAATTCCATGATCGAGGGATCTTGTTGCTCGTCTCCGGATCTTGTAAATGATATGCTCCGGGAGCGACTTGTCGTATGACTATGTATGGTCCTTCCCAATTGGGGGACAACTTTCCTTGATTGGTCGGATCTGAAGCAGCTGTTCGGCGAAGTACCATTTCGCCTGGCAAGTATTGCTCATTTCGAACCTTGGCATTATAATATGTCGCTATTCTTCTTTGATATTCTTCAAGACGGAACTGGGCTTTGTCCCTTACTTCGTCAATCAGATCCAGATTGGTTCGCATTCCTTCGATGTTTGCCTCTTCTTCGAATTCTATTTCTCGAAGTGATCCAATTTGGATTTCTACTGGGACTCTAACTTCTGCTCCATATGCTAGTCGAAATGGAGATTCTCCTGTGGTCGTCCTGGGAGTTGTTCGGTACGACCACAGTACACTAGGTAGTTCATCTACCCATCTCCCTTTTAGCTGGTCGAGCCTTTTCTTGAGTCCGTCGAGCATGGTTCTATTAGTAACCTCGACCTGGCTGTTACTTTGGGGATAAGCTACTGAAGAAAATCTATGCTTGATCCCCTGTTCTTTGCAGAATGTTGAGAATGCTGCATTCTCGAACTGCTTTCCATGGTCGGTTACTAATATTTTTGGAACTCCATATCTGTACGATATGTTATTCTTGACAAAACGCTTCATCTGCTCAGAACTGATACTTGCAAGGGGTTCAGCTTCCACCCACTTTGTAAAGTAGTCTATTGCTACTACCAAGTATTCTCTTCCTCCCGATGCTTTAGGTAATTTCCCTACCAGGTCTATTCCCCATCTTGCAAAAGGTATTGGGGATAGAGTTGATGTTAAAGGGACTGCGGGGATATGGGAGATCTTTGCATGTGCCTGGCATTTGTCACACTTCTTGACGAAGTCTTTGGCATCTTCTTCTAAGGTCGGCCAATAGAATCCTTGGCGTATAATTGTATTAGATAGTGTTTGGGATCCTACGTGAGATCCGCAGGTTCCTTCATGAACTTCTCTTAACACATTTGTAGCTTCTATTGGTCCCAAACATCTTAGAAGTGGTCGAGTGAATGATCTTTTGTATAAAAGTCCGTCCCTGATGGTGAACCTGGCTGCTCTTTGTCTTATTGCCCGAGCACTTTTTTGGTCATCTGGGAGTTGGTCGTTGTCAAGATAATGTATGATCGGCTCCATCCAACCCAGGTCGGTTGAAATTTGCATGTGGTCGACCTTGTTTATGCTAGGGCTATCCAGTTCTTCAAGGTAGATCACTGGTGCTTGGACATTCATTCCTTCCGTAGCCAAGCGGGATAATGAATCAGCCTGGTCGTTTTCAACCCTTGGTACTTGAGTTATTTCTAGCTCTTTAAAGTACTGTTTGTAATTGCTGACCAGGTTCAGGTATTTCTCCATCCTTCTTTCTTTGGCTCCATAAACTCCCTTCACCTGATTTACGATCAGCTGTGAATCGCTTTTGATTTCTAGATGTTGAATGCTTAGAGCTTTTGCCATCCTGAGTCCTGCTAACATAGCTTCATATTCAGCCTCGTTGTTGGATGCTTTGAACTTGAAGCGAAGGGCATATTTTATTTCAAATCCCCCAGGACTCTTCATTAATAGGCCTGCTCCACTTCCTTGTGAGTTGCTCGATCCGTCCACGAACAAAGTCCATCTTTTGATAGATTCTACCCGTTGCTCGTCTTCTTCCTGACTTGTTTCTTGTTTTTCAACAATGAAGTCTGCCAGGGATTGAGCTTTGATGCTTGGTCGGGGTTTGAATTCTATTTGATGTTCACTCAATTCCACTGCCCATGTCACCATCCTTCCTGCCAGGTCTGGTCGGTGAAGGATTTTTTTGAGTGGTAAATTGGTCAAAGACTTGTAATGGGATGAGATTGGAAATATGGACGGAGTTTTCTGGCCGCTATAACCAGTGCCAGGGCTTGTTTGTCCACTTCTGGGTAGCGAGTTTCGGCATCATTCAGGACATGACTGACATAGTAGACAGGTTGTTGTATGTTACCCTCTTCTTGTACGAGGACTGCACTAACCGCTACCGACGAAGAAGCGGCTAAATATAGTTGTAGCTCCTTCTTTCTGGTCGGCATAACAAGCAAGGGTGGTCGGGATAGTTTGTCTTTTAGGTCTTCAAATGCTCCCGGCATTCATCATTCCAGATGTTTCCTTTCTGACCTGCTACCTGCTTTAAAATTTTGAAAAATGGCAGACATTTCTCCCCTGATCTAGAAATAAATCTATTCAGTGCTGCCACCCTACCAGTTAGGCATTGGATTTCTCTAATGGTTTTGGGTGCTTTCATATCCAAAATTGCCCTGATTTTCTCAGGATTGGCTTTGATTCCTCTTTGGGATACCATGAACCCGAGGAATTTACCGGAAGATACCCCGAAAGCACACTTTTCAGGATTGAGCTTCATCTTGTATTTTCGGAGTACTTTGAATACTTCTGCCAAGTCAGTTAGATGATTTTCTTTTGAGATGCTTTTCACCAGCATGTCGTCCACATACACTTCCATATTCCGACCAATTTGATGTTTGAAAATTTTATTTACCGCTCTTTGGTATGTCGCTCCCGCATTTTTTAGACCGAAAGGCATTACTTTATAGTAATAGCTGTCCCTATCAGTCATGAATGCCGTATGCTTTTCGTCATCAGGATGCATAAGGATCTGATTGTATCCTGAATATGCATCCATGAAACTGAGCATTTCGTGTCCTGCCGTTGCATCTATAAGAAGGCCGATTCTTGGTAGTGGATAGTGGTCCTTTGGGCAGGCTTTGTTGAGATCTGTGTAATCAGTACACATCCGCCATTTCCCGTTTGCTTTTTTGACCATTACCACATTAGCTAGCCATTGCAGGTGGTCTGTGCGTTTTATAAAGCCAGATTGTTTTAGCTTTTGCACTTTAGTTCGAATGGCTTCATGTTTTCAATGGCGAAGTTTCTTCTTTTCTGAACAACCGGGATTGCCTGTGGATCAATACAGAGTTTATGCTCGGCCACCTCCCTGTCGATCCCTGGCATGTCTTCAGTCGACCAAGCGAAAACATCAGAATTCTTTTTTAGAAACTCAGTGAGCTCTGATTTGAATTCTGCTTCTTGCTCGGAACCGATCATGGTACCTTGCTCCTTCTGGTCGGGATTGAAGTGGATTCTTTCTAGTTTTTCCACTGGTTCAGCTCTTTGCAAGGTTTCTTCATCGCGGTCGTCCCTAACTTCAATGGTCATGGTCGACTTCGTCCTTTTCTTTTTCCGCATGTAGTTGTTATAACTTTGTCGGCTACTTTTCTGGTCGGCTACACATTCTCCAATTCCCTCAGTGGTCGGGAATTTCATTTTCATGTGTAGCGAGGAGACCACTGCTTCAAGTGCACAGAGGGTTGGTCGTCCTATGATTGCATTGTATGCTGATAAATCTCGTACGACCATAAAATTAGTCTGTATGATTCTATCTCGTGGGTGTTCTCCAATTCGTAGCTCTAATCGGATCGTTCCTTCTGCTCGGGTTGATGATCCCGTGAAACCATAAAGCTGGGTTTCGCATGGGACGAGCATGCTTTCTTTTAGCTTCATCTTTTTGAACGCATCTAAAGATAATATGTCCGCTGACGATCCAGTATCCACTAGCACTCTATGAATTTCAGTTCCTTCCAGGAGAATTTTGACTACCAAGGCATCATCATGAGGGATTGCGATATCCCGTAGATCCTCGGAAGAGAAAATTATTGGCTCAGTAGATATATTTTTATGGGTTTCAGTATTCCCAATATATCGTACTTTTCTTTTTGCTTGTCGATTTGATTCTTCTGTCGGACCACCAAATACAGTATAGACTGGAGATCTTTTTCTTTGTTTTTCATCCGCCTCAGGTCGGCGTTTGGCCGGACTTCTTCTTTCTTCTCTGTGGCTCGACCTTTCTCTCTTCGGGATAGGGTTGTCCTGTGGTCGGCCATCTTCTTTAGATTGGATATACTTTTTTAAGTGTCCTCGTGAGATTAAGTTTTCTATCTCCGTCTTTAGATTTTTGCAATCGTCCGTCCAATGGCCGTGATCTTTGTGATATTCACAATATTTTCGTTTATCACGTTTTCCTGGCGGTGCTCGGATTTTATCCGGCCACTTCATATGTCCTTGATTTTTGATTTGCATCAAGATTTCGGATATTCTTGTATTCAGTGGTGGAAGATTACTAATCTCCTGCTTTTTTGGAGATTCTGCTCGACCTTTCTTGGTCGAGCTTATCCCTAACATCCTGGTCGGTTGAGCCCTTTCTCGACTGCTTCTTCTTTCGGCCCTTGGTTCTCTTTTTCGAGATTCTATGGTTTCCGAAATCTCTGCTTGTTTGTGACATCTTTCATTCAGTTCCGCATATGTTTTTGGCATATCTTGGAGCAGTCGCTCTAGCAATCCTTCATGAGTAATTCCTTGGTATAACGCATGAAAGGCAATTTTCTCGTCCATGCTTTCAATTTGCATGGTAAGATTATTGAATCTCTGAAGGAAACTTCGGATAGATTCCGTTCTACCTTGTTTTATAGAAAACAAAGTATCTTCTCTTTTCTTCAATCCGACTCCTCCCTGGAAGCGCAGCACAAACACTTGTCCTAGTTGATCGAAACTCATAATCGAACCGCTTGGCAGTGCCAAGAACCAGTCCAATGCGGAACCGGTTAAAGAGGCTGCAAAACTTTGGCACATGGCTGCCTCATTATGCTTATAAATTGACATGGTCGATCTGTAGCGAGTGATGTGATGTTTTGGACATTGTGATCCATCAAATAGTATGAAAGTTGGGCATTTGAAACTCTTTGGTATTTCCGCCTCAGAGATAGCTTGGATGAAAGGATCCTCTTTTAGAAAAGCATATAGCTCTTCTTTCTTTGGATCGTTTAACTTGTTTACCTTCTCGTCTAACTCTTTGATTTGTTTGCTCAAACGATCTTCCCGCTTGTTCGGTCCGGACTCAGCCCTCTTGTTTTTTGGTTCTTTGAGAGGATCGTTGCTACTTCCTCGATCATGATCTTCATTGAACAGAGGATCTTTATTTGGAATTTCTTTCTCAGATGCCCGGGATTTTTTGCCTACCTTCTCTTTTGACTTCTGTCCGTCTTCTAGAGATGGTCGAGGCGTTCGATCAGGAAGGACCAAGTGGTTATTCTTGCTTCCCTCAAATATGTTTTGAGTATTTTTAGGATCTGCATTAGGGGCAATTATATGACCCACGGCCATCCTGAGTAGTTCATTCATGGAGGATAATTCCTCCCGAAGCTTTGTTTGTTCCTTCTGGAGTGTCTCAACTTGATTTGCTAATGCTCCATGATTCGGGTGTTCGGGGTTTTTCTCCCCTTGATCGGTATTTTTCTCCACCTGGTCGGAATTAATTTCCACCTGATCGGGAATTACCGATTTTTCAGGTTGAGGAATTTCCTTCGAAGCATCATCCTCCACCTCCTTCTGGTTTACAGCCTTCACTTTCGATCGCACCATGACTTTTTGATGCAATTCCCACAGACGGCGCCAATTGTTGATACGGAATCTCGTTCGTCCTTCCCTGTCAAGAACCTACAAGATACGAGCTCGACCTTGGAGGGTCGAGGTACGTCTCCGACGAACAAGTCAGGGATCTCAACTACTCAATAGAGAATTCAAGTAATTGATCACAAGAAGTATGATTACCTGCCCTCTAGTGTTTACCAGAGGTCTTTATATAGTGTATGGTGATAGAGTTATATTCGGAATAACCCTGCTTTGAGTTATTGTAGGAGAGTAACTCTTTAGAAGAGTCCTTTTACCTAACTAACTCTCTTCTCCAGTTGTTGGGTGGTAGGAGTCTACCTTCACGAGGCCATCTCATACTGCTATTCGGATGGATTTATTAGTGTGGTCGGTCCTACCATGAACTTCATGGTCGGACCCTGTTAGGTTGCGAACCTGGTCGGATCGTGCAACCGCCGGTTTAGACCGGGGATATAGAATGACCATTTTAGTCATTAACAGCTAATAACCTAATATGCATGTTTACTTATAATTAATTAGATTACGTGATCATAGTACTGTCATATTAATTTTCTTATAATTATATTACTACTGTAGTTTCTCAAAACAGTAGCACTTGTTCTTGTGATACAACTATTACTTCAGTCATGTATGAATGATTATTTACTTCTGTTTTGTATTATTAGTTGTGCTTGTGATGACTGATTTGGGAATGTGATTGCTTAGGTTGTGATTGGGGAATGGGGAATGCCCTTTTGGCATTTCTGTCATTGGACACTAGTGGAGGTGGTATGGGACGCATTCCTATGGTGCCCCTTGGTTCTTTCCCTGATTACTGGTTGACATACCTAGGGCACATCTAGAAGTGTTTGGCTAGGATGTCCCTGTTATATCAGACTCGACTGGAAGGGTATTGAGACCGATCAATCCATGGTAGCAATGGGGATTTGTGGGCGCTCAAGACCGGTAACCAACCCATGAGAGGACATGAATCACATTGTGGGGGCCATTCATTGGTAGGGTTGCAGTAGTAGGCGTGGGCTCATGGGCGTTCAAGACCGGTATCCAACCCGTGAGAGGACATGAGAGCTACCTCTTTACTATTTTTGGATGACCAATAGGGTTGATGAGTCTGTAGTTCGAGTTGGTTGTAGCCATAGGATACGCCGACTCTAGGGAGAAGGATGCCGGAAAGGATCGTGAGAGGCGAGGAATGGAAGTATCTAGATCTAAGTTGATATAACTAATAGAAGACTTGCATTTGGCTAGGCTTAACCTTGACATGCGCCAGTACTCAGACCAAACGGTGGTGTGAGAAAGTGTTGACCTAAACCCCAGCCAAGGTTGTCTGAGAAGGTTTCAGGACCCATTGCCAAGCGGAGAACCCAAGATACCGAGATGGTTGAAGGAGAGTGATTTAGACCTAGAGGAGTATGATACTATGACTTAAAGCATGTCTACTAATAGAGACCATCATTCATAGAGTTAGAATCATATATGCATTGTCTGTTTAATGTCATATTGCATTCTGTATGATTTGCTATCATGTGTTATTATGTTATTATGGAATGAACTTCCTTGATGAGTTCTTTTGAACTCACTCCTTTTTGCAACATCTTTGTTAGACTTATCTGCAGGTTCTGATGATTATGATGGTCAATACTATGAAGACCAAGTTGATGACTCATACGGTACCCAAGGTACTGGCTACGGTGACTACGACGGTGAAGATTACTAGTACGAGACTGGAGCTTATCAGGATTAGTTCGACTTTAGCACTTGTGTGCCAACGATGGGACATAATCTCTTTCACTTATGGTTACGCTTTATATAGATTCGAAGAGACCTTAATTTAGGTTTGGTTTCCTTCTTTTTCTTTTCCCTTTCATTTTGGGAACCGATTGTAATCGTTTTTTTATTTTTGATCTAAATTTTCGTTGTTGCTGTAGAGTAATTTTTCGCTACACTCTACATTTGATTTATTCTATTGGTATCATTTTTCCGTACTCTGATTGTACCTTTGAATTTTATCTTGATTAATATAGTTAACTTTGATTTAATCTTGTTCTCGATTATATTATTGTAAATGTGAGAGGTTGATTTCCTCGATACTGATTTTTGGGGCTGTGGATCACACACTCAGGTATGTCAGATAGGGTACCGGCTGGGTGGATGTGACACTTATGGACTTGAGTGCAAAGTGTGCAAGCTCAAGAAGTCCATATATGGCTTAAAGTAAGCATCTAGACAGTGGAATGTGCGCTTCCACCAAGCTATGATGGAAAATGGGTTTTCCATGCTTGAGGAAGACCACTGTGTTTACACCAAGAGATCTGATGGTAATTATGTCATTCTGACATTGTACGTAGATGACATACTCATGGCTAGCAATAGCAAGGAGCAATTGGAAACCATCATGAAATGATTGTCCTCCGTATTTGATATGAAGGACATGGGTGAGGCAAGCTATGTGCTTGGTGTCAAGATTGTGAGAAATAGGCAAAAGAGATTACTGGGTTTATCTCAAGAGACCTATATTGACAATGTCTTGACTAGATACCAGATGCACAATTGCAAACCAATAAATACTCCAGTGGAGAAGGGTTTACATTTGAGCCTTGATATGGGTCCTATGAATCTAGAGGAGAAAACCAAGATGGAAAGAGTTCCATATTCCAGTGCAGTGGGTAGCCTTATGTACGCTATGATGTGTACTAGGCCGAATATTTTTTATGCAGTGGATTTGGTTAGTCGGTACCAATCAAACCCAGGCATAGAGCACTGGAAAGCAGTCAAGAGGATATTGAGATATCTCAAAGGAACAAGTAATTACATGCTGTGTTACCAAGGATCGGATTTGTAGTTAGTTGGCTATAGCGATGCTGACTGGGTTGGAGACATTGATGAGCGCAAATCGACCTTTGGATATGCTTTTTTGCTGAATGGCGGGGCCATTTCGTGGTGTAGCAAGAAGTAGACTTGTATATCACTATTGACCATGGAAGCAGAGTATGTGGCATGCTCAGTTGTGGTTCAAGAGGCTGTTTGGTTGAGGAGATTCCTTCGACACACTGGATTTGTGATGACATTCAAAGAGGCTGCCCTTGCCTATTGTGATAGTACCACAGCTCTTAGCTATGTCAAGGACCCCAAGTATTATGGGGAGATCAAACATATATAGTTGAGATATCATTTTGTTAGAGACATTATATCAAGGAAGAAAGTTGTACTTAAACACATATCTACTAGTCAGATGGTAGCTGATCCTCTTACCAAACCTATAGCCAAGGATGTTTTTATTTCTCATGTAAAATCCTTAGGCTTACGTAGATTGTGACTTACTTTTGTACTGAAACTTTCTTATTATTGAGTAATATAAGTTCATTCCAGCATTTATTTTTTCACTTTCTGTATGATTGTGTTCTTCTAGCATAAAACGAGATATGTCAATAGGCAAGAGAATGGCTCACTCACACGAGTATTTGCCTCTGGTGCTTTGGAAGCTAGCAGAGATGAGACGGATTGTGAATGACTTTGTGTAGGTCAATTCATAATAATGATGTCACCCTGACTTGGAATCAAGATGAGTTTCTCTATTGTGAAAAGAATCGACATGAATGTTTCCACTATTCATGTTGCCTATAGAAGTCAGGTGCGAGTACTTTATGTGGCACTAGGGTGGCGACAATAAAGAAACTTGGGTTAGGCATAAGAGGTACTGACTAGACTAAGACCTGTATGGTGTTGAGAGGGACATAAGTTCTATTGTGTATAGAATGGTCCACCATAGCACGTACATCATACTATGTGTGTTTAACGATCATTGGAAATGAGAGGATGGATCCCTGCTCCTTTCATTGTGTGAATCCTGGACCTTATGGTCCATTAGTGTTCTTAATGACTTTCAATGACACCATGAAACGAAGGGTTGATGTGGCTACTTTGGGGTGTTACCTATGGTCATGATTGATTCAACCTAAAGGGGCATTATCGGGAAATGAGTCAATCCCAAGTGTAGTGATGGTCTGGGGCAAAAGGAAAGGTTTGATTCAACTGCACCCTAAAAGTGTTTGCGGGCGCCAACTGTATGTGTTACAGTAGTGAACATTTTAAGGACAAGAAGGTGATCTCTTAGAGGGATTGATATACCTTTAGTCTGGTGAGTTTGAATAAACCTAGGACACTGTGGTATACTAATGCTTATTTGATATGTTTCTTTGAGTGATGTGACATTCTAGCCTTCTGGGAAGGTTTCTAGTTTGGGGCTCACACCTGCAGGTATATCACCGATCACACAACCCATTTTCCAGTATGACTTGTGGATGTTGGTGTTTGGGACACAAGTGGTCTATGTATCTGGGATACATAGCAGAGAGATCAAAATATGTATATCTGGGATATACATGTGTGTCTGGGACACAATGTGATAGAGAGATTGAACGTGTATATCTGGGATATACATGTGTGTTTGGGACGCACTGTGACAGAGAGATTAACACTTGCCCTTGTGCAAGTGGGAGATGTTGGGATTTAATAATTTTTAATTTAATTATATGCCCAAGGGCAAATTTGGAAACTCACTATTAGGGCGGTTACAAAATATAGTGTTATATATTTGTGTGAGATTTTCCAGAAAGGTGGCTCCCTTTCTCTCTCTCTCTCTCCAAGAAAATGCAGGAAGGAGTTATTCTTTGGTAGTTTCTTCTCCCTGCTTTAGATCTCTATACCATTCTTCCACACGACATTTGGGTTGTGGAATTTATTCCCTTTCCTAGAGATTATGGAATCAAACTGGTGATAGGACTGTGGAGGGAACGAGGACGTGGATCCAAATTACATCCGCTGTAGATATTCTATATTATTGGGAGAGCGAATTCAGGTAAGGATCTTTCCCCCTTTCAATTAATTGAATTGAGATATATAGAGTATAACCTATACGTTCCATATCGACGAACTGGCCGAAATGGTGAAATCTTGCCGATATTTTAACGATATATATAAGCGGCGGTGGCGAGGGTTTGGAATCCTCCAATGGGGAAGATGGGGTGGTAATTTCTTCCAGCGTTTGTGAGGGTTCGGTGACAGGAAGGCCTTCGAAGTTCGAATTCATATTTTTGCTAGTAACGAAGGATTTGGGTGATGGATCGGAGGAGGCTGAAGGAGGAGGCGTGGCGGAGGACTGTGGAGGATTGTGATGAGTTTTGAAGTCGGATTTAGTGACTAGAGGAGGGACCGGTGAATGGAAGGGTAGATCGGAAATTTGGGAGATGTTGGAAGGTTCTTCTTCTTCTCCTTTTTCACCAAAACTTTTGAAGTCAGCTGCAGCGGCAAGGGTGGAGCAGGGAGTGAGTTCATAACCCACAAGGGAGAGGACGGAGAGGTGTGCGACCAAGTACCAGAGAGTCTCTCCCCGTGGAATCAGGAGGTTTGCTAAGGGTTTGAACCAGACCATCGATTTTGGTTTCGCCATTGATGGGTATTGAGTGGTGAGAGGAGAGTATAAACTGATGATATATCAACAGTTCAACGATATAGTGACGAGATATCACCGAATTTGCCAAAAATTCGACAATATCTTGTAAAATCGAATTTCGGCCATTGGTTCGGTTCGCCTTTCACCAAAATTGCCAAAACTCACCAAATTTCGGCAAAAAGTTGTACCTTGGTTGTGGGTAAACCCACCCACTATCAGTTCATATCGGGTTGACCAATGGTCCAAGAATGATGTCAAATCAAATCATGAATTACACTGGCACATCTGACGGTCTAGATGAGATCTCGACAGAAGGTAAAAACTATTATAGTAAAGAGAAGAAGGTAGAGATAAGTCATTTTGAAGAACCATTGAAGCTAGTCTGCAATTTTCCCGCCTTTTGTTCTTTCAAACCTAGGGTTCTCGGGAGCTCTAGATCTGATTCTTCCCAAACTCGATTGACTTGATCGTCGGAGGCGGATTGCCGATCAACTCGATTGGCTCCGTTTCTAACTTAGTTCTTCATGTGGTTCACATGTTAGCAATGATTCAATCAGTTCAAAATAGAGCAACTCGACTTGGTGTAGTTCGCAATTTTGGAAGATTTGACATCAATAACCATATGTGAAAAATATATATTTTGAAAATGATGAATACTGTTGTCCACTTAAGTCGGCCCAAAACTTTTGTCTGTTCACTTAGGTGGCAAAAATTACATGCTATCTACATTGATTATTTTGAAAAATTACAAATTACTCATGGTTAGATTTTAACCCTTTGACCATTAAGTTTTTCAAGTTTTGAATGTCAATAGACCCAAATACTTAAATACTCCTTTGCATTGTAAATGACAATAATACCCTTTGCTCACCCTTAAGTGGTAAAAGGATTCTCCATTCACTTATCTTGTGCTTAGACCTTAGCCTCCAGCCAAAAAAATACCCACCACTCTCTCTCTCTCTCTCTCTCTCTCTCTAATACCCACCACCCTTACTGGCTGGAAAAATCCCTCCCAGTCTCTGATAATAGCTTATAATATGTAATCGAAAAGCCCGGATTACAATTCTGTTGTCCAACGTTCATTGCATTGGAAATCCCTGCAGTTTTTACCACCTGTGATTCTCTTACCAATTAAACATTGCTCACGGAAGGGCTTTCTGTCTCAGGTTACTTGTTTCAAATCAATGACCGAGTTACGAGTAATTCATGACTTTTTTTTTCTGTTTACTTTACCTTAACCTGGAGATCTGTTCCATATAAACTTGATTTGGGCGTCTATTAACTGATGCATTTAGTTGGAGAACAGTTATAGGAGCAGAGGTGTTGGTGGCACTAACGGAAGTGCTGGAGTGGCATTATATGACTATATGAAACAATTCGAAACTCAAATCAATGAATCGGATTTGATTTTCAGAATATGCATTTACTCTAATCGGATTTGTGTTCGCTTGCTGCAATGATGTTGCCTCTAGTGACGATCACTCAGAGTATCTTGTTTCAGAACAAATTGTTGTAAATTGTTGGTAATACATCAAAAGTAATTCAATTCAATTAATTGATGGGGAAAAAATTCCTTACCTAAATTCGCTTTCCCTTACTTTAAGTATTCACAGCGGAAGTCTAGATCCACGTCCTCGTTCCACCACCAAAGATTTACCGGCGAGATTCCACAATCACAGGGAAAGGGAATAATATCCACAACCCAAATGCCGTGGATTAATGGAATGAAGATCAAATACTAGCAAAGAAGAAAATCTAAGCCTGCGATTCAAAGAGAGAGGGAGAGAGAGATGGAGCCGCCGTTTATCTGAGATTCGCTCGTGCGAATGAATCACTCAGTTACTTACTCACTAATGCGGTGGTTACCAAAATATATAACCCTATTTTGTAACCGCCCTAATTGTGAGTTTCCAATATTGCCCTTGGGCATTTAATTTATTAATCAAATTAATAAATTCCAACAGCTCCCACTTGCACAAGGGCAAGTGTTAATCTTTCAATGTGTCCCAGACACACTTGTATATCCCAGATATACACATTCAATCTCTCTCGCTATGTATCCCGATACATAGACCTCTTGTGTCCCGGACACACATGCATATCCCGGATATACATATATATTGATCTCTTCACTATGTATCCCAGATACATAGACCACCTGTGTCCCAGACACTAATATCCACAAGTCATACTGGCAAAATGGGTTGTGCGACCGGTGATATACCTACACACGTGAGCCCCAAACTAGAAACCTTCCCAGAAGGCCAGAATGGCACATCACTCATAGAAACAAATCAAATAAGCATTAGTATAACACGGTGTCCTAGGTTTATTCAAACTCACCGGACTAAAGGTATCTCGATCCCTCCGAGAGATCACCTTCTTGTCCTTAAAATGTTCACTACTGTAACACATACGGTTGGCGCCAACAAACACTTTTTAGGGTGCGGTTGAATCAAACCTTTCCTTTCGCCTCAGACCATCACTACACTTAGGATTGACTCCTTTCCCGGTAGTGCCCCTTTAGGTCGAATCAATCATGACCATAGGTAACACCCCAAAGTAGCCACATCAACCCTTCGTTTCATGATGTCGTCGAAAGTCACTAAGAACACTAATGGACCATAAGGTTCAGGACTCACACAATGAGAGGAGCAGGGATCCATCCTCTTATTTCCAATGATCGCTAAGCACACATAGTATGATATATGTGCTATGGTGGAGCATTCTATATACAATAGAACGTATGTCCATCTCAACACCATACAGGTCTTAGTCCAGTCGCAACCCCTTGCGCCTAACCCGAGTTTCTTTATTGTCGCCACCCTAGCGCCACATAAAGTACTCGCACCTGGCTCCTATAGGCAACATGAATAGTGGGAACATTCATGTCGATTCTCTTCACAATAGAGAAACTCATCTTGATTCCAAATCAAGGCGACATCATGATTATGAATTGACCTACACAAAGTCATTCACAATCCGTCTCATCTCTGCTCGCCTCCAAGGCGCCAGAGGCGAATGCTCGTGTGAGTGAGCCATTCTCTTGCCTATTGACATATGTTGTTTTATGCTAGAAGAAACACAATCACACAGAAAGTGAATAACTGGAATGAACTCATATTATTCATTAATAAGAAAGTCTCAGTACAAAAATAAGTCACAATCTACGCAAGCCCAAGGATTTCACATGAGAAATAAAAACATCCTTGGCTATAGGTTTGGTAAGAGGGTCAGCTACCATCAAACTAGTAGATATGTGCTTAAGTACAACTTTCTTTCTTGATGTAATGTCTCTAACAAAGTGATATCTCAACTGTATATGTTTGGTCTTCCCATGATACTTGGGGTCCTTGACATAGCTAAGAGCTGCCGTACTATCACAGTAGACAAGGGCAGCCTCTTTGGATGTCATCACAATCCCAGTATGTCGAAGGAATCTCCTCAACCAAACAGCCTCTTGAACCGCAGCGGAGCATGCCACATACTCTGCTTCCATGGTCGAGAGGGATATACAAGCCTGCTTCTTGCTACACCACGAAATGGCCCCGCCATTCAGCAAGAAAGCATATCCAGAGGTTGATTTGCGCTCATCGATGTCTCCAGCCCAGTCGGCATCACTATAGCCAACTAACCGCAAATCCGATCCTTGGTAACACAACATGTAGTTACTCGTTCCTCTGAGATATCTCAATATCCTCTTGATCGCTTTCCAGTGCTCTATGCCCGGGTTTGATTGGTCTTGACTAACCAAACCCACTGCATAACAAATATCCGGCCTAGTACACATCATAGCGTACATAAGGCTACCCACTGCACTGGAATATGGAACTCTTTCCATCTTGGTTTTCTCCTCTGGAGTCTTAGGACCCATATCAAGGCTCAAATGCAAACCCTTCTCCACTGGAGTATCAATTGGTTTGCAGTTGTGCATCTGATATCTCGTCAAGACATTGTCAATATAGGTCTCTTGAGATAAACCCAGTAATCTCTTTTGCCTATTTCTGACAATCTTGACACCAAGCACATAGCTTGCTTCACCCATGTCCTTCATATCAAATACGGAGGACAACCATTTCTTAATGGTTTCCAATAGCTCCTTGCTATTGCTAGCCATAAGTATGTCATCTACATATAGTGTCAAAATGACATAATTATTATCAGATCTCTTGGTGTAAACACAGTGGTCTTCCTCAAGCATGGAAAAACCATTTTCCATCAAAGCTTGGTGGAAGCGCACATTCCACTGTCTAGATGCTTGCTTTAAGCCATATATGGACTTCTTAAGCTTGCACACTTTGCGCTCAAGTCCATGTGCTTCAAAGCCTTGAGGTTGATCCATATAGATCTCTTCCTCAAGTTCTCCATTGAGAAAAGCAGTTTTTACATCCATCTGATAAAGCTCCAAGTCCATCCCGAGCAACAATGGCTAGTATGAGGCGAATTGAGGCAAACCTAAGCACAGGGGAAAAAGTTTCCTCATAATCAACGCCCTCTCGTTGGGTGTAGCCCTTAGCCACTAAACGAGCCTTGAATCTTTCAATAGATCCATCCGCCTTTCTTTTGATCTTGAGAACCCACTTGTTCCCAATCGCCTTTCGGCTCGGCGGCAAGTCAACCAAGTCCCAGGACATGATTAACTTTCATCGACTCCAACTCTTCCTTTATTGCTTTTAACCATTCCTTTGAGCTTGACCCCGCAAGAGCTTCCTGCACGCTCTTTGGTTCATGCTCATCGACTGAAATCATCTCACAGTCGATCTCTTCAAGAGTTACCATGTAGGCTTCATCCTCTATGTCGAAACGTCGACGAGAAACTAGCCCGCGCCTACTACGGCGCAAGTGCATGTCGATTGCTCACCGTCTAAGGTAGCTATCACATCTGCACTCCCACTCCCACTAGGATCTTCCGGATGAACCCCGGGTTCATTATCCGAATCCGAATCCCTGGAGTGACAAGACCACTATCTTGTATCTCAAAGAATTCCGATGATTCTTTGTTAAATCCTGAAAGAGATGGAAAATCATTCTCCAAGAATGTTGCATCCCTAGACTCAAGTTCCGTTCTCCTCTCATTCTCATCTAGTCCAATGAAGACATGGCCCTTTGAGGGTTCAGAATATCTCACAAAGATACACTTTCTTCCTCCGGGTCCAAGCTTTCCATATTGGTGAGAAGTAGAGTGAACATATGCTGCACATCCCCATGCGCGCAAGTAACTCAAAACCGGCTTCCTTCCGGTCCACAACTCATATGGTGTGGAAGGAACCGATTTGGTTGGAACTCGTTGAGGATATAGGCCGCAGATCAACAAAGCATCTCCCCAATAAGAGATGGGTAGATTTGCCTGCGCCATCATGGATCTCACCATGTCTAGCAAGGTTCTATTCCTCCTCTCAAAGAACCCCATTTTGCTTTGTGGAGTCCCCGGAATAGTAAGTTGTCTGGATATCCCCTTTTCATCACATAACCCTTTGAACATATCGGAGAGATACTCTCTACCTCTATCCGTTCTAAGAGTTTATCTAACTGATTCTCAACCAAGCTCATGAATTTCTTAAAACATTCCAGAGCTTCTGACTTATGAGAAATTAGATAAATGTGACCATACCTTGTATAGTCATCTATGAATGTGATGAAATATGACTGTCCTTTTCTAGTATGCACATTAATGGGTCCACACACATCTGAATGGATAAGTTCTAAAGGAAGAGAGGCTCTCAAAGCCTTTTTAAATGGTTTTCTAGTTGCTTTTCCTGCTAGACATGACTCACAGGTTGGCAAACCAGATAGTGAACCTTGGCCTAAGAGACCTTCTCTTGCCAACCTGTTCATCCTATCTAAGCCAATATGTCCTAGTCTAGCATGCCACAAATTAGAATCAATACACACAGTATTTTGGCAAACAAAAACATTACTAGACTTAAATGAATAATCAATTGTATCCAATACAATGAAACCATTATCAAGAAAACCATAACCATAAACTGTATCACCCAGATACAAAACCAAAGAATTGTTTTCAAATACAATTCTAAAACCATGTCTTAAAAGATAAATAACGAAACAAGATTTCGCCGAATGTCCGGAGCATACAGCACATCATGGAGTAACAGCGTCTGGCCACCTCGCAAAACTAATTTGCATGTGCCTATGCCATGAACCTCCACGCTTGAGCTGTTCCCCATCGTTATCCTTTTGCTTCCTCTTGGAATACGACGGTATTCCACGAAGCTCGAGCGTTCCCTTGTTATGTGTTCTGGCACTTGAATCAACAATCCACAAAGGATTTAGTTCAGCAAGCATAGTAGAACTTGTTACATAACAAGATGAGGTATAACACACAAGTACATACCTCTTGCTCGGTGCAATCACGAGCAAAATGACCAGAGCTTTCGGCACTTGAAGCAAATCAAAGCTGATTTCTTCTTGCCAAGCACTAGTCCCCCTTGAACGCTTGGGCCCACTCTTGTTTTTGTTCCCACCCTGGTTACTTTGCTTGGACCGCTGAGGTTGAGCTTTCTCTCTCTTGCGCTTGAAGCCTGCACCCTTACTAGTGCTAGCTTCAGCAGCAAATACATCAGTTTGAGGGGTATCGGCCAACATCCGATCCTCATCAAGCTCAAGGTGCTTGGCAGCTTGATCGAAAGTCTTGACCTCATCATCATGAGTCAAGAAGATCTTCATATGCTCCCAAGTCTTTGGCAATGACCAGATGACTGCGGAGACTTGCTCCTCATCAGTCTTCTGGCGCCCACATGCGCTCAACTCACTAATCATGTTAGACATGATGGTTATATGCTGCCTCATGGTGTGACCCTGGCGCATCTTATAACCGTCAAAAGTGAGTCCGAGCTGGCGGCCTCTTGTGGTGGAAGTCCCTCCATACTGGAACTTTATAGCCTCCCACAAAGAGTTTGCAGTCCTATGCTTCTCATAACGAAGCATCAGGTCATCCCTCATGGAGCTCAGGATTGTAATCCTGGCTACCCGGTCTTTCCTCTTCCAAGCATTGTATATATCAAGGTCCCTGCGATGCTGTGCAGTGGTACCTTCCTCAGGTGGGTTCATGGTCTGGTTTATGGTCTCTAGCATATCCTGCTCTTCCAGGAGATATTGCACCTTTCGGTGCCAGAGGTCATAATTCCTCTCATTCAGCTTATCTCCTTTAGTGAGGTCAGCAACAATGCTCTTGGTAGCAGCCATTTTTCTAGAGATATTACATACAAGAATGAGTTCAATAAATCTAGCATAAAACACAACTCATGCAACAAAAATCACACTAGCATAGTCAACCTATGGGATAAGCACTTAAACCAAAAGAGATGCTAAAAAAAAAACATTCAATCAAATTCTCATGCAAACCCACATAGACTTATACACTAACTTCATTCTGTGCAAGAAACATGATTGATAGACCCATAAATAAAAAAATAGTTTTATTAAAATAAAACATGCAATCATGTTCAAGCTATGAGGTGGTTCACACAGAACACTTCTACCTCATTAGCTCCCACTAGGCCCCAATAGGCCCTCAATGCCCAAACATCACACAGACTGTCGGGCCATTGGTGTCCAGTAAGTTAGAAACACATTCTGAACTGGATAGACCATTTTCCAAAAAAAATCCATCTCCCAGACGGAATTCCGTCTGCCTTTTATGCCCAGACGGAATTTCCGTCTGGGTCACTGTGACCACTCTGATAATAGACGGACGACCGTCTGGTCAGACGGTCGTCCGTCTGGTCCACAGTGACCAAAAAACGGCGATTTTTCAATTTTTCTTGAACGGAAAAAAACGGTAAAACACGTTTTTTCACTCAAAAATCATCCAAAAACACATGAAAAAAATCCAACAATAAATTTTAAACAAAAATTTTCATCATGGTTATCAATTCATGCAAATCTCCATTAGGGAAATCCACAAGGATCTCCCACTCGGATCCGAATCAAAATTAAAGGTTTCCAAAACCCCTATCAATTCTCCCATGGGTTTCGTATTAAACCCTTGATCCTCCCATTGGATCCATACAATAAAATTAAACAATGGGGAGGAACAATAAACGTGGGAACCAATGGCTCTGATACCAATGTTGGTAATACATCAAAAGTAATTCAATTCAATTAATTGATGGGGAAAATATTCCTTACCTGAATTCGCTTTCCCTTACTTTAAGTATTCACAGCGGAAGTTTAGATCCACGTCCTCGTTCCACCACCAAAGATTTACCGGCGAGATTCCACAATCACAGGGAAAGGGAATAATATCCACAACCCAAATGCCGTGGATTAATGGAATGAAGATCAAATACTAGCAAAGAAGAAAATCTAAGCCTGCGATTCAAAGAGAGAGGGAGAGAGAGATGGAGCCGCCGTTTATCTGAGATTCGCTCGTGCGAATGAATCACTCAGTTACTTACTCACTAATGCGGTGGTTACCAAAATATATAACCCTATTTTGTAACCGCCCTAATTGTGAGTTTCCATTATTGCCCTTGGGCATTTAATTTATTAATCAAATTAATAAATTCCAACATAAATAAATCAGGCGAAATTGTTTTCCAGATCCCAAAGAGATAGAACAGGTTTCAGATCAGAATGAAAGAGCAGTTTTTAAACAAGCTGCCACTTAGGAACGAATGAAGAGGTTTTCTCATGGCTTAAGGCGAGCTATGATGATGAGATTGTTATGAGGTGTTGGATTAAAACTCTACCCAATGTCTGGGAAGGAGTTCGTCGGCCATGGGGGAGACATCTGCATGTAAAACGAATTTAGGTGAACTGGTGGGAGTAGTTTATTTTAAATTTTTTTACATTTTTTTTATTTATTATTTTTTTAAGGGAAGTTTTTGTAAAATAAAAAAACTTATATTTTTTTTCATCCCATGGGCAAAATAGTCATTTCAAATATTAAAGTTAACAGAAAAGTAATAGTAGGTAACTTGTAATTTCTCAAAATGGCTAGTGTAGGTAGTATGTTATTTTTGTCACTTAAGTGGCACACTAGAGTTTTGGACCAACTTAAGTGGACACATGAAAAAACTTAAACCATTAACATTTTTTTTTGAATTAAACAAAAGTGTAAAAATAGGACTATCGTAACCAGCTAAGATATATGTTACAAAATGTTGAGTTGTTAAAATGTATTATATAGGTAAACTCAATGGTACAAATGTATTCCATGGTATATTAATGAGTGGTAAAACTATAAAGTATGAAATAAAGAATGATCATATTAGAGCTAGTCTGGGTCTAAGCTATGCATATCGTTACTCGGAGGCCTTTAAATGCCATTGTATGGAGAAACAATGTAATCTAGATTCAAAAAATTAGAAGACCTAGGGGCAAATTTAAGAAGTGACGAGTAAGGATATGCATGGCTTAGACCTTGTCTAATATGACCTTTGATCATATAACAAAAATTCATGTAGCTAATGTCATTTATTTGGGACAAGACTTGTTGTTGTTGTTGTTATTATTGTATTGTTGTTACTGTATAATAATAATAAACCTTACAAAAGATAATATTGCTCAAAATAGAAAACAAATATTAGGACCTAGGTCTCTTCAAAGTATCATACATGGTTAGCATCCTAGCAAATGTAATCAATGGGTATTTCCTTCTATGGGGCCAAACGTTAGTTTTTATGTCCAACCATGGTTAGATACGATTGTCAAATTATCCAAATGATCAATTCAATTATTATTATTTTTTAATATTTATAGCATGTTTTACACTGTCTTAGCAAAAGTTAAGAGACTTTATTGTTTTTGGATGAAGTGGTGCGTAGTTTGGTCATTTCGAAAGTCGAGATGCCACAACTTATGATTCCAATATCTTTATTGCCAA